>NW_020271547.1:1193398-1394166 GCF_002803265.2 Melanaphis sacchari | reverse complement strand
TAATATTCAAAATAAAAGTATAATTCCAGATTTAACTTCTCCAAAACATGACACTCCCGAAAGTTCTCCTAATGATCACAAGAAAAAAGTTAATATGGTACTATTTAATATTGCATTCAAGTTTATTAAATATTATCAAACAGTAAATTATATTAAAATATTTTAGGTAAAAAATACTCAAAATAAAAGAATAAGATTGTCAGGTTTAACTTCTTCAAAACATAATACTCCCAGAAGTCCATCTAATGATCATAAAAAAGAAGTTGATATGGTATTATTTACTATTACATTCTAGTTTATTAAATATTATCAAATTTTAAATTGTATTAAAATATTTTAGGTAAATAATACTCAAAATAAAAAAATAACAATGTCAGGTTTAACTTCTCCAAAACATGATACTCTCGGAAATTCATGTAATGATCACAAGAAACAAGTTGATATGGTATTATTTATTATTGCATTTTAGCTAATTAAATATTATCAAATAGTAAATTATATTGAAATATTTTAGGTAAATAATACTCAAAATAAAAGAATAACATTGTCAGATTTAACTTCTCCAAAACATAATACTCCTGGAAGTTCACCTAATGATCACAAGAAAGAAGTTCATATGGTATTATTTATAATTATTTAATAATATATTAAGTATTAGTAACAGAAAATTATATTAAAATATTTTAGGTAAAAAACATTCGAAATAAAAGAACAAGATTGTCAGGTTTAACTTCTTCAAAACATGATACTCCCCCCGAACGTTCAAATGGTCACAAGAAAGAAGTTGATATGGTATTATTGATTATAGCTTATTAAATATTAGTAACAGCAAATTATACCAAAATATTTTAGACAAATCATACTGAAAATGAAATGATAATATTGCCAAAAGTAACTTTTCCAAAACAATATTCATCCTAAAAATTCAACTAATGACTTAAAGATAAAAATTGCCCATACTTATGCTTTTTTTACATTTTTTTCATGCATATTTTATAATTTATATTCATATTTTTTATTCTTTAGTTTTTAATATTTCTGACCACTACATTATTAAATTAGATGTTTTTTAAATATTTAGGAAAATAATCAAAATGATTTTATAACTTTTCTAAAACATAATTCTGTTAAAAATACAACTAATGATCACAAAAAAGGAATTGATAAAGTATTAATATGAAATAACATGTTATATTTGTTTTAATAAATGTTTAGATTTTTATTCAATGTTATAGATCAATTCAAATTTGGTGAATATTTCATCAACAGCTGATTCTATACTAATAACTAAGTCTCAATTAAAAAATTCAGATATTACGGTTGATGAGAAAACAAGCACATCAGACAACCTTAAAAACAATATTAAAGACAAAGTTGTAAATGAGGTATGCACTAAACTTCATTAATATTAAGTAATGACCTAGGTGGCAAACAAAATTTATTAGACTGCAGGCTGGCAACAATTGTTTGTTATGTCATCTGAAAGTCAATCATTTTTATAACTGTATATCTGATATATAGTGAAGCAATACTCTTGTGTACAAATTTGCTGCCAGGGTTTATTTTTAAGATAAAGTCATACCTATGTGTGTTGTTTCTGTCTTACACATTCATAACAAAGAAAATCTTTGCACTGGATTTTTACTACACTTTATTTATAGTTAATATTGGAACAAATTTGTGGCCTGGTAGTCACTGATGTGTTCTTAAGTTAAGCATCGGCTGGCGTCACTAGCTCTTGGATGGGTGACCATCAGGAATCTTAGTGATGAATTCATGGTGTACACACATACACACACCTGTTCCAATATAAACAAAAATCTCTCAAACAAACTTTTCACAAAAAAAACCTACTGTATGCTTAACTAATGGTTTTAGTTGCCCTGTTTAAATAAGATCAATAAAAAAAAAAAAGAAAAAATAGAGCAAATTAATTTATGTGTTATTAAATTTGAATTGGAGAATATGAATTCTGCTTGAGTAAAGAATTTTCTTTTATATTTTTACTTTTATAATGAGTTCTAACTTATGAGTACTCGAATAATTTCAAATTCATATCACTCAATTTGTTTTATTATTATCACATAATATGACAATATAATTTTATATAACAATAAAAATTTTCATTAAAACATTTTTTGCTTGTACGTATAAATTAAATTAAGCGCAGCTCATTTTTAAATTTGAATAATATATATATTTTCTCTTATATTAACTGTACTTAAGCTATAGTAAGAATTCAGTAGCTACATCTGATATTGTATGCATATTATTTAAGACAGAAATAATGTATATATATAAGTCAACATTTTCTCAACACAAATAGAGTATAAGAAACAAATAATTTTGTACTTCAAATTTTAAAATATAAATTTACAGAGTAAATTGAATTCAGTTCAAAAAAGTTCTGCTGGTATTATTGGTGAAGAAATATCAAATTTGTGTTTAGAAACTCCAACTACTGTTAGACATACACGGCAAACTAATAAAAAACTAGATAAAACATCAACAACATTATTAAAAAGATCAAATTCAGTAATAAATTCTGAACAAAGTTCAAAAAAGAAAAAAATAGAAAAACCATCTCCTATTAATGTAGAAGGAAAAATCAACACTAATATTAATGTATGTATTTATTAATTATTAATTTATATAGTTATTGAGTAAGAATACATTATTAAAATGTCTTTACTCTAATAAGTATAATCTCAGGAGTCAGTAATTTTTTTCCGTATTGGTCAGACCACACCTATCAAAAATTTTGATTTTTGTTATCAATATTTTATGTTTTTGACAATCCATGTCTGCTGAAAAATTGCTTTACTTTATTAAACTTAGAAAATGTATACTATACTTGCCACACATTAAAAACTTGACAGTTGTGCATACGAAAAAATTTCCTCCACCACATCACTCACCATAATAGATGGTAGAGAGAAGTTTGGTTAACCAATCAGTATTTGGAAATCAACAATGTATAATGGATGCAAAACCAGTCACCTCCCAATCATGCTTTTAATATCTGGCGAGTGTATACTTTATTTCAAATAATTCTGTCTTATTTGTATAACCATTGGAATAGTTGTACTGCAGTGATTAACTGTATATGTGGTTACTTAATGTATTTTTATCAGATTTTGACAAAACTTATTTGGAATAGAGTATAGATAGTTGTTAGAATACTAAAGTAATTGAATCATTTAAACTTTTCTTTATTTTTAAATAACTATACTTATCCAAAATTTGATTCTTGTATATAGAAATATATTTAGTAAAATTATTTTGCTTTAAACTATTAAATTAAAACATTTTCACATTGAAAAAAGTTGATAACTTTTAAAAATGAGGAGTGTAAACACTTAAATGGATCAATTTTTGTATTTAATCTTGTTTAATAGTATACTATTAAATCACAATGGTTCTTAACATTATATTTTTGATTTTAAAAATAATTTTAAAATTTCAATTATTATGGTATGTTAATAATTGATTTTTCAACTACAAAAATGATATGTTAATTACTTATTAATGCAAATATATAAATAGTATTTCATTCATATGAATTTCAATTTTCTTTTAGAAAAATTCAGTCAAAGCTTTAAATGAATCTACAAAACAAGTTAGCAAACATTTGTATAGTAGAAATAGTAAAGGAGAAACGAAATTGCATTCAGCCTGTGCCAAGGTAAAAATAAAATCATAGAATTTCCATTAAAAGTTCTTAACTGAAAAATATTGTAAATTAATATTTATTATAAATCTTCACTTTTACACAAAATGTGGCAAGTGTCATAAGTGATTAAGTTTACTAAAATATTATTATACGAATTTTTACTTTTTTGATTTATTGATGTTTAATTTATGAAAATTTTATCCTATGATATATTTTTTGTACGTTAACCCAAGTTTAACATCAACAAAATTATAGTAACATACGGTTTATTTTAATGAATGACTTTAAATACAGTTATAATTATATTTCTTTGTACTGTCTTAGGGGAAATTAAGTTTAGTAATTTCATTGCTTGAAGATGGTTTCAATCCTAATGTCAAAGATAATGCTGGATGGACACCTATGGTATTAATTTTGATTGATGTAATATTTTATTCTTATAGTATAAAAACAATGTTCATAAAATTTTAAGCATGAAGCTGTAAAATCTGGGAATTTAGATATTGTGAAAGAGTTGATCAAGTATGGTGCATATTTAAATGTTCCTGGTTTTGAATATGAAAGCCCATTATATACAGCTATTAAGTATAGTAAATTTGAAATAGCAAAAACAATTCTTGATTATGGAGCTGATGCAAATTTTATAAATATGTATGGAAATAATGCGAGGTAAAAATTGATCTTAATTTTAATAAATACCTAATTAATTTAATATACTATTTACTATTGTCATTTTTTTTTTAAAGCTTAAATATTTATGTAAACTATAAGTTTTATGTATTTACTAAAAATATTTGAATCAATTTTATTTATAATATATTATATTTTGTAGTCACCTGTTAAGTAAGTAAGGTAATTTAAAAGATTGTTAGGTTATTATTTAAAAGTATTTGTGGCTACTAAATTAAGATTGTTTACAAAAGATTTTAGGTAAATCAAATTATTATATATATATATCAATAATTTTTAAATGTTTTAGATGTCTTAATAAAGAAAAGTTGTCTGAGTTAATGGAAAATCAAGTTTCATGTATATCACCACAAATTGACCTTATTAATTATAAATCAGATGAAATTGTCATTGTCTTAAATAATATTTCGTTAAAAAGTGCAACTGTGAACACATTTTGTAAACAGTTCAATATTAAATTGGTTCAAAATGTTTTGTATGTTGATTATTATTTATATTTAATTTTTTATAATAGTTTCAATTTAAATATATTTATTTATTTATGTTAATTAAAGGGATGGAAAGAAATTTGCTCAAGTTACTCACATGATTGTATCAAAAACAAAAAATAATACTTGTGATGTAAATTTAGAATGTTTATTTAGCATAGCAAATGGATTATTTATAATTAATGAAAATTGTAAGTATACTTTAATTTTTTATAGCTCTTATAAATACTAAATTATAATAACTAAATATTCAATTAATAAAAACTAATTTTTGTATTCTCAAAAATTGAATATGTTTGATGGTTTTATAAAATTATAGAAAACTAATACCTACATTAATGACTTGAGAGATTTTTTTTATTTTTATTTGTATAAAGTAAATGTTTACTACGTCTATAAAATTAATACTCATTGATTACCCAAGAAAAAAGTTTTTATTGTTGAATTAATAAATTCTCTGTCTTTACTTGTATGTAATTATCTAAAAATGTACTAAAATAAATTATAAATTGCATAATTATAATTTATCACTCTTTTATTAGGGATTTCTGATTCATTGGATAAAAATAAACTTATGGAGTGTGAAAAATATGAAGTTAGTGGAACAACATTTTTTGCTGATTGTAATGGTCCAAAGATATCACGAATAAGCAAACAGAAACTGGTAAATATGTAGCTAATTTAATTAATTTTACACTGTTAAAGAATTTAATTCTATTGAAATACTTAAGTATGACAATTAGTTTTCAAATCTAAAATTGTAACAAGATAGTTTTATTCTTTTTATGATTCCTCTTATTAAATTATTAATTTTTAATGAAGTAATGGTACTGGTTATATTAAATAATCAGTTAAATTTTTTTTTTTTAAATTCACAATTTCAATGATGTTCTATGATTCTATTTCATACTTTATATTATTAAAATATAAACTGTAGCGATTAATCTTTTTAATAATATCAAGTATGAAGTAGAATCATATAACTACTTATTTTTTAACTAATACAAATTATAATATAGTAAATAAATTGTTTGCATAAATATGGTTGATAGTGTTAGAAGTGTTCCAACACCCAAAATCCCCTCTCCAAATTTACTTTTGCACTTTATAAAGTTACTACTAACCAGTAGCATTGCTGACAGATATACAATAGGGCTTAAAAACTAACTGGTTTATGCACATTTAAACTTTTGACAATTAATTTCAAAATTTATGTGCATTTTTAAATATTTTATTACCTGTTGTTTTTTTTTTTAAATAGTATCCAAAATTGTTTGATGGTATAAGCATACACATATGTGGAAGTAATGGTTGGAATCAGTTTACACTTGAACATTTAAAAAAACTTGTTGTCGAATTCGGAGCTAAACTATTAATACGTATGCCAAATCCAGAAGACTGTCCTACTAATATAATACCATACCATTGCCGTAATAATGATCAGATGTTTCATGTTTCTAACATTATATTATATACAATAGATTCAAATAGACTGATAAAGTATAATATGAAACATTTAAAAGCTTTTCATATTTCATGGTTCATGGATGCCATTCAAAAGTATATTATATAAAATATTTATTTATGTAAATTATTTCCAATTGTATAATTATTTTTATGTTGTCAATAGTAACTGAATATAAGTTTGTTATGTATGAAAAATTAAATTTTATATTTTGATATAATAAATTCACAAAGATTGTATTCTTAAAAGTTAAAATACACACATTTTTTTATCAAAATCTTCAAAAATTTACTTTGGGATATAAATAACAGTTTATTTATAAATTTTAATTTTTTGTAAATTATTTTATGGTAAATTTTATTTAAGTTAAATAAATAAAGTTAACTAGTTAAAAATGTATCTCTAAAACTAATACATGGATTTAGTCAAACTTAGATGACTTCAATTTAAAAATAGCTAATTAATACACTATTTATTTTTGAGTAAAAAAATTTGTTTATTTGGCATGAAATTAAAATAGGTAATTTTTTATGTCATATCATGTTTGAAATTTAATGTGTTAAGTATGTACACAAGCAATAGTTCAAAAAATATGTGTCAAAAGCAGTAGCTGTTGGAATTGTTAAAATGTATGGTCTTAAAGAATACCACTTCAATTAAATCAATACAACATAATACAATTAGTTTTCTTTTGGTTTTTACTTGCAATTAATCTAAGAAAATTAACATTAAAATATTCCTTATTTTAAAATCTAGATAATAAAACCAATTCCAGACAATGAATGTATTGGTTTTACAATGATGTATTTTATTTCATCATTTCCAATCTCAAACTTTGAAATTAATTTATGGTAGTAAATTAACTTCAGTTGATAGTTCAGGAGAATTAAAAGAATAAATGCCAATACATCAAAATGATCAATAAAATGAAAAATTAAGAAAATACAGGTATTTTTACATTATCAGCATGACAGCTGGATCAGAATTTTTTTAATTGATATTGATATAGTTTATTTTTCGAAGAAATTAATCTTTTTATGTATTTAATTATCAATATAATAGTATGATAGGTAATCATGTTCCATGTTATAATAGTTAAATATAAATTCCATGGTCTGACTTTATCCCCATACTTAGGACTTGCACATCCGATCTTTGCCTCAAACACTGGGGCTCACTCCCTCCTCACTTTGCCACCTGGTATAGAAATATTTCTCCAACCATCCCAACACTACCCTGGTTCCACAATCTCAATCTTTCTAGGAAATGTATTATATCGTTCTCCCGCCTCCGGTTTAGCCACACAAGTTCCCTTCTAATTCTTTTAAACTGTCACTGAACGATTCCCCTCTCTGCACACTGCACAATTACCCAATGGTCTGTGATATCAGCCACTTATTATTCACCTGTCCCAACCTATCAACAAATCGTGACCACCTACTGTCCCTTTTGAACTCCTCAAATATCCCTTTCAATATTATAAACATTTTCTCAAATAAACAAAAAAATATATTAAATATATTATTTTTCTTTAACCATACTGGATTTTTAATTTAATTGTATATTGTTACTATTTTGTTTTTTTTCTTTCTCTCTTTCTTTCTTTTTTTGTATATAACTATTATAATATTATACTAAATAATTGTTGAAACTAATTGTAATTACAAAGTTTAAATAAAAAAAAAATAAAAAAATAGTTAAGTATATATATCATAAATGTATCACTTTATGTCAATATATGTATTTAGATGGTCCATGCCCTATTGATTAGGAGAATGTCTTATATTATTATAAATAGAATTTGTCTTTAAAGTAAAATTCAAGCATTGTTCTATGCACGAAATTTTGATAAAAATCGTTTATAACCAATTTATTTTGGTAGAAATTTTGGTGAATATAAATTTCTGTAATTTTTTTTTATCGAATGTTGTCATAATAAAAACGAAGCAATATCAGTTAATCGTTGTTTTTAGCGTACATTTTTAATTTTTTTCTTTGGTTAGTTGTATTTATAAAAATATTTGAGTACTTTTATTCAAACATAGTATAAGCATAACACCGGATTTAATCATTTTATAAAAATTTAGGGAAACAAGGCTGAAACAAATTCCACCGTCTGATAGACTACTCCTTTAAATATTACCTCTGTAAGGCTATATTGTGGTTGTATACTTGTAAGTTGTATTAGGAAATGTCACAAGTCAAAAAATAGTTTCATTCGATATACATTTGAAGTTCGCGCGCTTTTGGTTAAGCCCTATAAATTTTAATGTTTTTATCACGAATTAATGATTTTTATCACACGATATGTACATTTAAAGGTTATGTCTTTTCTTGTGACATGTGAAATTCTTAACAACAAAATACAAATATTATAAATACAAAAATACAAATTAGAATTTTGGACATATAAAATTGTAAATTTAAGTTTTAATTGTTTTAAACAAATCCATGAAACCGTTTTAAAGAGTAAGTGTAAGGACAAATACATTTCTGAAATAAAACTCTGTTATTTTGATTTTCGTTATACATAATATTCAATAGGCAGAATCTATTTTATACTTTGTGATCAGTAAAAAATGTGTACAATAAAATGGGACATGATAAAAACGATCGGCGATCAAGACGATGTGGAGGATGTCTCATCAGATTCCGATGTCGAAGTTGAAGTAATTTCAAATTATTTAATTTACTTTAAAGTACTTTAGTGTTAAAGTATGCAATGATGCACATTTTCAGTATCAACCGAAAAAACATAAGACCAAGGGTGATACGTATTTCGATGACGAATTCAAGTTCTTGACCGTGGCTTCAGAGTATAATCATGACACATGGGATGATTTACAGAAATATATAAAACGTAAAGGTACCAATAGGACTGACGAAAAAATAGAAAAATCCCGTAGATATGTGAAGTCTTTTGTGAGTGTTCTCATTTGTGATTTTTAATTTTTTTGAATGTTACTAATAAACTTATTTTCAGCTACCTGATGTCACTGCTGAAGAGCATGAAGATTATAACGAACAGTCTGATTGTGATTCGTTGTCTGAAGATGAACTGAAAAAAGGTTATGTGCTAACCATTGATATTTGATAATATTAAATATAAATTTGATTTTAATAGTCTGTTTATTTTTTAGATGGTATCAAAGATAGACAGAAGTTGGTTGGTAAAAGAAATAAAAAAAAAAAAGAAGTCGAAGAAAATAAAAATGAAATAACTGTTGAAGATGAAGAAGAATTTTTCGAAGATGCTCCTCCATTTGAAGAAAATGCTTCTTTTTATCAAATGAACATTTCAAGGCCTTTGATGAAGGCCATAAGTGCATTGAACTATGTTCATCCAACACCTATACAGGCGGCTGCAATACCAGTGGCTCTCTTAGGTAGAGATATTTGTGGTTGTGCTGCTACTGGTACTGGCAAAACAGCGGCTTATATGTTACCCATTCTTGAAAGACTTTTATACAGGCCCAAAGGTTTTACTCCTATTACTAGGTAAATTAATGGCAGTATAATAGTTAATATAAAGTTAATTGTAGTTTTGTATTAGAGTTTTAGTTTTGGTACCAACTCGAGAATTAGGTGTACAAGTGTATCAAGTTACAAAACAACTTGCACAGTTTACAACAGTTGAAGTTGGTCTTTCTGTTGGTGGTTTAGAACTCAAAGTGCAAGTAAGATAAATGCATATATTATGTTATGTTTATTTATTATTTTCATAACTATTTTCGTTTTCAGGAATCAATTTTACGTAAAAACCCTGATATTGTTATAGCGACTCCTGGTCGATTGTTAGACCATTTACAAAATACACCATCATTTTCTTTGTCAGATTTGGAAGTATTAGTATTAGATGAAGCTGATAGAATGTTAGATGAAAACTTTGCTGACCAAATGAAAGAAATTATTAATATGTGTGCTCGTACCAGACAGACAATGCTATTTTCAGCTACAATGACTGATGCTGTTAATGACCTTGCTTCTGTTTCTTTGAGTAAACCAGTTAAAATATTTGTAGACAATAATACAGATGTTGCTTTTAATCTAAGACAAGAATTTGTAAGGTATACTAACAAAATTTAAATTATAAGCCATAATTGAGTTAATGATTTAAAAAATATTCTTTATTGACTTTAGATTACGCCAAGGAAAAGAACAAGATCGAGATGCAACATTAGCTGCATTAGTTTGTCGAACATTTAGAGATCATACCATGATATTTGTAAGAACTAAAGCTGATGCACATAGAGTAAAAATTTTACTTGGACTTTTTGGGCTTAAGGTAATACAATGTTAGTTATTATTATTGATTCATAACTTAAATTATTATGACACTAGGTTGGAGAATTACATGGAAATTTATCTCAACCTCAAAGATTGGAAGCATTACGGCAATTTAAAGACGAAGAACTTGATTTGTTAATTGCAACAGATGTTGCTGCTCGTGGATTGGACATTCGAGGAGTGAAAGCTGTAAGTTAATTTATTAAATATACATTTATATATTTTATATTATTAAATATTTAGGTTATAAATTATACTATGCCACCAACTGTTGAACATTATATTCATCGAGTTGGTAGAACAGCCAGAGCAGGAAGGTCTGGTGTTTCTGTTTCTATTGCCAGTGAACAAGACCGTAAAGTACTAAAAGAAGTGATACGAAAAGCTAAGAATCCAGTAAAAAATCGTGTTATTCCTATTGGTATATATAATTCATTATTATTATTAATAATAATATTATTCTTAATCTTATTATAAACTATAAAATTATTTATGCATTTTAGAAATTTTGGATAAATATAAAGAACGTGTAGATTCACTTAGAAATGAGGTTAAATGTATCATGCATGAAGAGTACGAAGAACGGCAAATGAGTAGAACAGAAGAATTTGCTGAGAAAACAGAAAAAATGGCAAAAACTAGTATTGGTACTCTTATTAAAAAAAAAGATGAAAAAAAAAGAGACTGGTTCCAAACACAAAAAGAACGAGGAGAAGCTAAAAGTAAACTATTAGTTTAATAGCTTCATGTATTTGAAATTCAAATTCCATTTATATTTGTACAAATGTTGATTACTATAAAAGTACTGTATTTTTAGAAAGGTCAAGAGAAGCTTTTTCAGCCAAAATAGAGAAAAATATTAAAAAGAAAAAGAAAAATAAAGAAGAAGATGTTAATGAAGAAGAAGAAATTGAAAATCAAAAAAAAATGCAAAGGGTTGCTAATTTCCAAGCTAGAAGTGCAAAAAACAAAATGAAACCTAAGAAAATGAGTGCTATGTCAGACTTTGGTCAAGGTTTGTGGAGTGTTTTTTATTTTAGATACGTTTATTAAATATTTTTAAATGTTTCTAGGTGGTAAATTTTCTTCAAAATCTACTAGTAGTAAACAAAAGAAAGGAGGCTCTGTCTTTGATTCCCAGTTTACAGATGTAAGCAAATCTGGTGTTAAAAAGTACAGATATGAGTAAGTGTATATTTACAAATATTTAAAATTACTCATTAATTCATTAACAAAAATACAAAATCTTATCATCTTATGCATGTGATATTATATTCATTATATTTTTACTATTTTGTTAACTTAACTATAATGCTATGTTATTGTTTATGTGCCTAATATGAATAATAATAATAAAATGATTCATTTAAATAAATTTAATATTATATTTTTATTTTATTTACTATCAGGGCTAATCAAGCTAAAAGGATGTTGGCCAAAAAGAAATCAGCATTAAACCAAAAAAATCAAAAAGCAAAATCTATGTCTTCGAAAAGTCCAAATTCTCAAGGAAGAGGCGGTGGAAAGAGAGGAAAAAGAAAATAAGCTTATCAATTTAAATAAATGACAATTTATTTTATTATTATTTACATTTTATTTGTCTAATAAAAAATGCGTACATTAATTATGTTACTTATTTAATTTGAATAGAGCTATTTTTGATAACCAAAACTACAAAAAAAAATTCTTTTTATCCATTACCGCACATTATAGTTCACAACCTTCATCCTCCTCCTGACTATGATAACTATATAGTTACTACTTTAATAGTTCACACTATCTTTAGTCGTGGTTTTTTAATAATCCTTCATTCCTTCCACGTAACGGCTCCTTATCAACTGTATTTCATCTTATCAGACTTTGGAACAATAACAGCTGTTATCTTAATAACAAAATCATGCAATAATACCTAATTGTTATTACCTTATTCGTAATCACAAATTACAATCATAATACTTATTATTATTCAAAAAAATATAATTGCTAACCTTGGCAGCGCAGTCTGCGGTAGCAAGTGCGCAAAGATGTTTACCAACAACCTTTCATAGTCAGTACATCTAATTATTAAATTGAAAAAACAGTGATGGCTAGCAGTTCCAATTCCATAGCCGTACCTCGCGATATGGAAAAGAAAAAATCACCTCAGTTAAGTTTCAAAAGACGAACTGTCGTTGCCAACTCCGATTCGGTAAATTTGTTTTTAATTATATAAATTCTCGAAATTAATACTGATATTTGGAATGCAGGATGCTAGTGTAGATAGCAATACACCTTCAGTAGAATCAAAAGATGACGGTTTTATTTATCATAAAAGGAAACTCGGACGAGAACCAGGTAATAGTTTAGGATAGAAGTAATAATTTTAGTGAGTGGATACAGAAATATTTTTTCAAGATATTAAAGTTTTTTGATTTGTATTATTTAATATAATAGTACTTAAAAAGTATTTAAGAATTTAAAAAATATTTTCTTACAATAGGTATCTACATTAATTCTAAGAAAATTTATTTAATGGCTACTTGTATAATTTTATTTTGATAGGTTCTAAAAAAGTTATACGCCGTGGTACAGAATGGGAGATAGTTGAAGGTTTAAAAGATGGACAAAGGTATGACAAAAAACCAGACATCTTTAAAGGTTATTTACATAAGAAACGAAAGTGGCCACTTAAAGGGTGGCATAAGGTTTGAAATGTTGCTTTATTAAATTATTATATCTAATTGTATACTGTAATAATAATTGTAAATCAAATTTAAGCGTTATTTTGTATTGGACAAAGGAATATTAAAATATGGAAAAAATCCATTAGACATGTCTAGAGGTAAAATTCATGGTCAAGTTGACATTGGTCTATCTGTAATATCTACAAAATATCAACGAAAACGATTAGACATTGATGCTGAAGAATTCATTTACCATTTAAAAGTGAGTACTTACATATTTTTTATTTTAAAAGGTACCTATCTAATTTAATTTAGGATAAATATATATATATATATATATATATATATATATATATATTAATTTTCTGCAGGTAATATTATCTGTATTGGTATGATAAGAAATAATTTAGTAGTTCATTTAACTGATCAAAATAACAATTATGTATCATATTGCTATACTTTTTTGTATGATCATACCAAATGGTGGGGAATAAGACATTGTACCTATTATGCATTACATAGAATATTATCTTGTAGGGCGTAGCATACATTGCTAACACTAATGAGTAATGGATAATTTAATTAACAAAACACTCGTTATTTTAACTATAATATATTTTTTATTATTTTTACTAAATTAAAATCATATGAATTTCTTTGATTTCTAAAAATTTAATTTTAAGCGTTTTTATGAGTTTTTACTAATAAGTTTATTTTAAAGTTTAGATGAGCATAATTGACTACAGGGATATGTTGTAAAAATTTTAGTCCACTACTCCAATAAAACTATATAAATATTAAAATATTTGATAACATTAATAAACTACATTCCTATTGATTGTCTACTTGATTTATAAAAATCAAATTATTCTGATTTGGAATATGTATAAAATTTAATTTTTCATACTTAAGAATAAAAATTTAAAAAAACAATATAGAAAATATTTAAAAAAAGTATTTTTTTCTCAGAAATGTCGTTTTACTATGACTTTAATTTATTTAAAAGAAATATTTTTAAAAACATTTGGGTTTTGTGAAATTGTGAGGTTGTATGTTAAATGTTTAATAGGTCATTCTCTAAAATCTATTAAAATATTGAAACTAATTTATTTTCTAGAGTTAAATTGAAATGCATTCTGCTTTAATTTTTAATAAAACCAATGATAATATTACATTTTAAAAATATATATGTAAGAGAGTATACATTATTTTATAAATTAATCTAGGACATTGTCTCTCTTTCTACTATAACTAAATATAATGAACATATTTTATACAACAGCACGTTTAGAAAAAATCAACCAACTTTTTTTTAGTTTTGTCGAAATGGTTGTATATTTAAAATAATTTTATATTTTATTTTTACTGCAATTATTAAATAGCATATTTAAATTACTATGTTTTAGCAATGTATTTTTAAAAATAATATTAAATATTGAACAATTATTTTATGGGTTGAAATCCATCACAATAATATAAATACTACTTGTTTAATTATACTTTTGTTTTTCAAGTTCTTTATTTGTTATACTTTATGTATATTACTAAATTATAATCATTCAAAATGTTAAACAAATTATAAATAATTGAGCAAACGTGTATTTTTCTTGTTAATATTTATATTATGTTTAAAAATTCCAAATTATCTTTTTATCATTTAAAATTGTTTTGTAAAACTATTCAAATAATAATTATTAAATGAATCACATGAACTTTATCTTAAAATTTACTGCGAATAATGATCATTATTGTAAAAAATGTAAGGTAAGGTATTTTAATACTATTTTTAAACAATATAATTATCAATTATAATTAATTATTGATAGGAAAAAAAAATATGTATTATTTTACAAACTACTCTGGGATTTAAATTATTATAAATTAGAAAATTTTGAATCAAAATAAATATTATAATTAATAATATTTAATTTGCTTGAAATATATTTATTTTTTTTTTTGTAATATTTGTGTTTTGATTTACATTTATCTTCATCATTGTCTTAAAAGTCAATACATACGTTTAAAATAGAATTTTTTTGTGATTCACTTTAAATATTAATCCATTTATGCATTTGTCTTCTTAAAACTTATTAGTAAATAATCCTGTTAAAAGGCTAAGCTGACTTATTTCAAGTTTTACCTGACTGTAAATTATATATGATAAGAATTATGTTATTCCAACATTTTTCTATAAAAATAAACTTTTTTTTTTAAATAATCAATTCATTATAAAATTGTTATGATTTATGTTGAGATTTATATTTTTAAATTTGATCAGCTTATGATATGGTTAGGCATACAGACAGGTTAAACTATTAAAAAATCAATTAATTTCTGATGGGTCTCATACTAACTAGTAAATGGGCTTGTGGCTAATGTGTATACTCCACTGTGGCAAAGACTAATTTTGAATTGTTTTTTTTATATAGCTTTCTTGTATTTTTTTTTTCTTTCATAACTAACATTATAAAGAATTATAGGAATATTCAATATTAATATTAAATATTTTACATTAGTATAACATAAACTAAATATAAGCAATAACTGTTAATATTGTGAATGTTTTGCAATTGTTATCATGCACATGCAAACAATGATTTCAATTTATCAAAACATTAATGTATTATAACTATTTTTCATTTATTTTACATTTAGGGCTGGTATTTAAAATTATTTAAGAAAAAGTAAGTTAGGAATTGTATATTTTAAATTTTTAGCTATAATAACAATTTTGGTAGTGAGGACTTATATTTTAATATTTTAATTTAATTTAAATATTCAACTAATACTATAATAAATACAGCACAATTATTTTTTTTTTTTTTTTTTAGACCTAATGCTTTTATTCTTTTTTATTGTCTATGTATATTATTTTCTCTAAATTCAAGTATGATAATGAGCGATTATATATATAAAATTTTCTGGGGCAGTCAAAAATTTCGATCCATCCTGGGTTAGAAATGACATAAGTTATAGGTTAAATTACTCAAGACTAAAATAGTTCTCTTGTCTTTTCAACATAATAAACTATATTATAAAATTAAAAATTTAATATTTATAATGATAAATATTATAAATTATAACTAAATAAATGATCCTATGGAGAATTTATACAAAGAAATGAATTTATAAAAATGTTTACTGAACCTGGATTAAAATTCCACAGATGTCTATATCATATTTATTTTTTTGTTTATATTATGTATTATTTTCAAATTATTGATATGATTTGTTTTGAAAAGGTGTTGGTCTTAGGTCTACACTTGATATATCGATTGTTGAAAATAATTGGTTATTGAAACAAAAAATAACAAGTATGTTTTTTATATCTTGTAGGTTGCCAAAATTATGGTAGTAAGACATTAAACCAATTCCAAAATTAGTATTTTGTGATTAAATAAAAATAAAGAAAGTTGTAAAATGTATAACTTACTGTGTTCATTAATCTAGAAGTTTTTATCATTTAATTATCTATCCAAATACCAATATTGAGTTATAAATGTTGTGGTTAATGTTAAATTGCATAACTAAATGTTATTTAATGTTACAGGCAAAAACATTTGAAGCATTTTCTGAATGGGTAAAAGAAATAAAGCAACATCGTCTTTATAGACAACATGTTTTAACTTTTGGTCAAACAAAGCAGTCACAGTCTCCACTACAAAAAAAAACAACTTGTAAATATAAATATATAATTTAATAATATCATAAATGTATACTTATAATATTTTAAACATTGTTGTTTTTGAGTAGCACATTTTATATTAATATATACAATAAATAAATAATATTCTTTATTTTTATTATTATGTAGTAATATCTCCTGTAGAATCGATTAAAAACTGTACTCCAAATGTACGTTTAAATGGCTGGTGTTCACAATTAGATTCAGCAACTTCAGAAATTAAACAAGTTGAACAAAATTTAAAGTCTTTAAATCGAATACTTGATCAATTAGAATCAGTTGATAATGATGTAATTATTAATATTATTATTATTGTATTTATAATAAATTTAATTTTGTTATAACTATTTGCTTTTTTATCATAGGTTGGTGTACTCGATGGAATTCCAGTTACAAAAAAGAGCACTAGGTTTCGTTTACGTAAGAAAAAAAGTGGTGGTGGTAGTTGGGGTGGTACAATTGCTGGATGGGGAATTGATATGAATCAATCAATCAGTCAATCAACAAATAAAGCTGTTGATGTTACAGACTTGTCTGGTTTTGTAAATATAACAATAAATACAAACATATTTTCAGACATAAATTTTTTTTTTTATTTTAGCCTACTGGAATAGCTTCTCAACATTTATCCAATAGCAATCCATCATTAACTGTTAATCCGTCACCTAGTGATCTTCAACTCTATACAGATTTTGTGATTTTAGCAAAAGATAGTAAGTATAATATGTTTGTAATATAAAATACTCAATAGTTTAAAATATTTACTTATTATTGTACTGTAAGTTCAAAATAGTTTTAAGTGCATAATGGATGCAATTAGTGAAGAACGCAGTCATGTTTTTGTTGGAGATGCAACCGATGACAAATTATCTAATTATCGAGTAGCTTTAAGTAAAGCCATTCAACAAAATAGTGAACTTCGTGCTAAATTAAATAATATTCATATTACTTCAGATACATCAAATTTTCCAGATCCCGTAAGATTTTATAATATAGATTTAATGAAATATTAAACTATAATAATGGTATGATATTATTTATCATTATTTTTTTAGGTACTAAGTTCATCATTATCATATAGTTCTGGCGTTAGTGGTTCAGAAGTATTTTTCGATGCTGAAGAGTATCAAGGTGGTAAAATGAACGATTGTAATGAAACTGTAACAAATGAATTAATTGCTGGTGAAGTAGTTACTCAAACCTCAGATACATCTTCTGAAGCAGGATCTCTATCATCAGAAGATGGTTCTATATCTTCAGAAAACAGTGATGGGGCCACATCTGAGTATAATAATCCACAAGGACGTGAGTAATATCTTTATTATTTTAAAATATATTTAATAACATAAAAAAAATATATACAGTGAGACCCTGTGGCACACCCAGTAGGGGAAGGGGTTTTGGAGTTGAAGTTCCCCCCTCCAAAAAAAAAAAAATAAATAAATAAGTTTTACATTAAATTTTATATTATACCACATTATCATCACAAATATAGTATTACAACAATATGAAAGATGATATTTTTTTTCCAAGTTTTATTATTATGTTAGTTACATATTAATAGTTCAATTAGTACGTGATAAGGTTTCTAGCAATTGTCGATCGCTTATTTTGCTGAAAATTATTTGTAGATTTATAGGTAGGTACTAGCGATTACGTTAGACTTTGATTGGAAACTACAATAACAATAATAATTATAACTGTTGACTGTCTGTGCCATGTGGCATGAAAATTTCGTTTGGAAAATTCAGTCTGGGACAAATTTGTTGAATACATACGTGTGAAAAAATTTGAGTCAAAAACGAAGTAAATCAGCTGGTACTGGTAGTACTGTACTTAACTATTTTAGTATCAAATCAAAAATTCCAACAATCAATGAACTGCCCTCAAAGATCCCCAAGAACTACTTTCTTCACCGTCAACATCTGATATTGTCAGTAATTATGAAAATTTTTCTTCTTACAATATATCATTATTTAAAAATAAAAAACTAAACAACAAAGAAAAAATTAAAGTTTTAAAAAATGTGTGGGTCTCGGATAATAATTTTAATTTTCCTAATCAACAAGAAGGCAATCAAAATAGGAAATTTAATATACTTTGGTTAACTAAATACAAATGGCTAACATATTCAAAAATTAAAGATAGTGCTTTTTATGAAATTTCACTTTTTAAGGCTGGTTATAGTTCCAACCAATCACTTCATACATTTGTTAAAAAAGGGTATAATAATTGGAAAACAAATTTGGAAAAATTCGAAAAACATGGAAATTTAATTTATCATAAAGAAGCTAATTTAAAAGCTGAACATTTTATGGATGTCATATTGGGAAAAATATTATTGATTGATAAACAAATTGATAAAGTTCATCATCAACAGACTTTAGAAAATCAAGAAAGAAAAACTTAAACTGATAATAAAAACAATTATTTTATATGGCCAACAATATCTACCATTTAGACACATCAAAATTATGAAATGTTAAACACAAAACAAGAACCCGAGTGCAATGAAAATAATTTTCGAACATTGATTAGGACACAAATTGATTCAAGGGACACAAATTTAAAACAACATTTAGTGACTTGAGAAAAATTCAACGTATATTAGTTGGACCCAACCAATTAGTTGGTTAGTTTGGTTAGTTTCAAAACCAAATAATAGATACTTGTGATGAAATTATTTTTACTTTGAAATGGTGTTCATTAATCTACATTTATTATTTCATTACTTTATTCAGAAAAATTATTAGCTTACACTTTACCAATAAGTAAAATAATTCAAACTACAGATATAGATCTTTCTACTGCAGTTAATCAAGTAGAAAGTGTAGTGTCTATTCTTTGTCAACTTAGAAGTAATGCCGAAAAAGAATTTAAGAAATAATTTCTAGAAGCGCAACAAGTTGTCTCTAATTTAGACTTGACTAGGTCTATACCTAGACTAACAAAACACCAAACTAAGCAATGTAATACACCATCAGAAAATATTGAAGAATATTATAGATGTTCAATTTTTATTTCTTGGATTGATTCATTTCTTAATAGTCTTTCTTATTGATTTTTAAAACATAGAAATCTTCTTACAAGTTTTAAATGTCTTATACTAACTGGACATAATCCAACAGATAAAATTTCAAGTTTTAAAATTTTTTTCGACTTTTACAAAAAAAAGATATGCAGCAAAAGAGTTTTTTTTATCACAAAGGCCTAATTCGAATTGTGATATGAAAAATTCAAAAACTGTTGCTTTATTTTACCACTAAAGCAATTGATGGTTTAAATGTATGCGATTTAAAAATATTTAAATCAGTATTTATACTTTTGAAAATATTTGTGACGTTACCAGTAAGTACAAGTATAGCTGAGAAATCGTTTTCCACACTATGGCGAATCAAAACATATCTCTGAAACACAATAGGTCAGTCACATTTAAATGGTTTGGCAAATCTATACATACATCGAGAAATACAAATAAATGAATCTGAAGTACTAAAATTTCTTTACGAAAAGGGACCTAGGAAAATTAAATTTTAAATCAATTTTTGATAATATTTAATACATAAAATAACATATTATATATTAGGTATATAGTAATATTAGTAATAATAATAATAAAAAAAAAATGATTATTCAAAAATGAATGGTAATTGTTTACTTGTGTGTAAAGAAAATAAAAAAAATATTTAAGCCCTCCCCTCAAACAAAAATCCTGGGTGCGCGTCTGGTGAGACCTCACTAATCTAATTTAATGTACAACTAAATCAGATAATGAGCGCTTAATAAAAAAAAAAAAAAAATTCAATGTTTTATCAATGCAAATATTTATTTATAACTTTTAAGTTAAGTGGTTATAATAAATAATGGTTTTATAATTTATGATGTGATAATGTATTATTGGATAAACTCATTGATTGTTTTTGTTTATTAGTTGTTATAAACTGTTTATTATTTCCTCTTGATTAAAATGCTTTTAGTGTTATATTGTTGTATGCATGTTGCGAGGTTCAAAACTATAATTGGTATGTTGTATTAATATATTAAAATTCAAAAATGGCACTTCTCTTTATCTTTTGATAAGAAAGAAGAAGAGGATAAGTTGAAAACTTTCAAGGTCCTACTGTATTAATATATGGCATAATACATTATTACTCAATATATAATCTATTACTAGTATTACTTCACTATTAAAAATTAATTAATCAGATATTTATCTTACATGAATTTGACACACAAAATTAATTGTCATACAACTCAGTTTTAGCAAATTTGGGAATCAGATATTCAAATGTTGTTTTGAGATTAAATTATTAGTGATAAGTTAGTAGACCATGTTTATAAATGTAGATATTCTAATGTATTACTTCACTAAGTGTAAATTTTATTTTAAATTAATTTTCTTTAAAGTTTCATAAACACGATCTGTTGGATTAATGTCATTTCATAGTTTGTAATTTTCATTTCTTAGAAAAATAAGGAATGTATTTATTTTAAAAAGTTTTACTAGATTATTTGTGCTCTTTCTCAAAGCCATGCGCAATATATAATATATATGTATATATATTTATCAAACTTGTGCTCAACAGTTTTATTTTAGGTAGTTATATAATTATATATTTATAATTCTAAAATTTAACTTTTTTTACATTAGTTCATTCAATTTCACCTCATTTTACTAATTTAATTTTAATCAAATTTTTATGTGCTGAACTAGTTTTAAGTTTTACTGTCATTTTAATGTGAACCAAATAATGATCCAAGTTCAAATTAACTTCTTTGATTATTTTAATATTTTTTATGCAGTTTTTGTACTTTGAATTTATCAATTTAATATGATTGATTTAGTTAGTTTATCTTCCATTTGATGTTCCTTGTTCTATGAATTTTCCTACTGAAAGACATTGTGCTCTTGCTCTTAATAATTAGACCTTTCCAGTTATCATATCTATAAGTTTAAGTTTTATATTGTTTATTTCATTATATACATTATAATATTCTTCAAATTTGACTTACTATAATTTACTTCTTGATTAAAATTTTGATCTTTTAGGTTAATTTGAATTCAATGTGGTCTCTAGTTTATCATAAAAAGAGTCTTTCAAGTTTTATCGGTTGATTTGTATGAACTATGTAATATTGAAACTTGTATCAAACTACTAAATGGTATCTCTATTGACTATTGTTATTTTAGTAATTCATTGATCAATTATTTCAAAATCCTTTATAGCTGGTATTATATTTTAATGCAGTGTAAAACTCATTTGTAATTGTCTGTTGTTGGTCAATGTAATTTCCATTACAAATAATTGTATTATTTCTATTCACATCTCCCTCCATCTAATTTCTTACAAAGCTACTATTCTAATTTTATAATAATTATTTACTTTATTCACTTTTCTGTAAATAAGTTAATAGATTCAAAAAGGATGCATACATTTCAAGTTTCAGTATGTAGTAATTTTCCTGTATTCAGTCTTATTTTCCAAATTTCTATTCCTAGGCAAGTTATCTGTTCCTCAATAGTATAGTAGTTTACTAAACTAGGTTTTGGCTCTATCAAGAATACCGAACCACACTAATTTAATCAATTTTTGATTTTTGCAAGAGGCGTAATTTTTTTGTTGTGGAATGACAAGGGAACACTTGCATGCACTGAAGTTTTGGCTAGGAAAAAGTATAATTTTTTCCCACCCCAAGATAAGTAGAAAAATTTAAATCTTTTAAAATTAAAAAGGATGTATTTAACATAAACTTATAAAAATATTTTTTCCTTCAAATTACTTTGCTAAGTACTTATTTCACGTTTCTCCTGCTGTATAGTATTTTGACATATTATGAAAGTTATTATTTTTCTATTTTACAAAAATAATTTAATAATATTATTGCATGAGTTATTTTTACAAGATTATCATCACATTATTTTTCCAAACTAATTATAATACTTTTTTTTAATGAATGCTTGTGTATTTAATATTATTTAACAATAAAGGTACCTATGATTTCTAAGAAGCCATCAAATAAGTTTTAAGTCTTGTGTAAAAACAAATAATTAGATTATGGTTTTGGTTTTGATAAATAAATTATTTTCTACCTTCCCATTCAGTTTAGATTTTTACAAAATTACACTACTGGTTTGCAATGCACTTAACAGTATATTGGACAAAGTATATTCTGTATTTCCTACATTTTATTTAAGTTCGGTAAATTATGTCCGGAAAAAAATTTAAATAGTTATAGTACTATTTAAATTAAGAAGATAATTATTCGGCTGTGGTCTTATGCTCAAAAACATAGCTCAACTATGGTTGATATAAAGATTCGTTAATTCGTTAACAAATGATTGGTTAATTCGTTCAGGGTGACACACGGTTGCCTAACCCTTGCTACCCATATGCGTTCTCTTTGTCTTTAAATATGTTTTATTTGGAAAATTGTACATTCTGAAAAAACCCATTAAGCTCTCTTTTGTTTAATATTATAGTGAATTTACCTATTATCAATTTTATAAGAAAGAATATATCTAGTGAACCTTATCACTTTTTTAAAATGTCCACAAGTTAATTTGATAAAAAGTTAAATTGATTCTTCAGAATGTAAAATTTAATATGTTAGCTATTATAAAATCATAAAAACACATGCAAATTCTTAATATTTTTACTTAGTTGGTGAATTGTGATCATAATAATTTTATAGTAATTTAATTCATTGGTTGAGTAAAGTATATTAAGAGGGCGTTGAACCCGCACGTGTTTTCTTCGTCTTATATACTTACGACATGGTAAATTTTTGTTCACCAGTTTCAATAGTGCTTTTAGTTTGGATATTAGAGTGAATTGATATATTATTAAACTTTTAGGTAAGAATATTATCTATGTTTTTTCATTGGTTTTTTATGGTATCTTAATTTTTAAATGAGTTATGAGTTTGAAAAATATAAATGTTTGAAAATACTCATAACTCATTTAAAAATTAAGATATCATAAAAAACCAATGAAAAAACATAGATAATATTCTTATCTAAAAGTTTAATAATATATCAATTTACTCTAATATCAAAACTAAAAGCACACTATTGAAACAGGTGAACGAAAATTTACTATATTGTACGTGTGTAAAACCGACAACAGATAACACATGCGGGTGTGACGTCCTCTTAAATTTAATATTTTATAGAAATCGTATAATATGACTTCAATCAATACATTATATATTTAGTTAATTATAAATTATAATATACATTTTACTGGTCTGAAATCTATACACTAGCCACTAGGTATTGATGATAGGAAAAAAGTCTTGATTTTCTAAAAAAAAATTATGTGTAGATAAATGTCTAATATCTACTAAAATAAAAAATGTGCTAATAGAGTCACGGTACAATTATAATTTATATATTATATTAGTTATCACTTATCACATTATAAATATTTTTATTAGCTATAATTACTAAAGGTACTTGTTTGTTATTGTCCCGCCAGTACTCCGTAAAAAATTTATCACCCCGCCATAAATAAAAAAAAAAACTATACTATAAATACAAAAATATTTCAATATTTAATATTATTAAAAATAGTATAAAAGTATAAAATTCAAATTTAAAATATATATTATAATTATAAATTAAAAATTAAGTGTGTTAAATTATAAAGGAGGCCAGAACTCAAAAATGTCATTTAAAATAGCTTGAAATGCATCTTGTTCCCCGAGACGTGTTCTCCACATAAATTCAGCCAAATAGGACTCCAAACAATTTCTATCAGTTCCACGGCGCTTTTTATTATCCCACTTTACAGAACCCCATAACTTCTCGGTATTTTGGGTGTATGCTCCTGTGTACGTATTAACAAAATCATAAGTGTGGTTAACGGTATTATGTTTGAATATCACTTGCTGCAAATTATTATAGGCTTTCCAACAAGCTGACATAATTATTGAACCTGGTTTTATATACTTTTGTATAATAGGTAACAATATTTTCTCCGATCGATCAGGTACACTAATTATAAAACACGCGTTGGTTTCCCGACATATTCCACCGAAAATCCATTGCTATGGCATAATACATCCAGTGTTATTTTTTCTACGCACAAATAAACTTTCATCTATTTTGACAAAAAGACCGAGGCCACCAATTTCTTATTAATTATTTTCTAACGTAGTTATTTCCAAAATATTTCCTAAAATAGATTATCTATCACGAGTAAAACACGATAATTGTATACGGCAGAACGATAACAAACAAGAGTGGCAGGGCGATATATTTTTTATGGGGTACTGGCTGGGCGATAACAAACAAGTACCCTTCTATGATTTATGTATATAATTTAATAAGTTTGTCTATAGTTGTAAAAAAATAATCCTCGCTACCTATATCTAATAATTGTAAAAAATAAATTTATTATCTTTTTAACTTAATATTTACAATTATGGCCTTCAAAAAAAAATGTTTTTTTTTTTTTAAAACAAACGTATGAAGTATTAACAACTATTTAATTTTGTTTCCATTCATTTTCATTGATGTTTCTTCTTTATCTCTTGCTCACTCAGTTCGTTTAATGCTAATTTTACGCGATCTGCTGTTATTTCATACGTTATTTTAGTTTAGGAGAAAATTTTAAATTTTCATTTAAAAACCATGTATTGGCGTCTACTATTACATATAATTCTGCATTAATGTAATTATTGTACATAATACACTTTAATTAAAAAAAAAATCCTTCATCCTAATTAATATATTTATATGTATTAATACGTTGTATATTTCTAAGTTAGTTTAAATTAAAAACTTAATAAAAATATTTACAAATTATTTAAATTAATTTTGTAGTTTGGTTTTGTTATATTTGATTTATAATTTTTATCGATCTTAGTTAAATATTTAAATAAAAATATATATCATTAGGTATTCCTATTATATATTTATTTAAAAATTTTAATTTATAAATTAAATAACTCACCTTCAATTAAGAGGTTTTTTACATCATCACATTTTCCGTTGTTTGGATCATTTTTTTGAATTTTAACATGGTAATTGATATCGTATTTCTCCCGGTTAATTTACGGCTGTTCCAAAAAAAAAAATTATCTTACTGACTTTGTGGAGGTTATTGCTTAAATTTTCATGTTAGATTTTTTTCAGTGATTACCAAATGTTCATTTGGCAATGACTGGTCACAAAATTTTATGGTACTATTTTCAAAACTATTATTAAAATCCATGAAAGATTTTAGTGTTGATACTTTAAAACGTTTCTACTGTGTATAGTTTCGGTGGGTTTATTTTGTATAAAAAAATTTTCATGATAAAATATGTAATTTTTACGTATTGCTTTTATTTGTTACTAAGATCTGCATTTTTTAAAATTAAAACTAAACTATTTCAACTTTAATATTATTTAGAATGATAACTTGAGTTTTATTTATATTACGAATTTTAAGTTTTATAAACACTTTTATTACCTTTTAAATTCCAGTCAAAAATCCCATGAATGAACAATTTAATTAATTAATTAAAGCTTAAGCTATCATAAAACCAGTACTTATATTATATTTGATAAATAGATTCGGTTGACGAATGCTTTTATTGTATGATTTTTTACTGCATACTATACAATTTTACTTTCAATGCTTTAAATTTAGGTTGGTAAACGCTAAAAGCGTATAGGTTTTTTATTTTATCAAGTCTAATAATTGTGTAATGCTTATTAAAAGTTTAAAAATAGATAACACCTATGACACCTATGTTATTAATAGTTTTTTAAATAAATGTTTAAACTTGGTCCTAAAAATATTAATTTATTTTATACATTTTAAAAAACTATAACGAATTTAAATTAGTGTACTCGTTAAGTACTTATGGAGGTTAAAAATATAGACATTTTCATGAAATAACATTTATAAAAAAATTATATAATAATTTTCTTAAATTATCCAAATTTATTTTCAGTACATCAATTATTACTTATCGTATAATATAAAATAGTTTCAGTTTTATTTATACCATGAAAGTTTGGCAAAATATCAAATATTTCGCAAATTTGATAGTGGCTACTCTGTTAAAGTTTGCACACTGGTAAAAGTTCAGGCAAAACTATATTTCCCCCCCTGTAGTAGTAAAATCAATGCATTTGTCAGTAGTAAATACTAATCACCTTTTTCTACATTTCACAAAATATGCTTTGATAAGACATTTCCCCGTTTTAAAATTATTAATATTTTACACGAGTTAACAAAAATAAATCTTTATAATGGAAGACGGATAAATATTTTTGCGTAAGTTGAGTAAAATACAATATAAACGTCATTATTATTAACTATTTTAAATGTTTGTAACTACGAAAATAATTATTGTTATTATTTCTTATAGTAGATTGTGAAGGATCTGGTGATATCAGGAATATGACTGGACGGCGTACTAAACTACCATGTCCAAAACCTGATACTGAAGGATTGTCCTTATGGAATCTCTTATGCAAAAACATTGGTAAAGATCTTTCCCAAGTTTCCATGCCAGTTGCACTTAATGAACCTCTTAACATGTTGCAGGTAAACACTTATGATTTTGATAAACATAATTTTTCTTTTATAAATATAAAAACAATTTTTAATAGTAGTTTTAAATTAATTAATGCATTTGTTGATTTAATTTAATTTAATTAAAGTTTATTTAAATACCGAGTCAATTTTTATATTTATTTATAAGATTTAATTTAAAAGTGAACTGTGTTAAATATAGTTTATTTTTTAATTTATATCAATTTTAAATTAAATGTTTAGTAGTATTTTTGTATATTTTACATATTTTAATTAATTATTTTTATAGCGTATGTGCGAAGAACTAGAATACAGTGAACTTTTAGATAAAGCATCTGAACAATCTGATGTTTATGAACGCATGGTATATGTAGCAGCATTTGCAGTATCTAGTTATGGATCCAGTTATTATAGAGCTGGGTCAAAACCATTTAACCCACTTTTGGGTGAGACCTATGAATGTATACGAGATGATAAAGGTTTCAAATTCATTGCAGAACAAGTAATAAAAATACAATTTTTTTTATATTTTTTTTTTCTTATTGATATTTTTAAATTTTGTTATAGGTTAGTCATCATCCACCAGTTAGTGTATGTCATGCTGAATCAAAAAATTTTATATTTTGGCAAGATGTTAGAATTAAGACAAAATTTTGGGGGAAATCTATGGAATTTCAACCAACAGGTTTGTCAAGTGTGAAAAAAATTGATTTTATTCTATAATTTAATTTTACTTTTAAGGGTATGTGAATGTACAGCTACTATGTCAGGATAGCAA
The DNA here is from genome assembly GCF_002803265.2 of Melanaphis sacchari. Classification (NCBI taxonomy): domain Eukaryota; kingdom Metazoa; phylum Arthropoda; class Insecta; order Hemiptera; family Aphididae; genus Melanaphis; species Melanaphis sacchari. The sequence continues at coordinate 1,365,905 of NW_020271547.1, read as the reverse complement.
AGATCATTATAGATGGAATAAGGTGACAACTTGTGTTCATAACTTATTTGGTGGACAAAGATCTGTAGATCAATATGGTGAACTGAAAATTACTAATTTGGATAAAAATATTACATGTAAATTAACATTTTTGAAGGTATGTTTTCTTGGAATTATCACACGTAATTTTTTGTTAAAAAATTACATTATTTTTATCTTTTTAAATTATTCTTAATGAATAAATAGTATCTTCATTAATATTTAATTATAAAAACTTGTGTATGTACTTATTTATTCATTTATTCATTTTAAATAGTTCAATTTTTTATATTGTGTTAAAGGCTAGTTATTTTTCTGCTAAACGTCATGAAATACACGGTGTTGTAATTGATGAAAATGAAGGAAAAGTTGTACGTAAACTATTTGGTAAATGGAATGAAGCTCTGTATTGTGGAGTTTCTGCTGCACCGTCTGCAAAATGTATATGGAGACCAGGTATATGAATAAAATTAACTACATTTTTAATTTGAGTAAATCTATAAATTTATTTTATCTATAGGTACCATGCCAGAAGACTATGAGTTATACTATGGATTTACGAGATTTGCAATGGAATTAAATGAGCTTGATTTAGAAACAGCCAAGTTGTTACCAAAAACCGATACTAGATTTCGGCCGGATCAAAGGTACTTACCTATGTATTTAAAAAAAATTAATTTTATTGTGAATTATATTTCATATTTTCATATTATTGTCAATTGGCTTTTAATTAATTAATTTTTTATAAAGACTATTAGAGGAAGGTGATTTGAATCGTGCTGAATCTATGAAACTCAATTTAGAGCAATTACAACGTGAACGTCGTAAACAAAAAGAAGAAACCGGAGAACAACATGAACCCAAATGGTTTAGAAAAACTGTTAGAAATGGTATTGAAACTTGGGAATTTAATAATACGTATTGGGATATACGTAAAAACCCAGGATTTACTAATTACCATTTTGAAAAACTTTGGTGAATGTTACCATTAAGTTTTATGTAATCAATGTGTCATTTGGTCAGTTAGTGGTGATATGGTTTAGGTTAGCTTTTTGTTTTAATAAAATTTGTTGAACAAAATTATATGAATCAAATAGTCTTAAAATTGAGACAAATTAGTTTATCTAGTCAATATTTTCATACTCATGTCTTTGTACTGTACTTTTCCATTATATTTAATTTTTTTCCATTAAAAATCATTTAAAAAAATTTTCAATCTTGTATCCTTTTAAAATTTAAATTCTATAGGTTATCTAAATTATATTATTTAATAATATTTATAAAAAAATTTAGTAAATCAAATGCCGATTCATTTTTTTTTTTTGTTTATATGTGATACTTGAATATTATTCTATAATAAATAACTTGACTCAAAATTTAGGCAAATAATTAAAATGAATATTCTAGTATTCTCAAAAAAATTACATTACTAGAGTATGAAAAATTAAAAAGAACAACTCAATTATATTTGAATATTTGGTAATTAGATTTGTTCTTTTTAATTACATTAATTTCATGACCGAATCCGTTTTTATTTATCATATTTATTAAGTAAAAAGTTAAAATATAAAAATATAAGTTAAAATTTTTTTTTATGAGATGTAATAATTATATAACAATTTTAACAATAAAACTTCAATTTTGGTGATAGGTATCCATTTTTTTACAATACAGTTGCACTACAAATTATAAATTGGTTAAATAAACCTAATAGCTTCAAAACGTTTTATTATTATTTAATAATAAAAAAAAAATTTAAAGACTTTTTTAATAACGTCAGCTATAAATAACTAAAGTAATTTTAAATTAATGATTTAACATTCCCATTATATTTTTAATTTTGTTAGAGCCATATTTAAATAGTTGTGTTGTATTATTTTATTTATAAAGATTTTTAAATTAAAGAAAAATTAAATAAATAAGATTTTAACTGTATATGTAAAAGTAATATTAATTACTATTTTAATTTCATATTGTTATTATATTATATACAGTTAAAACCTTAACGAAAATGCAACATTATGCTATGTTACACTTATTATTTTTCAAATGGTATTATGGTCAGAAACTCATTAATAATTGTAATTATGTATTTTTAGTACAGTGATTATTTTTATTGTATTAATTTTATTAATAATAAAAAATATATAAAATTATAGTAATGAATCATAAATTTCAAACTATATAACTGATTTTTATAATGATGTAAGCTCAAAAGTATGCTAAACATATATTTTTCCATTTCAACCAGATGAATATCAATTAGTAAAGCGAAATAATAATTATTATTTCAAGTATATTACGATTACATTTCTTCATTTATTATTTTTTTTTTTTTTTAGTTAACATTATACTCCACACAATTTGTTTAGATAATAGTTATATTATAAATTGAAATGCATTATGCTAAATATACGATAAGATTAATTTCACTTCAAAAATGTCATGTTATAATGATATATATATTCTGTGATACGTTGTATAAACGTTAAAATCAGTTATTGTGTTAATAATATTATGTTAACATCTTACATTCCCAATGTATATTTTAAACATTAATATTATTGGTAGGCTCATGAAAACAAAATTTTACATTTTACATTTTTATTTTATTAGTAGTTTTTTTTTTAGTAAACTTGTTATAAAATCATAAGTTTTTACAATTACAAAATTAATCATCACTATTGTCGTTATTAGTTTTATTTGTTATTAAATGTTAATTTAACAATGGAAGGGTGATTATCTCATTTAAGTGGTCTACTTAAATTATGTCTTTATACGGTCATATACACTTGACATTATGTATATTTGTACTCACATGACATATTATATTATTTAGATAATGACAATTGTTTATGTAGGTTGTGGTCTGTTATATTTTTATTTTTGCTTAAAAACTTATTTGTAGGTTTTTTTTAATGTTTGTATAATTATTATTATATTCAGAAAATTTATTGAGCATTATAATATACATGTTATTAACACCAAAGAATATATTATACAACTGTTCGTAAAACATATTTTGTTATCATGTCAATATTAAGACAATAAGACAGCAACAGCAACACATAATGTAGAGAAGATTTCTTTACATTATGCAGTTATATGATTTTTGAGCAATAAAATATTTCTTATCATTTCATTAAATTAATATTATACAATTACAAATTATTATAAATACTATAGTATGTTATTATTAAACATAATAAAGTTTCTTAAATAATTTTTTTGTTTTGTTTTTTAGTTGTCCTAATTATCTATTTGATTGTGTGGAGGAATATTTTTCAACTGCTTTTGGATAAATCAAATTTTCACACTCGATAAAACATGGTATTTTCATTGGTCACAACGATTAAATAAAACAAAAAGACTAAACTATATTTTAATAATTTTTGCAATGTACATTGTATTGTAATTGGTCTAATTAATAAGATGTTAATAGAAAAGATTATATCAGATGAATGGACGAAAAATATTTTTTTAACAATATTCAAAGACCAAAGAATTTTGCATTAGAGATTATAGACCATAGCTGCTACTAGATGTAAATATGGGTGTTAAAATATTAAAAGCCAACAATTATTGCAAATTAAAATCTATCCAACCAATTAATCTTCATATAAGGCATCCTTAAAAAATGTTTGAGTAATCATTATTTATTTTAATATGGTTATTTACTGACATTACCTACTGTTATGGTATATTCCTCTTTTATTATCAATGCGTAAAGGACAACAAAAAGTAAAACATAATTACACTATGTAAGTTCCCATATGTTTAATCTCTTAACAATTGAAATGAGAGTGGCTATGAACATTAATGTTCTTTCAATACTTTGAAGGTGTGGATATGGAAGACTGAAGAAGAGATTGATAGAAAAAATAGTGAATGATGTACAAAAATAGCTGAAGCGAGTAAAGGCCAGAAGTAGGTAGTACCTTATGGAGGGAGGTATTGGACAAAGGGTGGACGGCCCCATATAATTGTTTGTGAAGGGTGAATAAAAATTATAAGAAAAAGTACGTACACGTACTACACAGAGAAGATAGATGATTGATTAAATTTTTTTTTTTTTTTTGTTAAACAGTCTGTATGTGTAATTTCATCATATAAATTCTATACTGTTGTACATTACAATTACAATTGTTTTACTGAATATAAAAAATGTATGCGTCATAATGTTTATTATTATTTCTAAGGTTATGTCCTCTAAATTTAGTTATTAATAATTCTAAAAATTCAGCAATTGTAAATTTATACATATTAATTTCATTTTCTGCACAATAGACTTTAGGACTAAATAATATAATTACCTAGTTACAAAATAGACTAAACGTTTATTAGGATTTATTTTGTTATGATCAGTACTCAGTATCATAAATTGCATTAAGTTGCTAACAAATCTTAAATTCGTATAATGCGAAACAGATATTTTCGTAATGGCTTCTGAAATAAGAGAGTAATAATATTCATAATACTTCAATATCTCTATCTCTTTTTTATGATCATGTCATTGCAAAAACGTATTTTAAATTATATATAATATTACAAGTTCTGTGGTTTTTTAATGAAATAATTAAAAAATAAATAAAAACATTTTTTGCTGGTAAATTGTTGTCATATAACGTGGTCACACTGCGGAACCAGCCAGACTTTAGTAGCATCTTTGGAGTTTGGAGTCCGTTTATTACGTATGTTGTGTGTTTTCTTTTTGGTTCGTGTTCTATTTACAATATTATTATTATTGTATCGCATTCGCATCCCTTAGCGGTTTTTACTTTTTACTTTTTATATAATATTTTTTTTCATATTTGTCTCGCCTCTTCACCGTCCCCTCAAACCCTCCTAACGGTTAATTCTCCACCATTGCCCATTAGTGATTTACATTTTCAGTTTTCACACAGTCAGTACGCGTACTGAGAGTTGGATAAATTATTGTTATTACACGTTACACGAGTCGTCGCCGGAACTTACGTACGCGCTGTATTTTGGTTTCGATTGTCTTTTAAGTGATATTCTCAATTTCGGCGATGAGCAGTGCAACGATGTGACCAATGTGATAACCCGTTGATTCCGCTGATCCTTGTTTACCAGCTTCACCAGCCGACACTCGTAGACAAGCTTACGCTCGGCAATGCAATACTGCTGTTTGCGCGGGACTGGTTGCATTCTGTAAGTAAGTACTTCAATCATGTCTTATTATTACCTAGTTATGACGATTTATGGGTAAACATACGTGGATCACGTTTTATTAACACGGTTTTATGCAATGACTTGTCCCAACATAAGTAATGGGAATTGTTATTATTTTTTTCGAACATGGTCGAAAAACAGTCATTGTTTGTAACTAGAATCGTTCTAAACAAATTTCACATCAAATAAAAATTAGTACTTTGATTTAAATCTTCTGGGGTTTGTTTACTTTATTATTCTAACGTTGCCTTTCACATTAAATACCTATATTTCTTATTTTAATAATAGCATGCAATTGTTTTGACAACAAATTGAAAGATTATAGTTTACATGATGTGTTAAAGGTCAAATTATAAAGTACATCTCACTGATAGTTATTTATAGGTATTTTTTCCATAACAAACATAATTTGATCTAAATATTAAGCTTATAGGTTATACTTGCCTAAATTAAAATAATATTTAAAATTGAGCTATAAATATATTATTATCTAAGTGTATTAACTCAAAATCAATATGTTTTTCAGAAAAAAGTAACTAATTATCACAAATATGCAGGAGGATATGATATATCCGGCTGGATGTCGTCCAGTTACGGATGATCTGGGTCCAGATGAACTTATTCGTCGATTAAAAGTATATTAATTTATAATTTAAGTCTATTAAATGTATTCAAACTTATTCAATATTTTAGACTTTGGCTCACACTCTTCAAGCAATGGGTCAAGATGAAGGCATGTATCAACAATATATACCACTGACTTTACATTTGGCTGAAGATTATTTTCTAAAACATGCTAGTAAAGATGTTCAGCTTTTAATTGCTTGTTGCATCGCTGATGTACTTAGAGTGTATGCTCCTGAAGCTCCATACAAAGATCCAGAGCAAGTCAAAGTATGAAATTATTGGTTTAAATTAAGATTAATTTTTTTTAAATATCATGAATATATTTTATTAAAGGGTATATTTATGTTCCTAATTAAACAACTTGCTGGTCTAAAAGATCCAAAGGACCCAGCTTTTAAGCGTTATTTTTATCTTTTGGAAAATCTGGCTTATGTTAAGTCTTTTAATATGTGCTTTGAACTTGAGGACTGCCAAGAAATATTTTGCAAATTATTTTCACTCATGTTTAAAATTGTCAAGTAAGTATAAATATACATATTTTTTTAAATTATATTTTAGTAAATATTAATTATTAATTTTATTTTATTTAATAGTGATGAGCATTCAACTAAAGTGAAATCTTTTATGCTGGATATTTTATGTCCATTAATATGCGAGTCTGATATGGTAGCCAGTGAACTTCTTGATATTATTTTAATAAATATTGTCGAACCCAATAAATCACAAAGGAAAAATGCTTATTCATTAGCTAAAGATCTAATTCTTAAATGCTCAAACACTTTAGAGCCTTACATTCAATCGGTAAATGCATATAATAAATTATTGTGATTTAGATTTTAACTGTTTAATTTTTATTCTAGTTTTTTAATCATGTTTTGATATTGGGAAAGAATGAAAAAAATCTAGCAATTAGTACTAAAACTTACGATCTCATTTATGAATTGAACAGAATCAGTCCATCTGTATTGTTGGCAGTGCTCCCACAACTTGAATGTAAACTGAAGTCAACTGTTGAACAAGAACGTCATGGTACTGTGTCTCTTTTGGCTCGCATGTTTTCAGAAAGAGATTCAAGTCTTGCTAGCCACCATAATATTTTATGGCAAGCATTTCTTAGCAGATTTAATGATATATCTGTTAGCATACGTATTAAATGTGTCCAGTATGCCATGCATTTACTTTTAAATCAGCCTGAACTTCGTCAAGATCTGACAGAAGCTTTACGTTTAAGAAGTTCTGATAGTGACATGAATGTACGTCATGAAACAGTCATGGCTATTGTATCAACAGCTAAACATGACTTTGAACCAATTGCAGATAATGAAGAATTACTTTTAGTTGTTAAAAATAGAATGTGTGATAAAAAGGTATTTTATTTATATTATAAATTTAACTAAAAGTAATTACTTAGTTATAAACTTATTTGTGTGTTCTAGTTTAAAATAAGAAAAGAAGCTACATCTGGGCTAGCATTTATATATAAAACATATTTGAATGATCCAGACATTCCTCAAGGCACTAAAAAAGCATTCACTTGGATCAAAGATAAAATTTTACATGGGTATTACAGAACTTTAGTTGAAGATAAATCATTGGTTGAACGATTAGTAAATACATCTTTAGTACCTTATCAACTACCACCTGAAGAGAGAATGAAGAGACTTTATCATTTATATGGTACAATTGATGATTATGCTAAAAAAGCTTTCATGGAGATTCAAAAAACACAACTTTTGTAAGTGACTAATTTTGTTTATCTTATAAAAAAAAAATGTATTGTTTATATATTTATTAAAAAAAAAATTTAGAATCCGTTCACATTTAAAAGAATTTCTTGATAACCACAAAAAAGAAGATAGTCCTCAAAAAGATAAAGAAATTCAGGCAAGTATAAAATTATTAACTCGGTATTTGCCCGAATCTGTTAAAGCAGCAGAGTTTATTGGAAAATTTTCACAACACTTAATTAAAGATCCTTCACTATTGAGTTGTAAGTTCATTTTTTTAAGCATTACATTTATTAATAAATTTAATTAATATGTTGTTTTTTTTTTTTTTTTTTTTTTTTTGAAAAAAAAAGCTATGGATACTATTGCAAAACAGAATTCTAGTACTGCTGAAATATCTGAAGCTACAAACTTAGTTTTGCGGAAGCTTGGTCAACCAGTAATGACCAATCTATATTACAACACTGTAAAAGCACTTTTGGAAAGAGCATCATCAGTGATGATAGATTCTCAGGCATTAAAGGTTAGTATATTTAATTTGGAATTTTTAGTTTTAAAAATAATGGATATTTTAAATTTATTGTATCTGTTCCCTATTTCTTCTCTGATCCACGTCAAAAAAAAGTGTGTATTCAATAGTACTAATTTTGAAACTTTGATATTGGAATGATGAGTTATCAAGCTCAGAATATTGACTTGTATTTGTATATATGTTTTTTCAATATTTTGGAATATTAACTTATGTTCTCAACTTGTTTAATTTTCATTAAATGCTTATTAATCAATTCAATTTACTCTTTTATTTAATCTAATGATACTAGAATTTGCTTTGCTGTATATTGGAAAGATAGAAACAAATAATACGTAATGCGCTGACTTACTTTTTAAATGTGAATTGTACTAACTTTTGTATCAAATAAAGTTCATATAATAAGTATCTAGATTCATTATTTTTTTATTGTATTAATAATTAGAGAATGTTATGTATAAAAGGTTTACCGAAACTTAAAAAAAAAAAATTATAAATGCACTTATTGACTTAAGTTAATATTATTTTAATTTCAAAGCATATGTTATGATGTTTTTAAAATTTTTATATTTTATGAAATTAAAATTTACTATATTATGTGCTCTAGATAATATATTTAGTTTTCAGTTTTAGGTCATTTTACTCTTAACATTAACATAAATCTAATTACATAAAATTAATTCTACTAAAGTATGTAATACAAAGACAATTAACGTAAGTTTAGTTTTTTGTTCATGGGTCTACTATAAACTTATTTAAGTTTTAATTTATTGTGTTATGATTTTCTGTTCGGCATTTCAAATTTAATATGATTAATATAGTAAATAAAATGTTTATTTTGTTCATTAGGAATTGTTTAATCATGTTGAAAATTGTTTGAGTGGTGGAAATATGATTGAAGAACTTGGTTTACACCCAGGAACTGCAGCTTATAGAGGACTTGAGCTTCTTAATGTAAATTCATTTTTTATATTTATAATCTTAACACTGATTATAATAATTAATATAATATTGAATGGCTTCAGGTTTTGTCAAATACATTTGCTTGCCATTTTTATCATCCAGACATACTGGATAAGCTATTGGATTTATTACATCATGATGATGAATACATTGCTCCTCAAGTTCTTACTATGTTGACAACAATTGGCAAATACAGTGCACTCGGTAAATTTTTTTTATTTTAATAATATGTTACTAAATTTATCAGATAAAATAATACTATTAAAAATATTATAGGTGATTCATACCCAGAATTCACAGAAAAGTTAATACCAATATGTAAAAAATTGGCAGTGAGCGGTACTCCAAAACAAGCTAAAGGAGCTATACGATGTTTATACGTCAATGTATATAAATCCAAAAATGATATCTTCGATGATATTGTTGAGGTAACAATATTTTGATTTATAATGTATATTTTAAAATAATTAATATGGTTTTCATTTGAAAAATTTAGAAAACTAAAATCAATTTAGAACCTGATTCAAAATATTATGAAACAGCAATAGTAGCTCTTGGACATTTAGCTATCAATGTAGCTGAAAAATATAACGTTCATTTCAAGAATATGATTTCACGAAAGGTGAGTAATTCAATACAAATTTCTTTAAATTACTATATATAATGTTGTTTTTATAATTGCTGGTGATAATATTAGTTAATTATCTACATGTCATATGACTACAGGCTACCAAAAGGATGTATATTTTCTTATTTAAATTTTGGATTTGGTGATTGGTTTCTTATAAGTTATAATATGTGTGTAAGCATGGCTCAAAGAAAAAAAATATATTTTGAATAGTCTGTTACCTTTATATGACATTTTTTCATTTGTCAAACAAACTGTTAAGTATACAGTAGAGCCTCCTCGATATTCCGGACGATGCTCGGTTTAAATTCGTCCAGTTTATCAAAGGGTTTTCAAAATAATCTACTTAAATTGCTAAGATTTATATATTTTTTCACCACCTTTATAATTATTGCACTTTAAATAAAAAAATTTTAAATAATTTTAACATAATGAATTACAAAAAAAAAATGTTAATAACAATAGAACTTAAGTATTTTTCAGTATTTTTTTTTCTGAAGAATTCTGAACTAATTATAAATCTATTTATAAACAATTGAATGGACTATGCCATCCAGATTACCATGTTCACCAATTATCGGGGGGTACGGACTATCGAGGCTCTACTGTAGTTACATAAAAAATATCACCGATAACATTTTCTGAATGACAATAATAATGAGTGGTTCATATGTTACTGCTGTCATATGGTAGTCAACTTGTTAAAACTATTAGTCTATAATATTAAAAATTTATGAAAGGTTTAAGTGTTGTATGTATATATTGAATACTTTAATATTGACTAATGATGACAAAACCATCCTTGCGAGCTTATTCTTTATCTAATAAAGAAAATGACTTTCAATTTGGGACCTCTTAAATAAAACTGTTGTTTTTTAGGAGGTCTGAAGTCAATTTAAATTTTATATAATGACTGAAAAATTTATAATTATTTGTTTTAAGTTTAATTTTAACATGAATTATTGTATATTATTAATAAGGTTATTTTTTAGTTAAGCCCAAATTAACTTAAAGCTTATTAGGAGATATATCAAGTAGTTTCAAATATTATCTATATGTATAAACTAGACTGTCCTGAGTGACTGCTTTATAATCAACGCAGAGCCGATGCTATTAAGGCTAACGATTTGAAATTTTGAGGGTAAACTTTGATTTTATGGAGTTTTATAACAAAGTTGATATCATAAATTAATATTGACTAATGATGACAAAACCATCCTTGCGAGCTTATTCTTTATCTAATAAAGAAAATGACTTTTAATTTGGGACCTCTTAAATAAAACTGTTGTTTTTTAGGAGGTCTGAAGTCAATATTAATGTTAAAAATTTTGATATTTTGTAAATAATATAGTACGATGACCAAGAAGAGTATATAATTATTTGTTTTAACATAAATTATTCAAATTATTGTATTATATTGCTAAGGCTATTTAAACTTAAAAAGTAGGTTTGAATTTTGTATTCATATAATACATAGTCAATATTTATCAAAATTTCTTTTTTACAAATAACAACATTTTTGCTATAAATATGTTTTTAATTTTTGATTACTTGTGCTATTTGTTCTTAATTATTACACACGCAGTGTATGTTTTTTATACCAATTAGGTGTACATAAAAATCAATATGGATTATAAATAATTATTTTTATTTATTTCTAAAAGAAAAAACATTTTGTATCTTATAATTTATTTATTTATTTATTTCAGATTGTTAAAGAATTATTAGTAAAAGTATCGATTAAAAGTGAACTTTATAATGCTGACGCTAATTGGTGTTCTGAAGATATTTTACCAAAAGGCACAAAATGTAGAGTAAGTTATAACTTGTAGTGTTTTAATATTAAAATTGTATATTTATTTTAATATTTTATTTTAAGGCTGAAGGTATGAAGGCTATGGCTAGGTGGCTTATTGGTTTAAAAAATGATAAAGTATCAGCTCAGAAAACATTTAGAATGTTCAATGCTTTTTTGTCACAAAAAGGCGACCTTACACAATCTGGAATCTTATCAAAATCTGAATTAGCTTGGTTACGATTACAAGCAGGTTGTTCTATGTTAAAGATTTGTGAACAAAAAGGTGTTGGAGATCAGTATACAGCTGAACAATTCTTTTTATTATCAAGACTTATGATGGTATATTTTTTGATTTTGGTATTTTACTTTTCTGTGTTAATTAATAATTAATTTAATTATTTTAGGATGAAGTTTTAGAAGTACGAGAAATTTTTGCTGCAAAACTCCATAAAGGCTTAGGGAGAGGTTTACCTTTTAAATGTCTCCCATTAGATTTTATGGGAATGTATGCTTTGGCTGGATTGGAAGCAGATGAACGATTGAGGAGTAAAATCTATGATTACGTTTTAAAAGATATTAACCGAAGACGGGAATATGCCAGAAATTTAACTCAAGGATCTGCCACATGTATTTTCAATTATTTCTATGGTTTTTAATGTCATTCAAAGTTTATTGTTTAATGTTTTATTTTGTATAGGTTCAATTGAAAAAGCAATGGCACAATTACCTCATATTTTACCTGATTATATGTTACTGTTTGCTATATCAATTTTAACACACTCTCCAGTATATAAAGATAATAGAGATGAAGAAAGTCTGACATTGATGCAACAGTGTCTGTGGTTCATTCTTGAACCATTGATCACTAAAAATGATTCTTATAATTTTGGATTTTACAAAGAGATGTTGGAGCGAGTCAAGAATTATGTTGACGCTGTAGAACCAACTAATGAGACTGTTAATGCGGTAATTATGAATATCCTTGTATATAGTTACTTAGAATTGTATACAATCATTTTTATTTTTCAATTAGTTGTAATTAAATATTGTTACATAAGAGTAATTTTAATGTTTAAAATATACATCAAATTTTATTTTTAGAAAATGTGGGCTCTTTGTGATTTGGCAATGAGTGTATTAGTAGTGCATACTAGTACATTTGAAACCTCTCCTTTTTCTGAAATTAGAATTTCAGCAATGTTTTTCAAGAGGCATGATGATCCTATGTTTGTGAATGTAAAAGTTTATTTACCTGAAAAATTCCAAATCAAAGTAAGTTTTTTCATTTAAATATTAATTTTGATGATAACATTTTTTTTTTTTTTTTTAATTTTTTTTTTTAGCAAGTAAACAATAATGGAAAAAAAACTGGACTCTCAGCTGCTTTAAAAACCACTAAAACACGAACTCAAAAAAATAACATTCAAACCAGTCGAGCTAATGAATCTAAAGTAGTGAGTATTTTTTTTCTTAGTCAACTTAATTTATTATTTTTAATTGGACTAGACTATCCCATTATTAATTACTTATCTTTATATTAGTGTTTAAAAAACCAGTATTTATTTTGTTTATTCTTTATAAAATCTAAAACTACTAGCCTAATTTTCAATGTTTTTCATCGTTAAAAAAAAAAAAAAAGTTTTAATATTGGTAATGCACAAACACCATAACTCCTGCCCTGAAAACTGAGTGTTAAATTATAGATGTACCCATTGTAATAAATAATAACTACTTTTTTTACCTTGACATTTAAAATTGTCAAAAAACATAATAAAATGTTAAGTTGCATTCATTATATTAAGCATATCTTCTTACGAGCTTATTTTTATTCCTTGCTTTTAAGAAAAATAATTTGAAACTTGGGACCTATTAAACTGAATTTTTAATTGGGAAGTCTGAAGTATATATTTATGTTCTGATAATAATGTTTTAACAGCATCGACTGAGCAAATAAAATGCTTTGGCTGTTATTTTCTTTGTACTTTTTAATTGTTTTAAAAACTTTGAAGGTACTGTAAATTAATTAGAATTATTATTTTTATCAGTAAAAATATGTATTGGTGAAATGGTCATTATCTTCTCAACATATTAAGATACATATTATCATATTTAGTGGCATGCTTAGAAATTTCCAATGGGGAGGGGATATATTTTTTAACTAATAATACAATAAGACAAAAATAGCTTATAAATGTGTATGTAGAGTATTGATCTTTAATTAGAATTAATAAGTTCTTTAAGCTAGCTCTTTAACTAGCCAATTCCAGCTAATAAACCATATATATTGAAATCTTAATTTCTTCTGGTTTGATAATGGACATTTAAAAGCCAAATCGGAATACCAATTATTATTGTTTAACAAATCAAACTTTTCTTTAGAACTTGACTAAAATATATAATGATAATACGAGGCATGTCCAGAAAGTAAGTTCCGTTGGGCAATAAAAACATGTTAATGTGTAAATTTTATTATAAATTTTATTTGAATATAAAATACATGTATTACTCTATTTTTCAACATAGTTACCACCATTATTTAAGCACTTATCATATCGAGGTACTAGTTTTTGTATACCTTCATCATAGAAAGATGACGCCTGTGATTGTAACCATGCGCTAATAGCCTTTTTCACCTCATCATCTTCGTTGAAGTTCTGGCCACCCATAAATGATTTCATGTGTAAAAAAAGATGAAAATCACTGGGTGTCAAATCTGGACTGTAGGGCGGATGATTAAATTGTTCCCATGCAAAATCTGCAAGAAGTTGTTTTGTCACATTTGCTGTGTGCGGGCGGGCATTGTCGTGCATGGGAACAATTTAATCATCCGCCCTACAGTCCAGATTTGGCACCCAGTGATTTTCATCTTTTTTTACACATGAAATCATTTATGGGTGGCCAGAACTTCAACGAAGATGATGAGGTGAAAAAGGCTATTAGCGCATGGTTACAATCACAGGCATCATCTTTCTATGATGAAGGGATACAAAAACTAGTACCTCGATATGATAAGTGCTTAAATAATGGTGGTAACTATGTTGAAAAATAGAGTAATACATGTATTTTATATTCAAATAAAATTTATAATAAAATTTACACATTTACATGTTTTTATTGCCCAACGGAACTTACTTTCTGGACATGCCTCGTAATAACAATATCATATTTTTTAAACTGACAATACATTGTTTTTTAATAATATTTTGCATGATAAGTTTGCTAAGTATTGTTATTAGGCGGTGAGGAATTAAATTATTAATGTTTTGTTTTTAAACAACTAAAAAAATCTAAATAATCTTCTATAGGCAAGTTTATTTGTATTAAATTTTGAGTAGTCTTATTTCTTAAAATACATTTACTCGATAGCTTCAAATGGTTATCAAATTTTCAAACTATTTGGCATTATTATAAAAGTTTCTTTGCATTACTTTGTAATTATATTATAGTAAGCTTATATATAAAAGCAAAAATATTTTTAACCCTAAAATAAGCTGCAATTCATTAAAAATTAGTAAAGGACAATGACTTGACTCAAAATCTAAAATTAGCCATTAGAATACAAATAAATATACTTATTATACATACTGTAATATATGTAACTCATTTAAACTTTTTCATTCAAATTGAAGATTTTAAAGTTTAAATTGTTTTTAAATAAAGATATAGTGTAAACCAAAATTATTAGAAAAATGTATATATGTATATATTTTAAAAATTAAGTGTTAATGTATAAAAAATACTTCACAAAAATTGAATAACTAAATATTTCATAAAATTAATTTTTATTTATAGCGCATAATATTAAGTTAAAAAAAATCCAATATTTATGTTTTTAATTCAATGGATAAATTATTCAAACGATAAATTATTGTTAACATATACAAAAAATAAATAAATAATTCTATTAGTGTTCTATATAAAAAAAAATTATTTTAAGTAGGTATTACAATCACTGAATTTGGTTAAGTTTGAAATATTGTATTTTAGTACAGATTGAAAATAATAGAGTATTATCTACAGTTGTATTATAATCATACTAAGATAGAAAAAGAATAGGTAATATACTGATTGTTGAAGTAGCTTATAACTTATGTTTGATTAGTGATTAGTGATTAGTGATTACTAAGACACAGATGTCATAGTACTAAAATACTAGTAAAATTGATAACAGTAACAGTATTACTCTAAAAAATAATGTTTTAAATTCATACTAAATTCAATCTAAAATTTTACAAAATAACAAATAAATACATATACAATATAAATTATATTATACTTCAATATGGTGTGTTACTGTATACCTCCATTCATTACATGAAAATACATTCTTATCAAAATCTAAAATGTAATTTTTTTATAATGTGGAATTGATTGGTTTAATTTTGGCACATTTACAAGACAATAACAGGACACAATCGTTCAAAATTCACAGAATAACTGTAGAACAATATAACTCATGATTGTCAAATAGTCACATTTCACAAATTATTTTTTGTTGTATTAAATACCTACCAAGTTGAAATTATCTTTATTTTATAAGATAACATTATTAGATGTTATGGCTGGCAGTATTAAAGCATAATCTCATCTACAATACGACGTTAGAGGTTTGACTTAAACTATAATAGTTCTATAAATGAATAATTCAATAATTCAATAAAAATTGCATTTATAACTTTTAGATTTTAGTTCATACTTATATGACATGATTTAAAACGTACTTAGCAAAACCTAACCCAGATTATTTTATTTGAAAAATATTGATTTTTTTTTTTTTACTTAAAAAGTTATTATACTAAGTTTCATTTTTTACACAGACCGATTAAAAAAATTAATCTATTTCTATTTTACTTATTCATAAGAATATCCACTTTCTAATATTAGTTAATGCATGAGTTAATTTTCTTTTATGAAGAAGATAAAAGCACAATTAGATATTTCACATGATAATAATTCTGTGAATAAATCTAAAATAGCACCAAACCATAATAATTAGTCGAATCAATAGATTTAAATTTGAGTTTTAGTTATTAGTATTAAAATAGGATAATACATTCAGATTTAAAAACCCTTTTGTTGCACCTTTTCCGTCTACTTCACTTGATGTGATAAACTACTAGTCAAATGATAAACAATTATGCTGATTTTATATTGACAACAAGTGATATATAAAATGTTACTCACATTTCCTCTATAAACTATTTTTCACTAATTTTTCATTAACTACTTTTTTATTTTTTCTACAGAATAATGATGTACAAGATTCTACTATGTTAGACATGTCTGTTGAAGTAAGTAAGAATTTAATTATCAAACATTATATTTTAACTTAAATGATTTTGATTTTTTACAGAGAGAAGAAGATGAGGATGTTATAGAACCCAAACGCAGGAGAACAACTCGTAATAATAATTTTAGTTGAACTTTTTGAGTGAACGAAGCTAATTTTTAAGTTAAACTGTGTATTTTAATTGTTATATACCTACTATAAACTGTTAATACTTATTTATTTTGTTAATATTTTCGATTTTATTTTTTTAAATTTAAAATTCTCAACATCAATTTTCTAGAAAGTAATTTATTCTTAAGTGAAATTTGGCATCAGACTAGTATGCTAATTAAAAATATTACATGATTCTTACATATATTATTTTACCACCTTGAAATATGCCTTGTATTTTAATCTGTATTCCTCTGACTGTTTAATGACTAACCACATTTTAAATAAAATCAGAAGGTATTTAAAATGTTATAGTCAAAATAAATAATATGAATAGGTATTCAAAAATAATACCCAACATTTTTATAACATTGTGATTTTACATTAATTAATTACACAGAATATTACACTTTTAAAAATATTGTGTTGCTTAATGAAATGTAAAATATGAAATTTAGAGCACTGTTCGTGAATAATTAAATTGATTCTAATCATATTTTTGTAAAAGTTTTAAGTTATAATATTAGAAAATACCTTTTATTTTTTATTTATTACATTTATAATTAGTTTAGATTAAGGATTTAATACTGAATAAATTATAAGTAAACTTATGTTTAAAATAAATTATTTTCTTAAAATAAAAAAGTATTTTTGATTGGATTTTTATTTTAATCATTATAATATATTTTTATTACAATATTTCAGAACCAATTGAAAATGGACAAGTAGGTAACTGCTTTACAACAAATGTAAAGTATACCTTGTTATTGAGTATCATTAATAAAAATATAAAATTTAAATCAATTAATTCAATGACAAATCATTTATAAAAAAAATGATTCAGTGGGAACGCTGTCAATATTATTACTGTTATTAATAATAAAATAGGTTGAATTAATTTTAATCCAATTTATTATAATAGGTAATATTTAATATATTTAAAAAGAGTGATAATTTTATCGAACAACTCTCATTATTTCAAAATCTATTACCATGTTTGAAAATATTAATTTTATTTAATTCTCAGTTAAAACTAAACAAAAGAACATTTATATTTTTTTTATATATTTTATGGTTATAATTTTTCAAGTTTTTACTTTATATAATATCTTTTTAATTTCACATTCTAAAGCAAAATAATATGTTATAAAACAAAAATAGCAATTTAGACAAATAATTGAGATTAATTATAATTCTACAAGTATTAAAAGTTTAGTTGATCAGAATGGAGTGGTAAGAGGATTCCTTTAAAATGTTAATCTAATTCTTTATTCAACAAAGCTTTAAAAACAACTTATACTAAATTCAAAAATTACTCTTCCAAATTTAGATTTTTTTATATGAAATTAAAAATATATAGTACCAATTAAAAAAAAAAAAAAAACTTGAAAATATATGACAGTAAAAAAATATTTTCAAAAACTTTAAATACATTTTTAAATTTAACTATATTGATATTATATACATATGCATCTTATTATCTGGTAATGAGTGTTGTTCAATAAAAGAATCACTCGGTATATTAATGTTATTAACTAATTATTATTAAACAAACTTATCATTCATTGAAAAAATAAATTACATAGATTAAGTCAATAAATAATAATTTAAAATTAATCTAAATATTTTTAAAAAATTTATTTACCACAAATTATACCTGTAATAATATAAAAAGTTTTGAATAGCACCAAAAAATATTTTTGAATACCAAAAAAATTAAAAAAAAATTATTTTCCTTAAATGTTTTCAAAAGTTAATATATAAGATTGTACATTAATATTTTTGAAACTTAGTAAGATCTACTTATTAAGACCTTTGTATTAGCTTTTATAACCTTATTTTTAAAAATTGAAAATGTTGATGCTTTTGACAAGTTTGTTAACAATTGTAACTTCAAACACTTATAAAATAAATAACAATGTAATAATTAAGTATAATAGAGAGTAGACACACAATATCATAACTAAGGCACAGGTTTTGTTCTAAAATAAATTAGTAAAATTTGCAGTTATTTAGCTAAAAAATACCAAAAATTACACATATAATATTTTAAATTACATTAAAAAATAACAATGTTTTAAATTTACCCTGTTATAATCTAAAATGTTACAAAAAAAATAAATAAATATACAATCTACAACTATATTATAATATATCAAGACCAGTTTCAATATGGTGTTTAACTGTATACCACTTATTTTTATTACACATAATTTACAGAAAATTATGAATTATCGCATAATAAAAAATTCTTACCAAATTCTAAAACGGATTTTTTTACAACAGTGGAATTGATAATTTTTGGCATATTTATAAGACGATAATAGAACACTATCGCTCAAAATTCACAGAATGACTGAAGATTGAAGAACAATATAACACTTGATTGTCAAATAGTCACATTTCACAAATTATTTTTTTGCTGTATTAAATACCTACCAAGTTGAAATTATCTTTATTTTATAAGATAACATTATTAGATGTTATGGCTGGCAGTATTAAAGCATAATCTTATCTATAATACGACGTTAGAGGTTTGACTTAAGCTAAAATAGTTCTATAAATAAGTAATTCAATAAAAATATAAAAATTGCACTTAAAAATTTTAGATTTTAGTTTATACTTACATGACATGATTTAAAATGTACTTAGCAATAAATTGAAAGAGTAGAAAAAAAGTTTCAAATGCTACAATATCCATGCCTTAATTATAATATTTATTTTAGTATGCAAGTCATTAATAGAGGTAGAGGTCAAAGAAGCAAAATGTACAGAGAACACATTATATTTTATTCATTTTTTAACGCCAACGCTACAGTGATTAAAACGTTATTCAAGGCATTAAAAATTTCATAAGTGAAAAAAAAGTGATGTCAAATTATGAGTTCTTTAAGTTGAGTTTATGTTAATCTCAATTATAACTTTTTTAACGTGAATTGTATGTCTTAAATTTTTTTCCCAATACCTTCAATGTAACTAAACTTTATTAATGATATTAAGAAGATAAAAATATATTATTTTTTTTTTTTATACACACAGTGTGAATAAAAGTACTTAATTCTACACAGATTCTTACGAGTAGATAAAATAAACAAAATATCTTCTTGGAATTTTGACATAAATTTTTTTTTTTGCAGGGGATGAAGAAATAATTGCATACAAAAATTATTTTCTGTCCGTATATAATACCAAGGATAAAATGTATGAAAAAAATGTAACTGTAGTTAAATTATAATCATCAAGTATAATTGGATTAGTTTCACATTCACTAACAATTAAATATAAGCAATCTAAAATAAACTTCAATTATTTCAGTGCACTTTTCTGGATTTTTAAAAGAACCTCAGGTGTTGCCATTGTTTGTATTTTCTTTTCCTGAAATATTTGAAAGAGTATTTGCATCTACATAGTTTATATTTAACCAAATTAAAATTAGTTAATTTTTACTTTGTAGCAAAACATCAATCAATAAACTCATTTCTGTATGAAACTCTTGGACATTATTTTTTTCACTATGCAAAACTAATGTGCTGATGAATTTGGGTTAAAATGTAACTAATATTATAATCCAATAACTGGTTAAATACATGATATCTTTAAAATTTTAAGATAATATTTTGTTGTTCAGCCATTGAAAATTTATTTTGTGAAGTGTAATGTACTTTAGGAATTGTCATAATAGAAGTACCTATCTATTGATATTTGATTATTTTTCTTTTAGAACTATTAACACATTCATTAATATAATATGTGAACAAATATTTAGTAATATTGAAACATTATTATTATTATTCTGTGGTTAGGTATTTTAACGTGTGAATTAAACCATTTAGTATGCGTTTAATTAAACTTTTAGTTTTTTTATTCATTTGTTTGATAAAATCAAAGAAAAACTTAAAATTGCACCATCTATGGTTTTACTGCAAAACACTGGTCCACTTTAAGCCACTAAATTGATTTTAAATAAAAGTAAGTAAATTATTTCTTGTATTTTCAGTTAGGTACCAAAGAACATACTTAAATGACATAAAACTTCATACTATTCATAATTTAAAATAAAATATTGACACAAGTGAGTTCCGAAATCAGCTAAACATAAAATAACTAATAACCACATAACTCATAAGTGTTATATTTACGGGAATCATTTAGATAAAAAAAATAATTTATTGATATGAATAAATAGTAACAAAAAATTTCCCTGGTACCTTCAAATTACTTATTTATAATCAATAATAGTTGAGTATATATGCTATGGTTTGTAATTTATGCTTTATTTTAAATAAAATACTTAATTTAATAAATACTTATTAATTTACTACGACTAAAACTCTAAAGATAATATAAATTCATACTCTCGCTGTCTCACGAGACAATAAGAAAACGTTGGAGAAATAAAGAAATTAAGGTCTGCGCACTGACTACTGACACCATTGTTTATAGAATAGAATATTCTCTATAGGTAGAATCAATGCTGAAATTGAAATATACACCAACGAAGTAACGAGTAAAGACTATAATAACTAACAATCATTCTAGTACCCGAGTATTGACAACTGACAAGTTAAAAAATTACAATCATTATTAATAAATTGATTATTGTAAAATGTAAGTGTTTATAACACGAAAATAGTAAACACCAAAATAAATAACCTACCGCTTTATTGCGCATATATTTAGATAAAGTATAAACCTTTTACCTTACAGAAATAACTTTACAGTATGTACCATAATTCCGTATCCTCTATTTATGGATACAAAAACATAATAATACCTATTCATAAAATTCTAGGAACTTCCTTACGTACCTACACATTATTATTTTTATAGTCATATTAAGATTTGGGTAAAAAGATATAATTAAAATTTCTTTTCATTTACACGTCATGTAATGAAAAATCTTCAATATTTTAGATGGTTCAAAAAAAAAAAATTACAATGAAATAAATTTCTATCCTTCTATCATAACAACACAACTATAGTAAAATTAAAAAATAAAAATAAAGGGTACCTACCTTATTTAATCCTTATATATATGAAATAACTGACCATTTTAATGTTCCCATTTTGTGACGACACTATTTAGTTGTTCAAAATACTTTCCTCGGTGTCACCCATCACCCGATTTTTCATTTTTTTCTCGAGAAGAGTAGAAGGGATTGTATTTTTATCTCTATTTACATAAAACGAACTGGCTTTTTTTATGTTCCCGTTTTGTGACGACAATATTTTATATTTTTCCAACTTTTTTTATAAGATTTTACCGAATACTCTTATGAGTGATCTATTATTTAGATTTTAATTTTATTCATCATTACTGCCATTTTGAGAAAGCACAAACTACACACGGGTGAGTATAAACTTATATTTAATTTCAAAAATACACTTTATTTTTGTATAATTTATTTGCGCTTGTAGCTAATTAAAAAGGTATTATTTTTTTTTGCGTTTATGGAATATTTATTTTTACGCTTTTGAGTTGTGTTTGGGTCATATTTTACGCTAATAGGCTAGGTACAACCAAAATATTAAATAAAAATGAATTATGTCAAAGTATTAAGCAAAAACGTGTTTGCCGATTAATAGATATATTAATTTGCAGTATTTGCAGTTTAGCACATTATTATAATTCCCAAACAGTTTTTATACTTTCCAAAAAGTTTATAAATATCCTAAAATGTTTATATATTTTTCAAAGAGTTTGTGTATATCCCAAAGAGTTAATATATTTCTCAAAGAAAATATATATTATACATATACCAAAGAGCTTATATATATATATATATATATATATCCCAAAAGGCTTGTATATTTTCCATAGAGTTTATATATTCTTCTTTTGGTATTCTGTATGTAATATTGGTGGTACACTGGTACGTTAAGGTTGCGCTGGGGAACGGTCCTCAGAAACGGACGAGGTACGTTCTTATTCCGCGGCAAGTATAGAATGGGATACGATTTTGCGCAAGCACGTTTCACTTTGAACACTCGCCTATCAAACATTACCGCCGAATTAACTTTTATTTTTAGTCTATTGTTGTATGTTGACTAGGAATGTGAACGAATAACTTTAAATACATTGTATACTCTGTAAATAGATGCGATGCAAAGCGGTGCGTTGTAATCGAATTTTCCATACCGTCACTCGCGCTATCAGATACATTCGATAGACGAATGCTTACAACACCAATTTCTTATGCTCAATTTTTATTCCCTATTCCGTATATTATTTTTGTACAAAATACAAAAGGTACGTTTTAACAAATTCTTATAAATTAACTAT
Source organism: Melanaphis sacchari (assembly GCF_002803265.2). NCBI lineage: Eukaryota > Metazoa > Arthropoda > Insecta > Hemiptera > Aphididae > Melanaphis > Melanaphis sacchari. Next base: position 1,342,699 of record NW_020271547.1, on the reverse strand, counting down.
TCAAAATGTATTATAATAAAAAATAAAAAAAAAATACAATAAATACAATAAAAACAATATAAACAATTTTTATAAAACGATAGAAAAATAAAAATTGAACTGATTCAATAATTTCGGTTGATTCTCCCATTATGGTAAGCATATGTGGCTCCATTGCATCTATCATATTATCATCCACATTCCATATTCTGTCTTCTTCTTCTATTACGTTCTTTATAAAGTTTTTTCAATTTTGAGGTGTAAAAAATTTAACTTCAGTACTGAAGAGTTGGTAAACATCTTCAATTTTATTATTTTTAGATTTTTAATTGTAGGATTGCGTTACCAGTTTTGAAAGTATTATCTTTATTTTGTAATTTATTTGATTATAGTTGTGGTTTAAGTTCAATATTATTATCACTAAAATGTTCTTGGCTTTTATTTAATTTTAACAAACAATTGCCTTCTATAAAAATAAGATCTATACTATAATCAGAGTTATCTTTTTCTTCTCTTCTAAAAAGTTCTTCTCTAAAATTGTTAACATCCGATTTTACGAGATTTCTTAATTCTAATAGTTGTCTTGGGCTACGAAATATCAGAATATATTAAAATAATATTCTTATTGTACTTGTCAGTAATTAAGGTGGAAACACATCATCGAGGTCGTCCTTCTTCAACAACAGATTTAACTTGAACCTGTCGGAAATTAATGAATCATTTGAAATGTATCATTGAGATCGCTCTTTTACAATGACAACGTTTCACACACTCCAAAGATAACTGCAAATGGAAGGTCGTGGGCTATCCATAACAAGGAGCTGATTCCATTTATAAGGGAGTTCAGAATACAGCAATGGCAGATGTACCATAACCGTTGAAACCTGAGCACCTTCATGTCACTCAACCACTATTTTACGCTTCGATATGTACTTTATTTTAAACTAAATAAATAACATATTGTTCACTTTTATATTTTGTAAAGACTTTATTATTTAAAATTACTTATTAATTATTATCTAATTGCTGGAAGTACGCACGCAACAGCTGGCGCAATATCGATAGTGGATTTTTCAAAAGAGGTAGCTGTCGTGTGGGCTACGAAATATCAGAGTTTTTTATAATAATATACTCATTGCACGTGTCAATAATTCAAGTGCAACTGCATCATTGAAACCACCCTTATGCAACAAGAGATTGCACTGGCACGTGTTAGCAATTATGAGTAAATTGCATCCTGAAAATTGTTCTTGAACAATTAAAAGTATCAAAAACAACTTCAAGGATATCCACGAAATATAAGACCGTAGAATACAACAACAAGAAACTTATTTCATGTATTAGAGAACCTAGAGAGCAGTAATATCAGATGTAGGTACCAAAATTGTTAATATCTGAGCACCTTTGGTCACTTAGCCACCTGGAGGTGTTATCAGGATATTTTAATGGGGGGAATGAAAAAAATGGTTACATAATAAGCCGTAAGGTTAGGTTAGGTTTGGTAAATTAAAGTTAAGAAAATAAAGAACTTTGGGGGAGGGATCTATCCCCTATATCCCCCCTTGAGAATGCCCATGTAACCACGACTATACTATACAACTTTTACTTTGGTAATTTGAATAGATCATTATGTTCAATCATAAATTGTATTATTTTTTATTCAAATTATTAAATGATTGATTGCTGAAAATACACGTATGCAACAGCTGGCGTAGTCGGTAATTGTTTTTTCAAAAGGAGGCAACCATTAAAAGGCTATCTTTGATAAGGAGGACTTGATCACTCTTTCTGGCCGATAACTTCAAGAAAAAGAAACCACAATCAATATTGCAGTAGTATTTACTTCAATCAAAATATTACCAGCTATGGCCGTCGAATTATTATAAGTGAATAGTTAATTAAATTGTTACACAAAAATATGTTCTAAGAGTATTAAAAACTATAATTTAAGAAATTAATTATATATACTAGATTGTGTAAAAGTAGTTGGATATATTATTTTGAGGGCATATTTGTTGAATTTAATTGAGATTATTATTTTTGAGGGCATATTTATTGAAAATTAAAAAACGTATTAAATTAGTGGAGAAGGCATTTTATAGAAATACAAAAGGTACATCTCCTATGAAAGTAGCTAATCCATCAAATAAGACATCTGCAGATATTTCAGAGTTGGAGTTATTAAATAAAACCCAACAGTTAATTGATTTAGGAAGCTTGATTAGAAGCCCAAGTGAAGTTCTTAGCCCTAGCCCGAATTCAAAGCCCAGCTTAAATAGAGGTTTAAGCCTAGACAGTAAAAAAGTCACACGTAGCTAGGTTACGGATAGTTTTTAGTATACAGAGTTAACATACGAAAGGAGCCGCGTGTTAAAAAAATGGTTTCAATTAAATTAGAAGACGCGTTTAAATTAATACCTTTGTGTACGAGAGAGGATTACATTAATTCATTTATTAATGCATGTGATATGGTAGTGAATTAAGTCGAAGAAAAATGTGCATCAACCTTAGTAAAATATATAACTACTAGGTTATCTGGTATAGCCTTGGAAATGATTAAGTATAAAAATGTTACTAAGTGGGTCTATATTAAAAATTACCTTACAGACGCTTTCGAGGATTTAACCACGGCGTCTATTTATAAATACAGTTAAATTTCAATAGGATGAAAAATAATGAGGATGTAAACGAATATTGCCATAGAGTGGAGAAATTATATTATAAATTATGTACTACTAGCATTAAAAAGACACAGAAGCAAAAATTATCCATGTAACGTTATAAGAGAATAGACGTTATTAATTTTCATAAAAGGCTTAATAAATTCCATTAGAACAATAGTTAAAGCACGAAATCTAAACACTTTAAAGATAGCTAAGCAGTTGGGCGTTGGCTAAAGTTGAGAAGGTGGAATATAATTCGGAGAGAGAAAACTATTAATATAGAAACGACTATTCGAATAATAGAAATAATATAATTTTTCACATAATAACAATAATGACTTCCAACGTGTGAATAATACACGATATACTAATGCAAATAATCATAGTAGAAATTTTCATTCATATAATTATTTATATAATAAAATATAATATACATATAAATGTATAATGATAGTTTATGAACCATTATATAATAAAATAATAATTACCTACACAAAATACACGATATAAGTATTGTCCATTTCATGAAATGGATGTCCATATAATGTATTTTCGTCAAAATTCACGATCTGGACGAATTTCATTATCTGGATATCCAGTTCATGAAATGAGTGGTTTCACTATGTGGATGCGACATATACATTATATGGCGTTTGTGATGATAAGTGTAAAAAGAAAACCAAAGAAGCGATAAAACAAACGGAAGAGACAGGGTATACAATTTTACATATATTGAAAACTTAAACAATGGCTGTAAAAACAATAGTGAAAAAATAGATAGTACATTAAATCAAACTGAAAAGTTATACAAAGAAATATCGATTAAAGAACAACAATTAGGTATATAAGAGAATGTTACAACTACAAAACAGTACTGATGATGTATTAGATTTATTACTGGCAGATGAAGTACACAATTTATATACGATTATAACTAATCAATACGCATATGAAACTATAACGTTAGAACAAATAATAAGAGCTGCTAAAGAAGGAATAATACATACAAGTCTTATGACAACCACAGGAACTTGCATTAACATTAAAATCAGTAGAATAAACAATTAAAAAACAATATAGTATTCCTATGGGGACAAAGTCATCAGAATCAAACGAATTTGTTAAAATCACAAAGGCTAGTGTGTATTTACAAAACGATAGATTAGTCATGGATGCGGAACTAACACATTCAATATAATACCTATATCAATGTGTAATAGATGATGTCATGATGATGAAAGGCATGTAAGGTGTATTTCCGCACCTATACATTTACTTGTGTAGCAGTAACTAAGGATAGGAAAAGATACACTACTTATACAGAAAACCAAATAAATGAATGTACAGAAACAGCAATTTATAGAATATGTAAGGTACTACAGCATATGAGAGAAAACAATGAGCATCAATCCTGTGAATTGCAACTATTTAATGGACCAGAAGTAGTACCTACCAACTAAATGCATAGTTGAAAATTTTGATTTGAAAAGAAATATATATTATTGACTACATGATAAAAATATATGGATACATGTGAGAGACGACACATTATCGATAATTTGTACAGATTTAGTCAAATCATTTACAAAAGAAGTAAAAAATGCAGGAGAAATAACCATATAATAGATAATAACTGTCAAATATTTACACGAGATGCAATATTAGCCGCAACAGATGACACTTCAAATACAAATTATAAATATTTTATACCTATAACTAAATTGAGCAACATATTAAATATTAAAATACCTGAAAACATACATAATTTTAAAATAAATGAGGAATGGAGCAATAGACCAGATATAAAACTGACAGATTTACACGGTGTATCCAAATCTTTAGATGAGGTACAACAGATAATTGACGAAGAAGTAATTAGAGAGCAAACCAGAAATATCAATATTCGTTCATACAAACTTATTATATGCAACAATTATTTTAACTACAATATATATCGTATTAATAATAACTATTTATGTAGTACTAAAATGTAAATACATTAGTAATCGATAAGTCATGAACATACCTAGACATTTAGTTAAATATAAAACGCATACAAGAAGAGAGGACTATACAAGACCTTATAATAAAAATATAAAAATACATATTATAGTCCACCTCAATCATCACGTTAAAATAATAGAATAAAATATTTAAAAAAATAATAATAATAAATAAAATATAACAGTAATAATAGTTAAAGACAATATAATATAAGTTAAAGGAATTTTAATTATAATAGAATTAGTTATGAAAGATTATTTCAAAGGAATTTATGTGGAAATAGAAATAACACAAAAACCTTTGCAATTTGCATATACTCAACTATTCTGTGTAAAGAGATATAAACTATCAATTTTTGTAACATACATATGTGTGCAATAACTTTAATTATATTATTCACAGAAACTTTTAAATTGTAATGAGGTAAAAGATTTTATTTTATAATTTTATATTATACTAACACAATTTTTTATTATATTCTTAATTGATTTTAAAATTATGTTACTAACACTTTAATGTAATGAACATTTTTTTTTTTTTTGTAAAACTATTTAACTATGTACACATGTTTTGAATTGTAAAGATTTCCATCTAGCAGACATAAACTTTTTTTTTTTGGGAGATCTGTGGCGTAGCTATGGGGAGGGCTGAGGGAGCTGTACCCCCCACCCCGAAATTTTAAGAAAATTTAAAAATTATTGTATATTACTATTAAAATAAAATATCCAAAATATTTAAAGTATACAAGTCGTATATTAAATCAATATATGTTAAGGGTTATAGGAACAAAAATTTAAAATAAAACTTCGGTATCTGCATGTTCAAATTATGGAATAACCTAAGTAAACCACAGCTATGTAAAAAATTGATCAGCCCCCCCCTCCGAACAAAAATCCTGGCTACGCCACTGTGGAATATGTTGTGGGCTATGAAACAAATAATAATAATAATAATAATAATAATAACACATTACGATAGTGCATTGTGCGTGTCGAGGTTAAGTGAAATGCATCATGAGGTCACTCGTTTGCAATAAGAGATTGCACTTGTGCATGTCAATCATTAGAACAGAAGTGCAGCATCAATGTCACGGTCACTCTTATGCAACAAGAGATTGCACTGACACGTGTTAGCAATTATGAATAAACTGCATCTTAAAAATTATTCTTCAACAATTACAAGTATCAAAAACAACTCCAAGGATATCTACGAAATGCAAGGCCGTGGGCTACAATAACAAGGAACTAATTTCATATATAAGGGAACCCAGAGTGCAGCAATGTTAGATGTACCAAAACCGTTAATACCTGAGCACCTTCAGTCACTTAGCCACTATACTATTCATTTTATACTTTGTTAACTTTAATAAAACCTTATGTTCAATCATAAATTGTATTATTTATTTATTCAAATTATTAAATATCCGATTGCTGAAAGTACGCACGCAACAACTGTAAAAAAAATTACACGTTGTTAGGTTACGGACAGTTTTGAACATATATCATTAACGTTCGAAAGAAGACCGCATGTTAAAAAATAGTTACTATAAAATTAGAAAACGTTTTTAAGTTGATACCCTTGTGTACGGGGAAGATGATATTTATCTGTTGATAAATGCATGCGATATGGCGGTAAACTTAATCGAAGAAAAATGTGTAGCAGCGTCTAACTTGCAAATACAATTAAACTCTATTAGGATGCTCAATGATGAGGATGTAAATAAATATTGTCATATAGTAGAAAAGTTACTAACAATAGCCTTTTCATTATTAACAGTGAATATCGTGCTACTAGTTACTACATAACACGTCCTTTGTAATTTGCTGTTATAAATGAATATTCTTTTATTTCATACTACTGGATCAGCGATGATTATCTCTACAACGGTTTGCGTTCGCGATTGTAACGTTAAAACTGCATTTCTGGTTCCTTATCTCATTATTTTCGAGTAACTCCGACATGTGTGAATCGCGCAACGTCATTTCATCATTTTGGATAATATACTAGTTGATACGTTTACTGTTTACTATTACTTTTTTGATAAAAATTCGTGTCTTAATATGCCGTCTTTTGGCATGGGAAATAGCGTTCTTACGATTTGGAATTCAGTGTCTATACTTTTATTAGTTACTATTATCGATATTGTTATTTTGCCTATTGTTTGTGCCTACTACTTAACTCATTATACGCCCCGTAAGTTAATTTAAAGTAAAATTATTCTGATTAGGCGGACGACTGTTATTATTTGTATAGAGCTTGGTATAAGTTTATTTCTACTCTGAGCTACATAATGATTCCTATTACAGTGATAACATTTTATTGTTGGTCTATAAAAAATTATTTGTTTGAAAATTCCTATTACTATTGTTATTTTGCGAAAAATTATAATTACTTCAATTATTAAATAATTTTGAATAGTCGTTTTTATACGACTATACCTATAATTTTCTCTTTTCTAATTACAATTTACTTATTCAGTTTTTGCTAATTGTTAAGCTACGAGTATTTCAAGAGTTTTTGAATTACACGCCTTTATAATTGTTTTTATGGGATTTTATTAAAAATTATTAAAATAATTATTATTTATTAAAATTAATAATGTTTGTTCTTTTAATGTTTCATATACTACTTTCACCACTGCATTTTCTTTATCAAGAGTACCCACTAACGGTGCATATTTTATAATATAACTTTTCTATTCTATGACAATATTCATTTACATCCTCACCATTACGCATCCTGATAGAATTTAATTATATTTGTAATAATGCTGTAGTTAAATCCTCAAAAGCGCCTATTGAATAATTTTTAATATATATACCCAATAAGTTACATTTAACAATATGGCCTACTACTTTTTAAACGACCTACTATATATGTATACTCAACTACTTAAATGATCTTTTTTTAATACCCTTATAACATATGTTTGTGCAATAAAATTTAATTAACTATTCACTTACAATAATTCGATATTCATTACTGGTGACATTTTGATTGAAAGAAGTACTGCTGCAACGTTGATAGTGATTCTTTTTCTGGAGTTATCGGCGGGAAAGGATGATAAAATCTTTCTTGTTGATGATACCCTAATGATGGTTGCCTCCTTTTAAAAAAACGACTACTGACTGCGCCAGTTGTTGCGTGCGTACTTTCGGCAATCAAATAATAAGTGATATTGAATAATAAATTCGTTATAAAATACAACAGTGAACAATATGTTATTTATTTAGTTTAAAATAAAGTGAATGTCGAAGCATAAAATAGGTATCTAGTGGTTGAATGACATGAACATGCTCAGGTTAAAACCAGGTTAAATTAAATTTATTTTATTTATTTTTGAATTGAAACTTTTGTTAAAAATAATAAGTATTATTTCATTCGTTACTTTCGCAGTTTTATTATTCGTGTTTCGTTTAGTATAAAATTTATCTTCCCTTAAGAATTACTGTACATTAAAAGAAATTTGAAAATATAGTGACTTTACAAAAGATTCACCTAATGTAATATATTAATATTTCAACACAAGGGGTATACCTCAGAATCGAAATTTTTAGAAAAAATTATTCATCTAAAAATCCTGACTCCAGGACGAGCGCTTCCACCAACTGTAACGTCCCCTCTTCACCGGGTGCTAGCGGGATACTCGCGCTCTCTATGCTGGTCAAGTTATGTTTATATTAGCGAAGTCTTGGGAAGTCGACCTCGGAGAGATCAAGTTTGAAGTTTCTCTTATTTAAGTAAAGCACAAATCATACATGTAACTTATATTATTGATTAACAGATAATTTGTAAAATAAATATTTAGATTATAATATATAAGTATTGGGTTCCCGATCCGAGTAGGTGTTAACGTACTGTGCGTGTGGAAGTGTGGGGATATTCGATGGTGGCCGTATACGGTCGTTGCGGAAACTTCTTCTGTCCGGTTCCTCTCCGTGTCGCACACTCTCATCAAACACGTATCGGTCATATATACACCGAAGTGTGCCTAAAAGTCTTGGGTTAGCAGTCGGCCCCATTCGCCATTTCTCACACTCATCATATTAGCAACGCGTGCTCTACCTAAGGAGTATGTACGATGTCGATAGACGGCAATTATTTATTATAATAATATTAAAAATTTTTTTAAAAATATATAATAATTTTATTCTAAAATCCATAAACATAATATTATATTGATACCGTGCCTTAGTTTGGTTGACATAATAGTGTATTCTAATGTATGTACACTATAAATATTATATTTATTTGGTTTATCACAAAATTAATAATCATTTAAATTTAATATTTCATGAATGAATTAGAAATTGGTAACATTAGTTCAAAATATGCATATAATAATAAAAATACAGGTATAACAGTAATAAAATTTTTATTTTTGTATGTTCCCATTTTCCCATTACTAGAGTCTAGATTCATATTTCTGAGTGGTTCTAGTCATCTATGAGGAATGGGCTGTCTAAAACACCATCACCAGCATGAACACCACCTTCATTGCACGATGTCAGTTTTGTACGCATCATGTGTCCCACTTGTTCATTTATCACTATTTCATCACCATCGCTGAAATATTAAATTCAAATAAAAAAAAAAAAAAGTAATAGCAAAACCAGAATAAAGTATGTTAACTAAGATCCCTTTCCCTTAAATTTGGGATTTGTTTAACTCATATTACAGCAACTAAAAATATGGAATTATTACAATAATTACTACAATTCAACATGATAATTAAATTTTTATTTGTAGTTATTTTTAATTTTTAATAACAGCTGTATTAATAACATAGAAGTTCTTGTGTTATACACTTATAACTTGTGTTTTATCAATAGATACTTATTATTTTTGTGAACCCATAGTCAGAATTCAAATTTATAATTTATAAATTATTTTAGTTATTAATTGCTTATAAGTTACGAGTATATTAAAAAAATTAAATTAAATTAAATGTCCGTTTTAACTATCTATGAACAATGAACAAATTCGATTTAAACTTAATTTCTTTACAATAATAGTAAAATTAATTTAACCTATAAACTTTGTTTAATAGTAAGTATTTATTCAATATAGATTTGTTTTTTTTTATATATATATAAATTAAATTATTCGTATCTATTTATCATGTAATACTATAATATACGTTATAATTTATTTTACTAAAGGTAAAACGGTAAAAGGAATAATTTTCCTACAGCATCTGGACGAGGCATTTGACGCCAAAACCCTATAAATTATGTATTTTGTATATGACTGGTTTCCCTACTTGCGTTTGACAGTGTCCGGCGTCAGTACCGGTCCGGACTGAGTTGAATCCAGACACCAAGTGTTAACATGTCAAATAGCAAATTTTTTAAAGAATCTTCCAGTGTTCCTTGTGGAAAACAAACTTTAGAAAAATTTTCTTTATTTAGAATTAAGTTCATAAGTAGTTTATTTTCAATTTCTTTATTACGAAACAACAATTCACAAATAATATTATTATTATTAATAATACTGTTCAAAATTAAATTTTTATTCATATTTAAATTTAAAAAATTAGAACTTATAGCTGAAAATTACGTGCAAAAAAAAACAATGGTCATATAGGTTATGAATTATTATTCAATTTTGTAAAATTAAACTAAAAGAATGGGATAAAATAATTTTATTTGCGGCGTTTGGCGCTTTAGAGAAAACAGAGTAAACACAGCATTCAGACGCTGCAGGAAAACCATACCTTAACAATTTTGAATGGCTAAACAGCTTATAACTAATGCTCCTCTTCTTGCATACAATGATATCATCGTATAAACTAATTTATATATAATATAAAAAGTTACATACCATAATATGATACCGAAGATACCCATCTCGGATAAAACTTCAGATAAAGTAGAATTTTTCTCGTAATCCTGATTAGGTCTAATTAGGTAATTTTGTTGAACAGGAGGATTTATTTTATCCATTAAAATCCAAGCTGATCGTTCTTTGCTTTTCATGCAGCTCATGAGTTTCTATAAAATATACACATAATATTATATAATAATAATGCAAGTATTTAATTATTTATTAATTATATGATATTACTATTCTGATATCTTCTCCATATAAATTATTGCCTCCGCCTTCTCTTTGTGGTTTCATCACGAACCTATCCGGTGCATCTAAAGCCATTTTGACGGCTTTATCTCCATTTTCATCCTAAAAAGATAGTTAAAAATAATGTATCTATTTACTTGAACTGTCCTCCAGGCAAAAATCATCACTTACCAAGTCTAAGGCATACAATCCTGTGAACACTTTTCGGATTTCCGCAACTTTTTGGGGGTCTTTAACAAAACGTTCTAGAGTTCCCGGAGTCGCCAAAGCTTGTTGTACTTAAAATAAACGGGATACATAACTCAATATCATATTTTAATATGTCATAAAATGCTTATAACTTATGGAGATGTTCAACGCATAATTCTATTATTTTATTCATACAAAAACAGAAGCGCCAACTATCAAATGTGTGTATGTTTATAATTAAAATCATTCTTAATTCTAGACCCGATGACAAAAACCTATTTCAAACCTTGGAATTCAAGTTTTATTAACGTACTTTTTTTGTTCCCGCCAAATGGTATTGAATATTTGGACATTTGATAGCTGTTGAACGTTCAATCATCAAGCGTGCGGACCATTCAGCCTCGCCAAAATAATGATCAGGCGAATAACCAGCCCTGTAGTACACAACGGCGACTTTTTTCCCTTGGCTAAAATAAAATATTTATCATTATTTTTATTAGATTACCCCTGGACGTTGTCAATAAACAGGTCCGTGCATAACTTCATATCAATTTACACTAATAAGTCTTTGGAATCAGATAGCTTTGCTTCATTAGACATCTGCGTCAGCGTCTTGACAATGACTTTGATTTCTGGTCTTTGACGAGCAATTTCAAATTGATGAAAACGTTGGTCGCAGATGTTCATCGGTTGATTTTCAATAATCACCAAGATAGCTGAACTAAAACGTTTAAAAAAATGTTTAATAATTTATTATTATTGTTATTTGTCATATGCCACTAGGTACCTACCCAACTAGTGTATAATATGTGTAAAAAAAATTCTAACCGGTTTCAGCCCAAGATTAAAGTACATTTTAATTTTTAAATAAACTATACTTAACAATATACATACTCTTTTTCATTGAACAATTCCCAAGCTTTAATAATTCCTGAACTCAGACCTTGTAATGCTTTATTCTCGGGTAACTAAAAAATCGAAAACGAATCAATAAAAAACAAGTACAGATAGGAGCGACACAATGTATAATTGTATTATTTGTATTATATGCAGATGACTGACAGAATTAAGTACATTTGCATAATTTTAATAAAATTATGCTTACCAAGTTCAATTTATCCAACATACCCAACTGTTGAAACACAAACCTGCAAAAAATAAAAAGTGATTTTTATATTAATTGTCAATGGTATAATCCTGAAATGCACGAGTTACTTTTGGTAAACAAATTGTATTATTAAAATGTTCTTCGTGATATAGATAATTTATTGATCTAACATTAGACCTCTGTCCTTAATCAAGTTTACAATTTCGCGGCTCAGAAGAAAGAATGAAAAAAGCATCTAGACGGCATTAATATATATATTTATATAATAAATAAGTATCTCAAATAGATGTGCGTATTTATCTCTATATTATTATAAAATATGTTTAAACACAATATTAAAACATAAATTATAATTATTATTTACATTTATAACTTGAAGGAAAATATATAATACATATAGCCAAAAAAAGATGCAGAATATTAGACATTTTGTTATAGACCCGTTTTATGTCAGTATAAACCGAAGGATAATTTTTGCAGTCGCAACTGCTGGTAATTGTTATGTACCTGTGAGTTGGGGCTGAAGATGTCAAACCGCCAAAGCTCGAAGCGATCGTGTTCATTTCCACTTGTTTCACGGAGGTAGAATTGCAAACATCCAACAAGTAGTCGGATCTCAATAATCCCAGACACCGCGACTGTAAAGCACCATACATCAACACAAATACACTACGTGTATCTTTCTACAGAAGAGTCATCAAAACCCCGACGCAGATTTACACAAATTATATGTTTTTATGTTTTATATATATTTTTTTGTTACCAATATCATCCATCCAACAAGCATTTTTTTTTTAAGATCCTTTTAAAGGTTTTCAAGAGAAATAAATTGTGCATAAGTGTACAAACTAAATACGAATATATTAGAAAATAGAATTAGTTTAAATAGCCAAAAACAGCATCGATACCGATATATTATCATATTATGATTATATATTTGTATATATTATGTATGATATATATGCGTTGCGAGAATATAAGATGATATATTTTTTACGAAAAGAATGAAATTTTTATATTTGTACCAATAATACGGATACAATAATACTAGAGCAATAGAGTTGAATGTTGATGGTGACTGTTGGTGAAAAGTGACAATATTTCATCAATGCATCTTTAAATCTTTTAATGTTACAGCAAAATATTGTACACTACATGCAATCATACATTTTTAAATTACTGTCTAACTTTATCGTTGGAAATTTAAAATTTAACAAATATTGGAGTCATTGGAGGGACGTTTAAGTAATCGATAGGTACAATTTAGCTTTGAGAATATATAAAATAAAAAGACAATAATAATGTCGTAACCCTACTTCAATTTAAGGTTATAGCAGGTTTAGAGTCGATTAGATAAAATTGTCGATGACCCAAAAAGTGAAATATATTTTAACTATTACTAGAAAATATGAAATAATCACAAAGTATATGAAGACTTATGTTAAATCTATGTTTTTGAAAGGGAAACAGTAAATACAATTAATTAGCCAACAAGAGGAAGCGTGAAAAAACGAAAAAACTTTCAGTTTAAGCAAAGATCAGGTATTAAATAGGTGCCAAAAATAATTACAAGTTTACAGAATAAAAGTAAAATTAAAAATGTAGATTAAAAAGTTATGCAATGATACATGAGTACTTAATAAAGTAAAAACAAGATATAATTTTTTAAATTTTGTAGATTATAAATAGTTCTGATTTAAATCATACGCCTCGCTTATATTAAAGTTAGGTTAGGTTATTTCTTCTACAAACAATGCGGCAGAAAACAATGTTGATCACTAAGCAGTGACGTAAATACGGGAATGCAGATAATGCGGCTGCATTGGGACCCTTAGTTTCCAAAGAGTTTCTGTTAATTAAAATGGGAAAAAAATATAAGTACCTCTCTGCTGTTCAGTAAATGTCGAGTGGATTACTATGATGGATGTTTTAAATTTGAATTCAAAGATGTGTCTATTATATAAAAAAAAACATTATGGGCGGAGACGGTCTGTCAACCTACAGGTACTTATCACTAAGTTAACTTTTAAATTTCTATAAAAGCTGATAATATAAAAACCAAATATCTTGTTTCTTTCAATTGAACGAGCAACGTATCAATGTATTTTATAATATTAATAGTGTTGTATTTTGTTGCAATTCAAAATATATTATTCTAGATTTTAAAGATATGAAACTTTTTGCTTAAATATATTATGTTATAATTAAACACAGTTAAACTTCCATAATATTTGTATTAATTTAAAGCTATTTTAAATCATGAATAAGCTCATAAAGCTCTCTATTATATTTATATTGACTTCAAAATTACTAGCACATGGTCAGTGGCGTAACCAGAATTTTGCAAGGGGAAGGGGGCTTAAGTGAAAATTAAACTTAGTTTTTTACAGTTTTTATTATGTTTGTTGCCCAATTGAACTATTCAAAAACCATGTTCAGTTGTGAACTTTTGAATATACAATATTATAATAATATATTATAAACATTTCAATATGAAAATAGAATTAATGAAATACACAATAATATAAATAATACATTTATTAGATGAAGAAAGACCCAACCTTCCTTGTCTACGCCACTACACAAGGTAATTTTTATTTAATTGTAGATAGCATTATAATAATTATATAATTTAGGTGATTTATTTTTGATAGAGTTAGTTCAAAATCAATCTACCGTATTTCTTATAGCATTATAAATATTTAATAAAATAGCTTTAGAAATATAAGCCAACAGATAAATTCAATTCATATTTGTTTTTCTTATGTAATGATTTATCATTAAATCTAAATTTGATATACCCATAACCCATTATAGTAAAATACTTTATGAAATGATACATTAAGTATCTACTATTCAGTAGATTGATTTTTCAGTTTTTTTTTTTTCATAGTTTTTAATTATTCACAAGTAATATACTTGATAAAAATAAAATTTTACATACATTTAAATACAGGATTATTCCATATAGGTACTTTATATTTATAATTGATGTTATAGTTAATAGTGATACACATATCAAAATAGTTAATAAGAGTCTTTATTAGGACAGAAAATATTGATATATAATAACTATACATTCATAATATTTATTATATATTAAATTTTTGAAAACTAATTTCAGATAGATCACATACTATAATAAACATGCTATTTAGATTTTTATTTCTATTATGAATTAGGTATCACTATTTAACTATTTATTACCTATTAAGTGCAAACATGTTTTTAATGTTATTATTATTGGTACTTGTTAATTTTCTAAAATTGTTATGCCATAATTATTATTAAAATATATTGAAACGTTGTAAACGAATTCTCAAAAAAATTATTGTTATAATACAATAATTATATTCTATAATAGTAATTAATAACACTAAATGTTAAGTTTATAATCGTTAATAAAACGAGCAGTTTATGAGCATGTTTCTCTTTAATAAATTAGTAGATAAACTATGAAAAACTATTAATAAATTATTAAATAACAGCACAACTTAACCATCAAGTTATCACACCAGTAGGTAGTATAAGAGTAAAACAACACTAATAGATAGGTTTTTAACAATTTCAATACTACTAATATTTTTATATCAAATTGATTATAATTTATATTAATTATTAATAATAATAAATAAATATAAAGATTTATGATATTTCAAGATTAGTTTAGGTTAGATTATTTAATCATCTATTAGTGTGTGTAATATTAAACTAAATTATTTGGTATTCTGCATTATAATTATTAAACAAACAAGTATGTGTATACCTAATTAAAATGTTTAAATATGTTATTTTAATTATTTAAGCATGCCTATAGAATTTTAATGAACTTTAGAAACTAAAATTTGTATCTTTCAATTGAATATGTTTTAACCTTTAAAAATTGAATTTATTAATAATGGTTACCAATAAAAAATATTTTAAATAAATCTATTATTTTTTTATAATATTCTCAAAGTATATCAATAATATACTAAAAACTTTAATATCTACAGAAAAAATTAAAATAAATTTGTGGTATGCTTAAAATAGTTCAATACTTAAATTTCTATAAAAAATAAAAATTAAATTATTGGTACTTATTTATTTGAAAACTTATAAATTCTAATGACATTTTATACTAATTTATACTAGTTAAAATATAGCTAATCAAATTTATAAGAAAAAAAATAAATAGTATAAAACTATTTTTTTATTTTTATTTGACAACAATTTATTTACAATCTGTATTTACAAGTTATACAATGTGTAAATTTGATGGTTTTTAGAGTGGCGGGAAGGGGAAGTCGCCCAGTAGCGACACCCCGAAAGAAAATGTTTTAGGGAGAGAGTAGGTCCCTACACCAGTTCCTTTTGAGGCGCCTGGGTGGGTTTCCTGGAATATGTTTAGATGAAAGGTTAGTGATTATAGGATTAGTGTGAGTATTAAAAGTTTTGTGTGTTTTTTTGTAAGCGAGTGAAGCAAGATTGTTTAATGTTGGAATGCAAATGTCTTTGTGTAGTGAGTCATTAGTGATGTACTAAGGAGCGCCTGTTATTATAGTATAAAACTATAAAATATTAATTTCAGTTACACATTTAATACTACAAAACAGTAAAAATTATGATTGAATATTATTAAAATTCTTACACGTATAAATTAGTAGATAAAGCCATACAAGCTAAATGTGATAATATAAAACTAAGCATATGATTATATGATGCATTTGAAGTTTACAGATAATAAAATAGAAATTGTATGAATGCATCCTCTTTGTGCACATACTCCTAAAACATTACCCATTAGTGCGCAATTTTAAAAAGGATCATGACAAGCTTGCATATAATTTTACAACCTGTTTGCGAACAAATTTTTATAACATAAATTAGTAAATCATTTTTTTTTCTTTTTAAGAACAATATATTATATAAAAATATAGTTGAAAATAGTGACAAATTTATAAAATATCACTTGTATATTTGTTTTTTCTTAAGTAAGTTCTTAATAATTTAAAACATAAATTTAAAAGTACTCAAAGTTTAAATATTACCTAATAAATAATTTGACATTTTTGTATTTATATACATTTGCTAGCGTTTTTCCTTTAAATATCAAATAAATTGTATGTAATCTATTAGTTATAACTTAAAGAGTAAACAATACTAAACAAAATTTAAAAAAGTAATTATTGAGTAATGAATTTTTCAATCCTTTTAACAAATTCCTAAATTCTAAATTTTACAAAGAAAAAAAAATTAATTATGTTCTAAAACAACAAGAAAAATCTAATTTTTTAGGACATGTCATCTAATATGAAATATTTGAAATAGATCAGATATCAATTTCCACCTACTTATATAGTTATAAAATTGTATGTTATAAGTACTTATAACTTATTATAATAAATTATTTATTTTAATTTATATATAAATGCATTTTTTATATTTTTTATTTTACTTACATTTTAATATTAATAATGCTGCAATTTACAATCCACATTCATATGTAAAAGTATTTTAGCATCAGAATTCATACTAATTTATTTTCATAAAAAACAAAAATTATGAGCAAATAGATAGTTGATTTTTATTATATTTGTACGCAAACAGTCTATCAATTAACATGCAAAATTGTAAACATATACACTAACGGGTTATGCCCCATTGTATAATTAAAAAAATATGTATAGATACAGCTGATTGTATAATGATTGATTTAATATGATGAATACATATTTTAAATAATTTATCATTATATTGACAGAATATATAAAAATTTTAAAGAATATTAAACTAATCAGTATCCGATACTCAATAAAGACAAAGGTCTGATGTATATACTACAACAAAAAAGATTTGGGTCCAGATATATAGAAAGTTAGGTTTATTTAATCCTGACCTGTGAATGTCCCCGGAAATGATACCAAGCCAACCAAATCCGCTAGCAATTGTGTTCATTTCAACTTGTTTGATGCGATCATCGCTTGCTTCCTTTTCCTGCATGATGTCTGAGCGCAATATTCCCAGGCTCAAACGCTTGAAAAATCATAGGTGATAAGCATACATATATATCCCCAATAAGATGAAATGTTATCATTTTTAAGTATCTCCAAAATAAATACTATTAACTATAAAGAATTTTAGTCTTTAACAATGATGCGATTATTATTACTATTTGAATAATGAATTTTCCAACTATAATTATCTAAATGACAAATACAATTACTTTACATTTTTTTTATTATTAGTAATCTTTTTATAGAACTTTAAACTGAAGCTATTAGTATCATAAGCATATATTATAATGTGTTTAAAAATGAATCATGTAATATCTTAAGTATTCAGCTGTTATTTAAATATTATATCATTATAATTTAAAACATTTTTATTAAATATATTAATAAAATCCAAGACCAGTCCATACAATTTTTCAGTAATTATCTGCTAATGATATCTTACCATTTGCTTACCCCCCTTTTAACCTGGGGAGAAAGCCTTTCCATGTATATGTATCTAAGATATTGATTAAAGTATAAAACTTCTAGCAATAACCACACTTAGACATGTAATGTGCATGTGCATGAGTATTCTGTATTGTGTATGTGCATATCCTGTCCCACCCAAGAGCATGATTATGGAACAGTTGTGTTAGATTTGGACTTTGTCTTGCATACCATTCAAAATGCTTGTTGAACGTAAAAGTATAAATATGTCTGTCAAATAAAAAGTAAAAAATAATACATGCTTTACAAAAATCAGAAACTTACCTGAGTAAAACCTTCATTTTTTGTAGTTTCATATATTTTATATAAATTACGTGTAAATTCATCAACTTCTATTGTTCTAAAACAAATTTAATTTTTTTACTAACTGTTTAATAATCAACAAAAAATTCTAATACTTTTCTAAGCAAGAGTATAAAAATTCATGATCATTAGATACTCGATGTGTAAGCTCATTCAGCATTGGTTGTATTGCAACTGCTTTTTGGAATTCAGATCGTGGAAAAACTGATGGTAATAATGTAAAAGGTGCCACAGTTAAAGAATCATACGAGAATTGTGTTTTTGACCTCATGCCACCTCCTAAAAATGTGTTAGTTAATAACATATTTATAAAAATCTGTAAAATTATAATAACCGTGCATGATGGTCCAATCTTTAACCTTCTGTACAAGATCTTGAAAATCGTTTTCACTCAAATTAATTGGAAGTGATATACATGGATTTAAATTTGCTGCCATTTTATGATGTATTGATGTGCGCTTACGATTTTGAATCTAAATTATACAAATTTTATAAAATTATTAATTTAATAATGGATAATAAAATAAATGTATAAAATGTGACATAATATAGTTTATTTATATTGGCCAGAAAAAATTATTTAAACTACATTTAAAAAAATATATAAGTATTGTAGGATTGTAGCTATTTTATATAGTTATAAATAATACATAAAACTAATTTATTTATTTTTTTTTATGTCCATTTCATTAAAGCTGTTTTACATATAAGGCATTTTTATAAACATTAATGAGTATAAAATTTAAATGGTAAACAATGAATTGACTATTTTAATAGTATTTATAAAAATTAAAATTAAAACAGTGCCTAACAGACAAAATTTTTTTCACCTTCTTGTTCAATGCACAGTAGTGTTACTAATTATGATTTAGTTTATATTTACATTTAATAGGAATTAATTTGAGGTTACCAACAAATATGAACACAAAATTTATTTCAATTATTTCAACTATTAAAGTTGATAAAAACTGTATGACAATCATTTAATTTTTATAAATTCAGAATATATTTATTTAACACTTTCTTAATCTTAACTACTTTAATGTTATCTAGAATTTATCAAAAAAAAAACAAGTTCAAGTCAGTCAGGCTAAATAATACAAATATTTCTGAAGTATTTTAATAGTGTAGACAGTCTAATTCTATGTTAAATATTATATAATATATATCAACTCACCCATACCTAAAACAATATCACTATTTTTCATATGTTTCTTTATACATACAAATTGATGGTATGAAGTCTTCTTGATTCTTATTACCTAAACCCAATGTCTTTTACTTAATTTTAACTTTGATTTTATTCTAATTCTATTATTTTATTTTATATTCTATTGATATATTAATTATGTCAAATCAAGTTATATTTGTTAAAAAGTAAATAAAATAGAAATTATATGGAAATATTTATAGCTCTTACATCCAGCGACAGAGCACCCTGAGGCCTGAGTAGTCAAAAATTGCTTCGTTCAGTTCTTTCTAATTTCTATACTCATAACTCCGGTACTTACTATTCAGAAATACGTAATTTAGCACTTATCGCTTTCTGATAAGCATTATTATTTAATATTTATTTTTTAACTAATTATTTACTACTAACTACACTAGTGTTCACACTAATTGAATACACCAGTTTGAATGATAATAATTAGTATGACCATTTACCAGTGTAGATCATATCTATCACTAAAATTCAATACGGAACCAAAAATATTTAAATTACTATTAGTGTGATAGCCGATGGGCAATCTGAATCGATCTTTTCATTCCGATTTAAATCGATTCAAAAGATCGATTCACTTTCAAAAATCGCCTATCACTAATTTAAATATTAATAATGTATATGGTGCCACCACGAAATTACGAAATAGAAATTAAATGTATTAATTGGCCATGATACCATGAATCCATTAACACACTTAATGTTCATAGATGGTGCTAGTAGTATGGCGAAGATAGAATACCTTGTGTCCTTGTCTATCAACTATCAATATCAAAATTCAAGGAACTCTACTAGGTATTCTAGGCGAAAGCTGTTTTTCGGGTTTGTGCCTAAGTGTCTCATTAAAAATCTTTAGATGGGTCCGGAATTGGGTCCAATATATTTGTAATTGCACGCCACGATATAAAAATTGATATATCTATATAAGTACAATGCGTCAACGAGAAATGAAATAGTGTCGAAAAAAATATTACTTGATACACGAGCGATGAATTTCTGGGTAAAATTAGTCAAATGTAGGAGTTGATAGAAAATACCAAAATAATAACAAGCAAACAAAATGGATACAATTTTACATCAATAAAAAGCTCAAAATTTGGGACATCAAAAAAAGATGTTTTGGCTAAAGTAAGACGTCATATTATACTTGTATGTGTGACAAATTCACCTGATAAAATAAATGCACAATATTTCTGATACTTTATATATAATGTCTAAAATAAATAAGGTTAATTAAATAAACTTAGGTAAAATTCGTTTAAAAAAAAAAACCGATTATCAAGTACAATGCTTTTCGAGAAAATTTGGTAAGTGCCAAAAACTGCTCAATACACTTTTAAATCAAGATATAGAAGCCAGTTTGGTAGAAGAAAACATAAATGGTAGGTAAAACTTTAACACCAAATTCATTAGTCATTATTAGGCTCGGGACTTAATTAATTTGCATATTTGTTCTGGAAATAGAAGAAATCGTATTCGATTCATATTTGTTTTTTGATAGAAGGATTTTAATTTAAAAAATGTTTATTATATGTTTTTGGATATTTTAAGTTTTTTTCTTCACAATATGCATATTGCAAAGATTTATTCATTTTAATTACGTACTTATTTTATACATCTATAAATATAAGAAAAATTAAATTATTAATGTAAATTTTCTTTTTGACTCGTTATAAAAATATTATTTAAAAAAACAAATGTGTAAGTACAATACACATTGTTCACTTAAAATTAATTTTATCTTATAATTTCGTTTGCAATTATGTTGATAAGGCAAAAATCAATGCTGAATGTTGAACCAATCTAAATACACCCCATTCAACAGTATGAGTCTATTTTAATATTAGTATGTATAAAATATATTTTTTTAAATTTAATTTGTATAAGTACGTCTTTTTTAATTAAAAATAAACACATATTTAAGCGTATATTTTGATATTTTATTATGCTTATGTATACACATATTTTTATAATCTTGAGTACATTAAGTTTCGAGTCCTGGTCATTATTAATAATGGTGATTGATAATCTAATATTATTAATGACGGCACTAGTAAAAAATGTCTTGCAAACTTCACTATTAGAAACATACAAATAAATGAGCGGGTATTTCTAAATAACGGCTCTCAAAGTAATTTAGTAAATAAATTCGAACTTAATAAACGTGAAAAGATATAAATATTCTGATAAGCGGAATAAATGAGTCCATAAATAATACCTATACAGTATAAAGTAACTACTATCGTGCAGTCCTTAAAATAATTCTTACGTAACGACTATCAAGTTTTTAGTGTTATCAAAAATAGTTAGTGTTTTATATTTACCTACTACGTGAATAAAAAAAAAAATAATATTGACTATTAATGCCATTCATGTATACAATTTATATTAATTTATTATAATTCGTTTAAAATAGTGGTCGGCAACTAGGCCATATACGGCCCGCTCCAAAATGACAATTAATTTAATATTTTTATATTCAATGAAATGCATATTATATTATTATATATACATAAATAATAATTTAATAATTTAATTTATATTTTATTTATTACGTCTCGATTATATTCTACATCAAGAAATTTACAATTTTTGGAAAAAAAGGGAGAAGACACATCTATGCTTATAAATGAAGTTTGAATTTCTTAGAAAAGTCAACTTATTCTTGAAATGTGGTGGCATAATCTTGTGTGAAGTCTTTTGAAGTAAATTTGACTTTTTGATATAATTTAGTGATTATTATTTTACATGGACTGAATAAAAAATTGTACATCTATATATTTGTTGTCCTTTTTTTGTTTTATTTGTCTATTTAGCCTCTATAAGTTGTAATAATGTAAAACATTTCTTCAATTGTAACAATTAAGCTAGATTCTTGTAGCCAATGACCAAATTACCGAGACTGTTATTATATTATTAATAACAATAATAAAAAGAAGTTTACGAATTAGGACGTCGGCACAGTTAATTGATGTATGGTATTGTGATAATTCATTATTCAATAAATTATCTATTGATAAAACTATAAGATTAGATTTATACCCATTACATATTTGTCATTACTAAGGATAGGGACTTATAGAAGTTAGCATATTTTTCAAATAATTATTCATAGCATAGCTAACTAGCTAAGTATTAATATATATAAATATGTCTTTCATAGTAGGTACTAGAAGTTTAAAACAATCATTTTTATTTTACAAATTCAGTTATTTTTCTTCTATAATTATACACATATTTTGTTATATTTCTATTTTTAGTTCATATTTCACATATTTTTTCAAAAAAATATCTGAAATAAAGAATAATATTTAATATAAATTTTCTAGAAATTGAAAAATAATAAATTAAAATAACTAAATATAAATTATTAAATAATCTATCTACTGTGTGTCTGTGTGTTTTCCCAATTATTTGTGTTGTGAAAAACATAGAATTGGTCGATAAGGAAATAAGGAATACGCCTCGAAGGCCGAGGCCCTAATACGGACTACGGTTAGTTGATGTCAATAATTCATCTGCTCCTATTTCATGAATTTTCGTTTTGCATTAATTTAGTAAAAATAATATTCTAAACTAAGTACAGTTTTTTTTTTTTTTTTTTTGTGAAAATTAAATTAAAAATAGGTACCTAAAAAAATCTCTTATTTAATAATAAACAAGTTTATAATTTTTGGTTTTTTATACAAAATAAAATATTCTTACATTTTTTTAGAGCATATTTGATAATTTTTTAGCGAATAAATGCATACATACTTTAAGGTTTTTTTAGAGCATGAAGTTCCTAGTATTAGTAATGACTGTATTAATATTAGGTTTATAATTGTTATATAGCTTTTTAATCCGTTTAAATATAATAAATAGATAGATACATAAAGGAATAGAAAAATGAGGTAGAGTAATAAAAAAAAAAAAATTGGTACTAAGAACCTGTTTGTTTCGAACAAATACCAAATTTAAATAAAAAATAATCAATATTTTTTTTCTATACGTTGAATAATGAATAATCGCTATATAGTGTACACAGGCGTTTCAGCCGTTACAAGCGTTTCTCAAAATGCTCAAAACTTGTCTCTATAATAATTTACAAGGGTTGGCTACCCCTGATCTAACCTAACTGATCGATGTTCAATAAATATTAAATACAATATTTATCAATTATCACACATAATTCAGTGTATATAGTTTATTTTAGTATTTAATATTTATCATTTGACTTTAGCCTTAACAAATAAGTTGTGAATAGTAATTAGTAATATTTTCATAGAAGAATTTGTATTCCGACAACAATTCACAAATCACGATTGACGGTGTGAAAAGAATAAAATGCAACAGTTGATCGATTCTACTTTATTACATTGTATTTATTTATATTTTATAGTTGTGAGCATTTAGGTACCTGTAAGGACATTCAACATGGGTAAGAGTATTATATTTTTACAATAAATAATAATTTGCGATCATACTATTATTGCTATATAAACATATAATAATATACTATATATTATATTACGTACCAAAATGTTATAGTTATTAATTATTATGTGCAAGACATGTTATAAAGTCTAATCATTGTAAAATAATACTATTATATCGTTTCCGGCAACACTTTTATAATTATTGGTTTAAATACGATTATTGACTACTGACTAGTTAGTAAGTTATCGCTTACAAACCGATCGCTTAAGACATCAAGTAGCCGTTATTATCTGTCTAATATTGTTTACGCGTCTATCGCCACGTACACGGTATTCACCTAGCCGGGTTTCAAATGTTTAAACTTCCTTATCTTATTTATTTATCGGATAAATAATAAATTGTTATTTAAATGATTCAAAATGTTTTTCGATTTTTAATCACTATTTAAAACTTAAATTCACAAACTACGATTAACAAGTAAAGAGTAACTAGTACCTACTCAGAAATAAGCCAAGTGCCTATATTATATATTATACTTGTAGATGTACAAATCTACAATCACAGACGCGCATGAAATAAATAGCTTTCTAGTCTTTCTACGTAATCACGTAATATAATATTAGTAATACTATCACCGATTAAAATGCATAATACATTGAAAATGATAAAATATTCATTATGTGTACGAAAAGTAAATAATTTAAATAGATAAAGTTTGCTTTGTCATTCAGTATTTTTTATCACAATAAATTATCTGCAACGTACGTTTTTACTTTTGAGGTTGATAACGATTCTTAAAATAAATTTAACAAAATAGTATTACAATCATAAAAATAAAAATGACTCGGAAACGATTAAAAAGTAAGTATAGGTATTAGTGTACTTACTACTTGTCACATAACGCTAATAGTTATAAAAAAAAATATTATTTTGGTGCGAATAAAATATTATCCTAATGAAGTAATGAATATTGCTTATTCCCTGGATGGTTGATCAGGATCCTGATAATATATTAAGATATTTATGTTATATACAGAGTGTTACTTTTAACGGGGTTTTATGCGAATCGGTCAATTCTCTATATATGTAAAAATTTTGAAAATTTCTGTAATTTTAAATCAAAAAAGCCTTGATAAAAAAATTATTAAATAATTATCACTTTTCAATTAATTAATGATATAATTATTAATTAAAAATATTACCCCTTAAATTCAAAACTTAAAAGTTAAAATGTTAATTTTAATAGCACACTGATTCTTACAAAGCGAGCGGAGTCAAACATTGCAGAAATTTAATTTTAAATTATAAAGAAAATGGTTATCATTTCAAAACAAAAACGAACTCAATCAAAACGTTAAGAAAGGTTGGCCGATTTCAATCGAGTAAATCGCTCTGTATATATACCGATAATATCTTATCATAAATCATAATGTGAGCCATGCGCTGTTGGCGTTCTTTATTAGCATATAGCTAATGGTTGTCTCCTTGGCAACAGACTTAAATTGCCTGTTGCTGAGTAGTTTTGGGTCTTTTGGTATTTCCTTTAAATATTTCTATTGGGCGTCTATTTTTTTCGATTTTAAGTATTTTATAGGTATGCCTTTTCAATCAATTTATCTTATTTTTAATATATTTGACTCTGATTATCAATCTGAATTATTAACATGAAAGTTTACCCATCTAAATTTAATTTATTGATTAATGTTTATACTTATATATATTATAAGGTATTACACTATTAATATTTTTTCAGTTACACCAGAGTTAGAGAACAATAGAATTGAGGAAGCAGTAACATTAAACAATATGACTGAACCAAATCATAACACGCAACCCAAAGACATCAGTCATGCGTATTCGTCATTATATACAATATGTCAGGTCAGTAATTTTTAAAAGTAGTTATTAATAATTAAACTTCTTTTTACTATGAAATTATTGTTTTAGATTGTTGGATTACTACTTGTATTTTCTGTATTTTATTGGATTCTCAATTTCCGAGGAGGATTTGGGTTTTCTGATGCCAAAATCATATTCAACTGGCACCCCCTGTTGATGACAATTGGTTTTATTTATTTATTTGCAAATTGTAAGTTTTAATTAATTACTAAAATTAGAAAAATTAACTTTTTATATATATTATCATCATGCTTCAGTATTATTAATTTGTTATTAAAGAGTATTATATACAATTTAATATTCCTTATCAGCTCTAATTGTGGAGCCTAAATTTATTGATTGCGACTTTGCTCTTGTAAATATTAATGAATCAATTGGTATTAATTTTTGATGCCAGATCTGCAGGATCTAACTTTACAGAATGGTTATTTTTATCGAAATCCATTCATTAATTTTAAAACATTTTTTTTACGTAATTCTAAATTATTATTAAACAACTTTATGAAAATTGATGGAGCCATATTTTTTTATCATTAACTTTTTAATTTTTATTTCTTTGAACGATAAATACATATTTAATTGAAACAAAATATTTTTATTTATAAAAACCAAATTTAAAATAAGTGGTTAACTCATTAAAATAATTAATAACTATAGTTTTAAATATTTAAAGTATAGATGAGTGAAATAATCAGTGTTTTAAAGATACCTCATATAATGTTGGTTCATTATATTGCCTATCTAAACTTTAAATACATATCTAATCAACGGCTTGATAAAAATTTAATATTTATGATTTGGAAATCTCCATAAAAATTCTGCTTTTAAACACTAATGATGTTATCATTCATGATTGTAAAAAGTTTAAAAAATAAGAATACATTATTTTTCAGAAAAGTCGTTTTTTTCCCTTCAATTGATGTAAGCATTTTACACAATAAATGTAAACATCATATGAAAATTCTAACATTAAATTGATAAAAGCTAACTGTTTTTTTGTTTATTATAAATTCTCAAGTAAAAATTATACAGATCTCTTTAACAATATGTATGTAATTAATTCTTACTAAATTATTTATTGAAAATCTTATTATTTTTAGCTATTCTTCATTATCGAACATTCCGAAATTATAATAAACGAGATTTGAAAAATCATCATGCAATTATTCATGGTTGTGTAATTGTTTTTGTACTACTGGCTGGTTGGGCTTCTTATGCTTCACACATTTATAGTAATCCTCCTATTCCAAATTTCTATAGTTTACACAGCTGGTTGGGTATTGTTACTATTTTAATGTTCCTCTCTCAGGTTAGTTAAATATTATTTATTTTAAGTATTATAAATTTGGTTAATATTTATATTCAATTTTTTAAGTACATTATATTGATATTTTAGTTTGTAAGTGGATTTGTATCCTTCATGTATCCTGGAATAGCTGCCCAATATAGGGAAGCTGTAATGCCCTATCACATTTTCTTTGGAGTTTTCAATTTTATACTGGCAGTTGTTACTTCAATCCTTGGATTTGGTGAAAAATTAATTTTTACTTTGTACGTATTTAAGTGATAAAAATTTAAATTATATATTACTAATTATTAAGTTTTTATTTAGGGATAAAGAATACAAACATTTTCCTAAAGAAGGAATGTTTGGCAATTTTTTGGGCTTGCTGTGTGTTTTCTACTGTGCATTAGTAGTGTATCTGGTAACAAAACCAGAATATAAGAGAAAGCCTAAACCTGAAGACGGTGTCCTGTTAACTGGAGCTTTAGAATAATTAATATCCTATATATTTATTTAGTAACAAGTAAAAATATAAATTTATTTACAAAAATAATAAAGAAAGATTTTTTTTTTCTGTGGCTTATGTTCTGTTATCAAATTAACCTGATTTTGCTGTTGTCTAATCATATTTTATACATTTTGTGTTAAATAACTTTTTTTCCAACAATTTGTTTAAACATACAGTTTTGAATTTTTAGATGCGTTTTTTATTTTTATTTTTATTATACAGTAATACAGTATTTTTTATAATTTATAAAAATGTAATTGAACAATATGCTAAATGTATTTTGATTATTTACAAATATGCCGATAATTATAATATTATTAAATTATTAAAATTATTAATATTATCAGCCAATTTTTTCAAATTATCATTGGAGTTATTAACTATTGTATTCATCTTTACTTTTCAACAAACATGTTGATTATCTACTTACTATTTTTTTAAATTAGTAAAACTTAATACAAAAAAATATCAATTCATTTAATTTTACAAATTCAATTAGAATAATTCACAGTTATATAGATCTACTCAACCTATAAGATTGACATCAAAGCTGTGTGAAATAAAAACTACTTGTTCTAAATTACTTATTCTAAATTTATTAAAGAATTTAATTATTGTAAAGAAAAGGAGTAATTGGTCACTTTTACTTGTAAGTAATATAAAGGTTCAAAATTTAACATGATGCATAGACCTTATGGCTTATACTAATAGACTAGTCTTTTGCATACATAGAACAGTCATAGATAGAGGAAGCTCTTCATGTTTAACTTGTGACTACACAATATAATATATCACTAACATTGTATTATATATAAGGTATAAACACTAATGTTATACTGTACATCACTCCAGTATGTCTGACCGGATACTACTAGTTACCACAGCTACTCTATAGACAAGGCTAGTCTACTGTATAGTAGTATAGTACGAGGCACAGTATAAGGTCTATAGTATGATGTTAATAAATTAAATGTTAAGTAAATATTATTGTCATCGTTTGATAGAATTAATTATAGTAGCGGTGCATGAATAAAATTATAGGCAAACTTAAATTTTGCATATAACTTTACTCTGAATTTTTGAGTTCAACTTCATAAGGTAATTAATTTAAACTTATAAGAAAATTAATATTTTTATAGTAGTTATCCCGTTAAAACTCCATTCTTTTTCACCTCAAAAAATACACAGATGAAAGGAAAAAGTCTGTTGTATTTATCTCAAGCACTGAGCCAAGTAAATTTATCATACCAACTAGGTACTAAGCAATTTAAGAGTGATTTTTTCCGTTTTTATATTCGATTGATAAATATGAGTGGAATTTTTGTTTTTTAACTTTAATTTTTTCAACATTCATTGATGAATGCAAATATTTGTTAAATTATTTATCTAATATACAATGTTTTGATGCCATAGGTAATTTAAATATTTAATCGAAAACGCCACAAATTTACGATGTACCACACAAATTTACATATATGAACATCATATTAACATCTAGCCATGCAACAGAATTTAAACTACATAGTCTCCACTCTCCAGGCCCTCGAAATGCAGGGATGAGTTGGCTGGGAAGTACGGATGCTCTGGGTGCAGATTGCGTGCTGGTTTAGACACGTGTTGCGTTCTAACGAACACTATAGAAGTGGTTTGCAGAGGTATTTTAGCTTTGCAAAGCGTAGCTAGTAACCTTAATTATCTTGGAATACCAGTAGTTTTTTATTACAAAGCAATGCACGTTGTGTCGTTGTGTCCATAGAAGTGAACGTGAGCTCATTGAATATTAGGTATATGAATATTTTATTTATAATTGGTAACGATGTGCGTATAGACAGTCCTCTATAGTCTATATACGGTTATAGTCACTTAATATAGCAGCCACTAAATAACTTAAGTGAATAGAAAACAAATCTGAAAGGATTAAAATGTCTTTACAGTATTATTTAAACGAATACAAAAAATATAGTTGAAAATAATTTTTCAAAAAATTTAAACAAATTTTTATTTTTCCGTATTATAATTATTAAAGAAATGCCGCGCACCGTCTCTTTCCCTGACGCGCCACCTTTAATTAATTACAAGTTAAAATAATGGGAAACATGTGTTAAAGATAACTAGATCATGTAAACTAAGTAAAAGGTTACTGAAGTTACCTATACAGACATACAGCACATTTCAAGTCCCCTGGATAGCTGGATAAATATCATCTATATAAATAATACCAAATGAGTTTTCTTAAATTTTAAGAAAAAACGAATGATGTTTTTAAGTTAAATTAAAAAAAAAACAATACCTACGATTTTCAAACAATCTTTTTGTTAAACATTATAATTTTATAGCTAGTTGTTAACCTACTATATAAAATTAAGTAAAGTGTAGAATTAAATAGGTAAATTACACGCGTGGGCACAATAATAACAACATGATACCTACGTCAATAAAAAATCTCTGCTTAATACTTTCTAAAAACATTAGAGAAATTGTATAAATACAATAAATCTGTAATCCGTATTTCACAAACCATAGTTATGCAAAAAATTGAATAAAATATAATTGTATAATATATAAAATTAGCAAAATATGGGGTTGTATTATTACCTGTATAATTTAACATTTAGTGCTTGAATTGAAGGGAACGGAGTCATAGGCGTAACTAGACCAATATTTTTGCAGGGATTCAAAAATTTTAGAACTCATAGACAACTAAGAACATAATAAGTACTTATTTTTCTCAATATACAGTATAGCATTAAATATTTTAATTAGGTATTGATAATATTTAATACAAAATAAAAGTAACATTTTAATAAAAAAAAAATGTTTTATTTTTGGGGTGCATAAGTCCCTTGTATAACCTTTTTAATTATAATTTACTTGATATAAGATATTTAAATATTCAGGCACATAGGTTTTTTAATATTTTTTATCTCCCTTCTAATTTTTTTCCTATTCACTGATAATATTGTTAGGTCGACGTATTTATTTTCAATTATTTTATACTACCTCTAAACTATTGTGAAAGTGTTCTCTAATATCACATTTAAAATTATATACATGGTGAAATTTTGTACATATGTATGTTTAACACAATATAAAATTTAATACAAACAAGTAACAACAATAACAACTTATTAACAATAACAGCGTTCAACTTATTTTATTGGTTGTAGAAAATATATAAAAAAAATGTGCATAGGTAATTTTATCTTATCAGCTATGTAAAATTACAAAATGTTTCATCCCGAATTGAAATCACTTTTAATTGAGAAATTAAAATAACTTTATGTTTATTTTTTTTATCACTAATCGGTAATCCACTATATAGATTTAATTACCACGATAAAAATATATTAAATTTTAAATTGATTTTCAAACATTCCTTTGACCCTTTTAAAATTATGTAAATTTTAAATCCGGAGTTCTTGATGTTTTATTTACATACTAAAATTATATAATAATGAATAATATAGTAAACCTCCTAAATTAAATCAAAACATAACCAAATTGAATACTTTAAATGTCAAATATTTAGGTCATTTTACTTATATGACTGAATCACTCAGATAAATAGTACCTAGTAACTACAACTACTATACCTAACATAAAATATTATAGTATAATATAACACATATAACATTCATCATCCATCGATCAACTTTGATTAAGTTGCAATTAGAGACTTTGCAATTTTTCGACACGTTTAATGCTACCATTGATTATAGAATAGACTTATTAAAGAATATAATCAATGATGCTACATATGAGATTTATAATCTCATTTTAGACTTCAGCATTTATGTACCATGTAAAAACAACTATACGTATATCGAAATTCAAAACTCGACAAAAATACAATTAATAGGTAATGAGCATTGGCTATACTTAAAATCGGGTAATATTGTAATAAGTCGTTTTGTTGTAAAGTATAAGGGTTTCGAATAAATCTCGTACTATTTAACAGATTACTGATAAATAAGATTTTAAATTTTTTTTGTCAAAATTTAAATTTAAATTTTTTATAAAAAAGAGTGTCTTCTCGTGTATCATGTGTTTCATATTTTTTTAATGCTGTAAAAACAAACTGATGAATAACATTTAATTAAACTGCTAAGCTTTTAAATAAGATAATCTTATTTTCATACATCGAAAATGTCTAATATAGTAATATCCGATTATTAATTTTTGAAAAACAACAAAATTACTAAATAAATTTTGTAAAAAAATTATATTCTTGTAACTTATTAAGTTTGAAGTGATATTACTTGAAATATATTTCCGATTTCCATCATTTTTATAAAAAATTTTCCCAATTATTTTTAAAAATATTGGTGTCTGAAAATTTTTCACTCTTCTTCTTTTCTTTCTTTTACCCACAAAGTTATGGATCCAAGATTGAATAAATTTTACTATACTCCTAAGGTTTTGACAGACAATAAAAAATATGCATCATTAAAAAATTAATGCACATCGCTTCGCTCTGAATCTAAAATTGTCAGAATAACTTTAAACGCTTTAATTTTTTCATACGTTATAACCTTTATAATTTTAATAACGAAAATAACACAAATCATATTTTACAATAACTTATAAATGTATACAGTGTATCCGCATAATCACGAATATTTTGAATAATTATATTATAGTAATTTATAATATAATCTAAACCTATATATATATATATATATACACACACGATTATAGGGGGTAATACGGGTGACTTTTTTTGAAATATTGATTTTAATATCAAAATTACTATGGTATTTTTTCCAAGTAGGTATATTGAAAAAAGTATAGGTATTATATAATAAAAAATATTTTTAATATTTATTTTGCCATTCCCGTAATATCGTATAACTAGAGGAAAAGGTTGATAGTTTGCCGAGCAATAACGTTAAATTATAATTGTAATAATACATCGGCGATAGGTCAGATCGATTTCACACTCGCCGCAGATAATATATAATGCGAATAATCGTAGATTTCTCACGGGCGGTCGAAATGCATAAAAATCATATCATTAGAATATAATGTGTAGGTACATATTGCACTGAATGTTATGCAGCTTCCGAGCATTGCGCGTCCGTGCAAAGGAGTGGCTCACGGAATATCCTTACACCTATCCCTCATCTAGACGGGCGGAATCAACGAGTACGGCGCGTAGGGAATGTCGTGGTGTTGGGGCGGCAGAGCGTACGCCGCGGACGCGGGCGACTGGACAGTGTCGCCGCCTCCACCTGGCGACGGGGTCGACTGCAGCAGCTCGGTCATGAACCCGATGTATGTGATGGCCAACCTGAGCGTTTCGATCCGGGAAAGCCGCTTTTCGTACGCGAACGTGGGCACTTTGCGCCGGAGCTTGTCGAACGCCTCGTTCAGGTTGTACATGCGCCTGCGCTCGCGTATGTTAGCCGCGCGCCGTTGCGCCAGCGTAGCCACCCGCCGCCGGATTTTCTTCGACGACGCCATTGATGACGACTTTTGCGAACTTCCGCCGCCGCCCCTGAAACGAACACAATAATAATACTATAATTTCGTCCGAATCGATTTTTAATAAAACACAAAACGGCCGATGCCGCGCATAAATGCAACGTTATATTCAATCAAAGTTTTTAATATATAATATGATTACATTTTATTACTATTTTACAAAGAAAATATTTGTATTTAGTGGCATTCTGTATCCCTCCTATACCTACCTAGTACCTACAGTATTCACAATACATAAAAGACATTGTTCATTTTTTTTTTTTTTTTTTTTTATAAATAATCAATAAAAAAAATTAAATGACCGAAAACCTCTCAATTGTAAATTAATTTTCTTATAAAAGACAACATTTTAAATATTAATATAAAAATATAGTATAAAATCTATGTATAGGAAATTTGACGTCAACCTAAATATGGCACAATCTTATAATGAAGGTTGGGCAATTAGTAAAACTATCTCATATTTTCAAATATCCAATTGTTTAAACATTGGAAACGTGAATTCGTAATTAAGTGGAAGCATATATCAAGTATGGCTTTTAAATTTGAAAACA
This sequence comes from Melanaphis sacchari, assembly GCF_002803265.2. Classification (NCBI taxonomy): domain Eukaryota; kingdom Metazoa; phylum Arthropoda; class Insecta; order Hemiptera; family Aphididae; genus Melanaphis; species Melanaphis sacchari. The sequence continues at coordinate 1,308,522 of NW_020271547.1, read as the reverse complement.
TTTTTAATAAAAAACTATATAAACAATACATTTCAATTGAAAACTATATTTTTAGTAAATCTAACCACTCAAAAACGGATCTTTTCGTTTTCGGTGTACCAACAGAAAATGTACTGAGAGTTTTAGTGAATTTTCCTACCATGGATGAAATATTATCTTTATTACCAAATAATAATAAACATAATCATGATTCACGAACCATTTATAGATCATAATTTAGTTATTTAGTGTGTTAGAACTCCCGTCAAAAGGAAAGCGGAAGTAAATGTATATACAAGACCAAATAAGATAATACGTAAGAAAATTCATACTAATTTCGTTTTTAAGGAAATAATTATCCATGATGACATTAAATTGTTGAGAAAAAGTGCATATAGGTTATAAAAATTAAAAACAAAAAATATTTTGACAAAATTCCTAAAACTTCTAATAAAACGTTTAACCAACTGTTTAAAACTTAAGTCAATATTATAATTAATAATGAACAGCTATTTATTTTGTTTCGTCAATTGAGAAAAAAAATTATTTTGTTTGCATGTACCTGTTAAAAGTTAAAATATCTTTGTGAATCTGGAAACGTTTTCGGTGATAGGATATTTAGTTAAACTCCTAATTACTTTTATTAATTGTGTACAATATACACTTCCGGACAATCCTAAGTCTGTTAAAATGAATTGATAAAATACAGTATCCCAGTCAATAAAGACTGAGTAATGGCAAATTTTTAATTTGAGTATATAAAAATGCTAAAATTGAAATGTGACTGGTAGTTGATTTTATGATTTTTTTCTTATTAAAATTAAAAAAGTACATATAATCTTCAGTATTACGATTTACTACTAGCAAATTATGATGGACGTATAGTATATGTTCCATTTGTATTGATGAATATTTTATTAAAACATATTAATTCTAATGGAATTAAATATTAAATTGTTTAAATATCTTTAATAATACCTTTCATAGAAATATATGTAGAATTAAACAGTTGAAATAAATGGGAAATTTTTTTTTAAAACACTTAAACTAAAACTATGATTTACTTTTGATATTTTACCATCTATAAGAATCAAAGAAAACTTACTCATTAAACTATCGAGTGTCAATTGGATGAATGTATTAAATTTTAATTCAATGATTTATCATCATTATTCATTGTACACGAAAAACTATCTTGAGCGAAAATGATCAGTTAGCCTTTATACTAAGTACATTTCAAGATAAGTTTTTTGATATTTTTACTTAAGTAGTTTATTATACTATTAGTTTATTTCTGTGTGTTGATTTAATTATTGTAAAAAACACGATATTAATTTTATTTATTATTATTAATACTTAACTATTATCTATTATAGTGATAAATATTTATACCATATTATATTATCGTTATTAAATTTTGTGTAAATATACGACCATACGTAAAGCAGTGTGAATAAGTTCATAGTATAAATTAAAATATCTTAAAATTAATCTAAATATTTTTTAAATAAATATAAATTCGTAATAAAACTAAAAGTTTTAAGTTTCACAAATAATGTTTTTAAATTACATCAAAATAATGAACTTATTATAATGTGGTATTCATTATTTAAATTTGAACTTTAAATATCTATAAAAAATAAATGTGTATATATTTAAACAAATATAGGTAATATATGATATTTTATATTTTTCAGTTTCAAAATAGGATAATATTGAATTCGATTTTCAAACATAACTATAAAAATTGAAGATGTTACAAATTTTTATCAACAAAATAATTTTTGCAATTTTCGAGATTTTCACAAAATTTGTTGAAATTTTAACTTTAAATACATATAATAATCGTCTGTGAATTTCTATTAATAGCAACTTATAAAGAATCTTGAAATACATTATTAAAAACTTTAATTTAGCATATAATTTTATCGATGAACAAAATAAACTAAAAATTTTAATTATCTACGCTTTACAAAAAGCTTAAAAAGAGTCATTATATTTTTAAATTTATATCATGCATGAAAAATATTTATATTAATATTTTAATGAACATTTCATGTTTTTATGGTAATTTTTTTTAGTTATAGCAAAATAAGGAAATTAATTTGTCGAAAACTGATTTAGCGTAGAAATCTCTGTTATTTTTAAATTTTTATTTTTTATTCAACGATAACTAAGAAAAAAATCAAGGAATTTTTTACATTTAACTCCCTAAAGAATCAATTTAAAATAAAATTAACCCCTAAATTGAATAATGTTTACTGCCCTAAAATGTAATAACTTACAAAAAATATATATTAATAAGTATATTTTATGATATATATATATATTGCTACTATAGTAATTTATTTTAATATTATAATAATACGGTAAAATTGTTTAATTTTTAGAGAATCTTGCATTTATTATAATACATATTATTATTTATAATAGTATATATTTATACAAGTTATTATTATTTTTATTAACTTTTGAGTTAATATCATTTTATAGAGTAAATATAAATACAGAGTAAATTGTATAAATATATAATAAATTATATGCATATAATAGCTTCAAATTGTTTTTAAATTATAACAAAATTATTAAAATCTTTATTCTCCATTTACACGTCTAATTTTGTCAAAATTTGAACTTCAAATGTCTATAAAAATATATGCTTTCAATATTTTCAAACTTTTTGGTTTTTAAATAAAATATAAAAGGGTAAGCGAAGAACGTTGTATTCAATTTTCAAGCCTTATACCTATAAAAATTGAACATTTTATAATTTTTTAACTATGAATTCAAAATAATTTACAAATGTTGACGATTTTGACAAATTTTGTCAATTACAAATGAAATTAGTAATAATATAGGTAAATATTGTAGTACATAGGTTTAAAATATAAATACAGTAATAATGCCATAAGTGCCTAGTATATTAATGTATAAATTTGCTTATTATGTACAATGTACAGTCTAAAGAAATTATATGAATATGATATACACATGAATAATTTCTATAAACATACAGATTTTTAATTCATTAAATTCTACTTATGTATTACATAATTAAATTTTTTAAGGTTTTATTATAATTATATAGAATAGGTATAGAAATATCGAATAATTTTAAACATTTAATAAAGTGGTAATATAGATTATAAAAGTATATATCTATCATCTCTGTAGAACGTATCTATGTGGTTTTCTTCTTATCTCATTTATGTGTTATAGTCATATTTCATATTAATATACTTGTGTGTTTTTATTTTTTAATTTGTTTAATTTAAAATTATTCATGAATTTCAAGTATTGAATATGTTATATAGTCAAAATATTAAAAAAAAACAAATTTTAGTGATAATTTATTACTAATTTAATTATTCAAGTAAAAATACTTGATTCAGAACTTTAAACGATAAAGTGGTATCAATGGAATAATGGAATTATTGGATACATCTTGAAACATGTAAACTAAGGTCCAATATCTACATACAATTTATACACACTCTACTTACATAATTTTACTAAATGACTCAACTGTATAAGATTATAAATATTTAATATAATATAGGTAGGTATTTTTATAAGACATTTTATGTTTATAATTTAGACGTCGTATGTTAAAGTTTTGATCTTATTATCTCCTCCTTAAAAATGATGACATTAAAATAATCCTTTAGTTTATGAACTTTATAAAAATTAAAAATGAATATTTTATTTTATTTTTTATTTTTTAGTTTTCTATAGAAATTTAGTTTTATTTTATTATATAATCATTTTCCTATACTACTATTTTTATCATATTAAATTTTGTGTATATTTAAGTCTAAAACAATGAATTAAACAAGCTACTATAAATTTAAAATAACCAAGTAGGTATGAAGTATAGTAAAATTGGTTCTAGCTATATATACATTGCTTATGTTCAATTATGGTATTATTTTAGCTTATGATTTCGATTTTTAAACATCTGTTTATTCCAAATTATGATGTATAGTTCATGAAAATAAAATAATTTTATATTTTTAAGTTATTATGACTATCACTCTAATCTTTTAAGCATGATAGCAAAAATTAAATAAAATTCATAAAATATGGATAAAAAATAATCTTGTGTTTAAAGATACAATTTTTATATGATAAAACATGATCATGTCTCTAAACTGAAAAAAACGATGGAATATGATTTTAAGTTATGAACACTCGACAGTGGACAATAGCCAATAATGCTGACGACCTTTTAATATCTAAAAAATTGCCAACCACAGAAATAGATTATGATACGTCTTTACTCCCACCCTTTTAAATACATTCTTGTTTACCTAATAATTTATATAAATTAAAAACAATTTTCAATATATATTCAATACTGTTTTAAAAGTTTTTCGTGTATGGCGTATTTGAGATGAGAACATAGCGCAATATACTATAGTCACCTAGATTTATTTTTAAATTTGAATCATTTTATCAATCATATAATATGCATTACATACATGAAGAGAAACACTATATTTTTCCATAAAATTAACACAAAAAATAGTATAATTCAATAGCCGAAAAATGTATTATATAGATTAATAAATAATGATATATTACCTGGGTATAGCATTTTGAGTTATACTCTGTTGCTGAGCATGGTTATGCGGATTTGGCCACATTTGAGATACTGTAGACGAGTGTTGGTGAATGTGGTGGTGGTGTAAATGATGATGGTGATGATAAAGGTGAGCATCCGGCCAACATTCATCATAACTTTGACTATCCTATTAATGTGTAATATATATAAATATATATGGTATTATTATGATAATAAATTATAATATTATACATTTATAATTAATTCAGCTAGACCAGCTATAGTACAAAATTATCTACTTAATTAATAAGCAAGTTAATCATTACTACTATATTATTACATAAATACATTTATAAAATAACTAAGAGCATATAATTTTAATAAAACTCTTAAAAACTTATTGAAATTAAAAAAAAAAAAAAGAAGAATAAATTGTTAATATAATATGAGAAGAATTGAATTTAGTGTTCTTGCCTTAAGTTAAGATATAAAAGTCGGCATATATGATATCTCATAATTAGTGACGATTCTTATTAAAATTTAATATAAAAAAATTTAACTGGAAAAGTTTTAGAAATATTTTTTTTTTCATATTAAGAGCTGTATTAATTATTATTCTAGATATTTGATAAAAATTGTGTACTTACTGTATTTGTCAAACTTGAATCCCAAGTGGGTGTATGGCCCGTAGTTGCGAATCCGTTGCTCATCATTGTGCAGTACTTTTGAATATGAGAGCAAGTACATCGAGTTTATCGGGGGCGTATTTCCCCTTTTGTAAAAGCTTGATATTGGTCCATCAAATCAGCCAATGGTGACGCAAGCAGATGTTGGTTCGTTTCAACCCTCTAGCTATACTGAAATATTATTTTGTATGATTCTGTACAAAATCATAAAAAATTCCAACTAAATGCCTTACTTAAGTTGTTAATAATCAAAAAAAACTATATATATACATATAACGTTTTTGGTATATTTTAGTAAATACCTACGACTAACCTACTGCATAAAATATAAATAAATATAAAATTTAAAAAAAAGATATTTTTGTTATAATGTATACCTTTATTATCTGTTATTTAGATATTTATATTAAATTAAATACATATGTCATACAAAATAAATGAATAACAATTAAATACAAACATATTTTAACATATTTATATTAACAGTTGACTGTTGTTAGAAGTACATGGAGAAAAAAAATTCAACTTATTAAAGATTTTGAGTTATCAAAAATGTATTTATTTTTTTAAAGTTTACATTAAAAAAGTAATAAAAATATACATACTTACATATCATTATTTTCAAAGAATTGGTTTAAGGTTAATTGTATAAGCTAATCATTTTAGATTAAAATATATCAAATTATTTTATGAATTTAAAATATTTATAAAAAGCTTAAATTTAGTTTAAATATATTTAAAAATTTATTGACTACAGAAAATGATAACTTAAGTAACCGTAATATATTTCAAGTTTCTATGCCTAATAATTTTCGAATTAAAACAAAACTGAAACTGTTATTTTACGTGGTAATATTTATTTTTGTCAAAATTTGAACCTAAATCGTTCACAAAAAATGTATATGTTAATAAGGAGTTTATATTCAGTTTGACGACATATAGATTTGTTGATAAAAAACCTGCATTTAATGGTGTTTTTAAGAATGTCCACTAATTCACCAACAACAAAGTTATGTGCTACGTGGTTCTTAGCATAACAATAAAAATATAATGCAATTGTAATTTGTGAATTTATTTTATTTATCTTATTATTTTAGTTAACCATTAGAAAAGTATAGTAGCTACATTAAATCAAGCAGTTAATCGTCCCCGGGTCAATATTTATAAATGTACTTATAAATAAGGTTTAAAACCCGCATCAAAACATTCAAAACTCTAAACTGCAAACTGCAGTAAACTATATTGCAAAAATTACTTAATTAATTGCCTATAATAAACAAAAATTAGACATTAAGTCATCAATGACTTAACAAGAATCAAATTGGGAAGAAATAAATCTACAAAACCAACTATAAAAAGTTATAGCAAATTTACAATTACCGTATTATACGATGTATAAATTATAAATGGTAAGTATGCATATTTAAATTCAAAAATTGTATATTCTGAGCAGAGAAACGATTGGTATTGATTTTACAAAAGGTGTATTTGTGTGTGTGTGTGTGTGTGTGTGTGTGTGTGCATGATAGCCGACAAGTAGAAGAAAAAAGTTTCTATTTTCAACTTAGCGGTCGGATTTGGATAGCAAATTGGATTTAGTTTATATTAAAGGCCAAAACTAAAAATTCTCGATACTTTTTTTTATAAATGGAAAAAAACAAAAAAAAAAATTAAGGAAAAACGGAAATTTTTAAGCAAATTTAATATTATTATTAAATTGATTGATTTTTATTCATGACTGCCTTAAAAATGTTACGTATATCATTAATGAATAAATAAATAAACAGAATGAAATTTAAAAAATATGTAGATTAATTTTAAGGTATTACCTATAAATACCAATTTAGAATACTATTAACTTATTCACATTGTTGTATGATAAAATGGTATCAACTCAAAAATTAAAAAGATAAAGTATTACAATTTCAGAAAAAATAAATTTCTCAAAAATATGAAGTTAAAGATATTTGTCATTTAAAAAAGTTTTAAAAAAAAACTATAACGTGATAAAAATAAAACTAAGAAAAAATTATATTGTATTTTCAAAAATAATAGGACTTTGAATTATGTCACGAAAATGTTTTTATATTATTTATAAAACATTAACCAATAAACTTACAACTTCGATATAATGATGCTTTACTGTTAATTATTTATTATATCTTTAAAGAGTGAAAAATACAATAAATATTTCGATTTGCAGAAATGTAGACTCGTAGCTGAACTTGATATTTAAATTTAAAAAAAAAATGCTTAGAAACATAATGTTATAATTTTTTTTTAGAGTTTTAGGATTTCTTTATATTTTTATAATTTAAAAAATAAAAATAAAATCTACGTAATAAGCAATAATTCATTATAGGGAGTTTACGCAATTGGTCATATACAATTGGTCGTGGTAAAATTGGTTGGCTGAAAATGATCGTTTGATAAATTGATCGAAGTATATTTTTGTTACAAAACATGAATATTGGTTTAAGAATGTTATATATAGGTACAAATGGATAATAATTATTATTATACGTTTTGCGATAATAAGTTAAATAACAGAGAGTACAAATTTAAACTATCTGGCTAAATCATATGAAAATGGCGCAATATTGTATCGGAGCAGAATCCCTTGAAAACAGAAGAAATATAATGACACTGCTGAGAGGATAAATACTCGTACAATATGTAAAACATTTAATAATAGAACATTTAATTAATGAATATATATCAACAGGGATAGCTCATAACTTATAATACTTTTCACATATATTATTTTTTATAACTTATAATTTTACACGTATTACTAAATATTCTTTCAGGAAAAATTACAAAAAAATATTATTTTTATATAATATACATATTATTTTGAAAACAACCAATTTTATCACGACCAAATTCATACGACCAATTGACTGTACTCCTATTAGAGGTATAAAATATGTTAAACATTTTTAGACAACGTAAACAATGAAACTTATCGATATATTTTAGCAAAAAAAGTAATTTCGTTTATTACAACAGTAGTTGATATTATGATGACTTATGATGTATGAGTTATATAATATACAAATCCTTCTTTTAACTCTGTATATATATAAAATCATATATTAAGCGCTAGCAAATTATTTAATTTGTTACGGCATCAGTCGTGTGTCGAAACGCATGTCAAATTTAATAAATATTTTGCTAAATGAGGGTATTCGCACTAAGCCTCCCTACATATTTTGATTTGTTCAATAACACTGTAGCCCTCCGTTTAACCGCGTGTTATGATATACGATTAGCATTACACCCCTAGTTGACTCCAGTAGCATCTGCCGTATCCTTTTTCATATATTGTTTCTATCAAGTGTATTATAGTATCCCTTCATATGTTTTTTACGGAATAATGGATATTATTAAATAAAATTAACTAAACTAGAATACTAATTCTCAATAATTTTTGAAAATTTTTAGCATTTTAATAATTAATGTCATAAATCATAATATACCTATAGCTATTTATAACTTATTAATGCATGTCATAAGTATTATTGTGTATATGTTGTGTTAAATACTTAAAATATTTCATAAGCCTAACAACTGAAAGTTCCAGTAAACATTTTAAATTTAACTAAAATAAAATTAAAAATATACGTATTCCAATGATAGTTTCAAAATATTATTTATATATATTTATAAATATCGCTAGCCATTCACTTGTTTGTTACCATAGCTAAATGATATCATATAAAACAGTATCACGCTTGAAGTTATTAATTCCCCTCTTGCCAATATTCACGGTCTATTGTTATTTGTTATATTGTGTTGCCTTTATTAATTTTATTAAAATAATGCAATGCACCGTGATCTCAATATTTAATATTTAGTTGAGCGTAGAACGATATTGTTATGCGCCCATACAAAAATAATAAATATTTATGACATCAATGACTACATTTTACGCCTCAATAATATTTTAATAGTATCTTTATATTTTCTTTAATATAATATTTTTATTTAGTATTACATTGTTAAATAACACGTGCTTAAAGCTTAAATTAAAAAGTATCTAACTGAATAAATATATCAAAATATAAGTAAGACTATGTACTAATGTACTATAACTATATAAGAAGGTACTTTATTCTTAAATATAATATTTCCTATTTAGTATTTACATAGTTTACATTATTTTTATCCAAAAAACTGATAAGAATATTAATAAATATACAATTCTAATATCTAAATAGTCATTAGCGCTTTTTGTTAAAAAAAATACTTGATTTCGAAATGCTAAATTATTATTGTGCATCAATTATATAATTTTTTTTACAAAAATTGGTACTCATTTTTATAATTAAATATTTTTAAGCTATGTAGGCTTTAAGACATGAGTCAATGAAATTAATGGAATAGTTTTATACTTAAACTAAATTTATTTGCCGAAAAATAAAATTGATAAAAATAAATATTTCCAATAATTCTATCATTCAATTATAATCCATTATAATAGTGTTCTTTAAGTACCTACTTTAGAATATTTCTATTTAATAATAATTATTTGATTTGTTTGGTTGTTCTCCGATGAGAATGAATTAAACATTTCAATTTGTAAGTATAAATCAGAAATAAATATTAATCATTCATGTAGTACGTTATAATATTAATTGTTGATAAATTAATGGTACCTATCTATATGTATAGTAGGTATATAAAAGTAAATCACTGAAATAACTTCAAAGGTTTTTAATGGTTTTTATTTTTAAATTTATCTAATTAGTAATTATCTTACATTCTTACAATTGAAATTAATTCATGCTTAAATATCCTTTCGAAAAATTTCTCTAATTATTTTACATCCTATTATTATTTATTAGAGATGCTTGGTCTAACTTTTTAAACAAAACTTCCAAAAAAAAAAGTGTTTATAGAAAATACAGGTATAAAGTTAATACTTTCATAAAACTATCTCTTCGCTTAGAATACAAAACTAAAGTTTGAAAAAAATGTATAACAATAAAAATTTTTAAATGATTATAAATGTATCATTATCACCGATTATTACTGTTATACAATATAAATAACAGCTTTATAACCTGTTGAAAGTATAAGTATTTTTATTTATAATTATTTTGTATATAATTATTCACCTATCACTTATCAGTTTTAATATTTTGGTATGTATTGATATAATCTATAATTTGGTTTCTTGCGTGATTTTTTTGCGATACAAATTTAACTATTTAAATTTCAACTTGAAGGAACCTTTGGGCTTTGATGAGTAAACACGTGATAGACAATCAGTAAATATTATGATTTTATAATTCCGTTCATGTAAACATTAAACAAACTCGAGGCTATTTACTTTGCAAATGCGTGATTAAATCAACTACAGGTGTTATGCGTAAATAATCACGTGCAAAATATTTTATATTAATGATGAAAAATATCATGATTCATGTTACATAAATGAATAAACATGTGCCAATTAAACAGAAATTAGATAATAGTAATACACTATTAATAATGGATTATAATTATAAAAAAAAATAAATAATAAATCAGCTCGGTGTGTTTGTATAGTTTATTGCGTAGTAAATTGATGCAATTTAAATTATACGTAAAATATAATTAGATATTATTGTAACAAAGTAGTTATCAATCAAAAATGTATAATTTTTTAAGAATAAAATAAGAGCAATATATGAATATACTATGAGGAACAATATTGATTATTAGTGTTCTGTTATCTATTTTCAATTTTAAAATGATAAAGATTAGATGATAATTTATTCGAAGATTATTCATACACTTAAAAGATCTGAAGATATTATAGTTACCGTTAACGTATTTTATACATATACAATAAAATTATAACTCATATACCCTATATAGTAAAAAAATGAACAAAGTAAGAAGTCTTACTTATACTTGTAGAATGTAGATTATTGCATCTATATATCACTTGTATAATATATGTATTATAATTACATACATACTTAATTAAAATTTTTAATTTTTCTTTTGAACATTTTTTATTATAGTATTATTATAATTATAATTATAATTATTATTATTATTCGTATTTAGTAAAACTCATCAAACATTCAACGCAATCGATTTACTCTGAAATAAGTATAACTACAAACAAGATAGGCTAAGTGAATAATGTGGATACAGCCTAATCGTTTAAATGTATATAAACAAATAGAATGAATAGTATACCTATACTAGAGTATTTGTGAAATCATGCCATAGCCAGGATGATTCACCAAGCATGATCACTCACTTTTTTCTACAATAATGCAATTGTTTAAAATCTAATTATTGGTATTCTTAAATACATAGATATTACTTAAAGGTTGTTAACTTAACCTTTTAAAAGATTTTTTATATCATTTGAGGAGTATCATATGGAGATATAAACTTTGTTTTTCAAACAAGAATCCTCATTTCTACTGTAAATAATTTAGCATATAATAATTGTCCTTTAAATGTTGACGTATTAGGTTAAAAAAAACGTACGAGTAATTTTTGAGTTATTTTAACTTTATATACTAATAGGATTATATGGGTTTATGTTAATAGGTTTGAAAGATATGAGGGCTAAGATACTTAAAAACTTAGGCGGCATTACTTTATCATAATTTATAATTTACAAAAATAGTCCAAGTTTAATATGTATGATATTTTATATATTTAATACTTTTTAAACCATTTTTAAAAATTTTAATTTTAAGTTTTATAAGCTTTATTGTTTCTAGTAAATATTAATATAAGTATTTGGTGAATATATCAAATATCTTATAAATATACTTATTCATTTTTAAATTACAATAAAATAACAAAATCGATTTTTATTTCAATAACTCGTGTTACATAAATATTCTCATTTTTCCTTATTATTTTTTAGTTATTCTGCCATTACTTGTCACCAGAAATCCGAAAACTTTCTTTTAAAATTGAAGATTAAAGCTTTTTACTACTTCAAAGAATAATAACAGATACTCAAAAAAAAAAAAAAAAAAAAAACACACACACACACATATCATTGTAAAACGAAAACATTCACTGCTTCGCTTAGAATCTAAAATATTAATAATAATTACTATAATAATTAGTTATAAGTAATAACTAATAAGAAATAACCTATTATTTTATTGTAGTCAGAAATACGAAAAATGGCGAGACACGGGCACACGGTGCAGACTATGAACTATTATAGTTATGCATCAATAGTTAGTGGTGCACATCTATCAGTTTTATGTCGCTAGTTATTGTATTTTTAATTATTAGATACTACTTTTTTTTTTTGCTTTCTATTGTTAGTAATAATATTCTATGATAGTGTAAAAACATTTATATATTAGTAAATTTAGGTTTTAAGCTTTTTTAATTTCCCTTAACCTCGATTTTCTGTCAACGAGTGTTATTACCACAATATCATACATAATAAATTATTTTTTTACGATTTACTTCAAAAAAATGTCTGAACATGCCACTAACTAGTTATCGCCATGTATTTATGTATATTATACTATGATACATGTAATCCTAATATAAATAAATAATTTAGGTTAGGTAATAAATAGTTTTCTAAGTTTTCTTTAACTATAATACTCCAGTAATTAATAACACACGATCGTACTTTATCCTTATTTTTTTTATCACAGCTTATATAGATACCTACTAACCTACAAAATAATATAAATTTTTTTATAATTTTTATACAAAAAATCAATTTTAAGTGAGATATAAAAGCATATGTTAATATGTTATCGAAAATTGTTAATACCTACGCCGTAGAATTCATATTAAAGACAAAAAACTCAGCGATGGTAGGTCAGGGACTAATTATTAGATTATACTTACTGATTATTATATTGTACTTGATATTAAATTATGTGCACGCAAGTGTTTACAGAATACCATGCACCTGTCATGCCACGAAATGGTGCAATTCCTTTATGAATTATACACATAGTAATTTAGTAAAAGGATAAGAATAAGTTTAAACATTACAAACAACATATTTGTTACTTTCGTTGCAATCGTTTTATCAAACAAGCGCTAATAATGAAATTATGGAAATGCACAATAATTGTTAATTAATTCAATAAATTATAACCTATACTCTTTCCTTTTAAAAGTTTTGTTTACAAATGTATATCGTATTAAATCGTATAGTATAATATGTTTTAAATGATTAGGTTATACATATAAATTAATTTAAGTAATTAATTTTTGATTGATAATTTCAATAGATTTTTTAAAGAAATAGTATTATTAGTATTTTATTGCTTATTTATTTATTATGTAGGTACAAGATACAAAAATATTTGTATACAATTTATGAAAAAACACAATTTAACAATAGAAATCCGATTTTTAAAAACTTATACTATTTTAAATTAGAAAATTTTATTTAAAATAACTTACCATGTGTTGAGAATAATATCAATTCTCCCCCTACTTAAATAAGCTTTAGATCAATTACTAGTGTTAATTCAAATTGTTGAACATACACTAGGTTAATTGATAGAGAAGAGGTACATATTTTACTAAACTTAAACTACCGTAAGTATTGACAAAAAACCCAAAGTACACGGCAATTAGAAAAAAAAATTGTGTGGAGTATAAACATAGACAATTAAAGTATTGAAGAAAATCCGTCATCTGGAAAAAATTCTTGTTTAAAATATGCGATATAAACTATAGTGCACTAGAAAAAAGTTAAAAATTTTCAATAATAAATCTATACATGTGATATTTTTTTGAAATTTTGTGTGTATAAATATGTAAATGTTCAATAATATTTTCACATAAAAATTCAGGCCTTTCTAAAAAATCACTTTAATTTTTAACAATAATTTCAATAATACCATCAATATTATTAAATATATTTTTCTGTACAGCCATAAAACAGTTATGCTCCTAATTATTGATTATAATAAATAATAGCCCGCTACCCAGTATCAGCAGTGGTTACCGGAAAAATCCCGATATTCTGCTACTGAGTAACACTAATTATATGTTATGTAACATTTTACAGCTATGGGTATACATAAATCATCAATCACCTTATTCGAATTTTTTTTATTATTATTATTCAAAAAGGTAATTAAATTAATTCAAGATAGAAATCCTGATAATTATATCATTTCAAACACTATAATGTTACGTGATCATTTGATAAAATATAATTGCTTATTAAAATGTAATGGAAATATTTTGGAATGAAAATAACTTTTTTTATCTATTTAAAATAAGTACTTACATAGCATATAACTTGAATTACAATACAAAATTATTGATTTATCTATCTCTTTAAAGCTGTAAACTCATTATTGTTTGAAGAACTCTGTAAATTGTATAATAAATATTTATTATAGATAATATGTAAAATCTTGTGTCAATGCACAAAACATTAACATTCAAACGACTATTAAATATAATTCTCACAACGTTTAATCTAATATAATAATTATATTTTATGTACCTATATAATATGCCTTACTGTTATAAGACTCTATGAAGACAAACCATCACATAATATACGTATTATTATAATAGTACATACGGTCATATTCAATTCTATATTTAATTGACTAAGTCAACATAAATTAATACTTCGAATTTATTTTATGTACCATTGGCGGAAACGTCGGTTTCACTATAATTAATATAGGTTCGTGTAAATCACATGATAATATTGAGTATTGACGCACTTATATATATTATAAATTAATTTAATTTTTAACTGGTTTTCATGAAAAAATATTTTAAATCAGATTCACTACGAGTTACGACAGACATAAAAAAGGTGTATAATATATTATAAACGATTACATACGTATAATTTACATGATTAAGAAATGCCCCATTACTATAGATCCAAAACTTGTCGTTCTCGCATAGTATACATGCAACCACAACTAAATTAATCGGAACTAAATATGTTAGGTTTTAATATAATTGTTTAATTGACTATGATGACTGATGAGTAACATAATTTATGAAAGATTGAAAGTAAACAGAAGTCGGTAAAAGACCTTTTCTGTTGCAAAGTTTAATACTCTTACATTTGGCGGCATTTTTTATTTTCAGCTGCCTACACTGTCATCGTTCCAAGCTTATGCAATTTTCCTTGTTTCTTATCACACTTATTATCAATCGTAAGGAAAACGATCGAATTTATAATACCCTATATTTTTAATTAATAAGAAAACGCCACTACGTCGGGTGGTACGGATAGTGCTCAGTACGTCACTCGTCGGGTCATCGGGTCTATTCAAATTTTTTTTATTTTCCCAGTTTGTGTCATCGGCCACAGTTCTTTTTACAAAAATACTATTAATTCTCGTGCGTATTGTTCCATTTTATAGTTCAAATAACGACAACGATGACGATATCTCCACACGATAAACGTGTCGCGATCGTCATACTGCAGTACAATTGTTACTGTTGGACTTCGGACGTCGAATTGTCTCGTTTTAAACGCGTGTGTAATTGGTTGTTATAATTGTTAACAACACCGACACGCGGCGGCCGTCCGGGTTCGCGCAATCGACGATTGCTGCAGTGCGCAATAAACAGCATTTAATAATCGCTATTAATTAGTGTTCACGCGTTACGCATTCGTTTTCCTTTCCGCTGCACCAACGTTCGTTTTGTTTACTTATTGTTTGCCGTTCTACATAGACAACGGGTTATAGGCAGTGGGGAACGTGCAACCAGTCCACTCGAGTCGTACATATTCCCTTCCCCACCGTGCACAGTTACTTAAAACCGTATAAATATTTCCGCTCGTTACCCGACGAGCACCAGTATCAGTCGACGATTGTTCATAGACGCAAACGGTTACGAGTGCAAAGGTATTCTTCAAGTCGTGTGTTTTCGTTGTATGGGTAAGTATCGACCATAATAATAGTAATAATATTATAAGTATTGTAACGTAATACGCTTGAGCTGTGGCGATTATGGCCATGGCGCAATGCGTCGGTTGTAAACTTATAACTGCAAACATTTTGATTATGATTTTATCGAACTCGGCATAGCAAAATATGATAATTTTACTCTAGGTACGTGTTGACCACCATGTCATACCTACCTAATTATGCGATTATGGAAATATGTCAGATGAATCGCGTAGATGCAAGTCGTTTTTACTCGCACTCGTTTCCGCCATCTACTAACAACTATATTGTCCACCAAATCCGTTTCATAGTATGATTTCCATACAGTTCAATTCCCATGACCGTGTGTAACAATAATATATTAAAATTTTAATTGACAGGTAGGTACAATATGTACCGCGGTCACGGACGTACATAACTGTGTCAATGTTTCTACCTGTATTTTACCTCTGAAAGTTAGGAAAGTGTGGAATTGAGTGAGTCCGAATTCCTTGGCCCAATTATGAATTATGTCTACAATTTGGATTTTGATATTCTTGTACCATGATCCATAATCCTGCACTTTCCAGTGCCATTTATTGTTGTTCACCACAATAATTGTCGATTTGTGCACGCCTTTCGATATTTATGTAATTATCGTATGTGACGTATGATATTGATTAATTTCTTTGAATTTAACCCGTACCCACACCATCAACTATATTATTATCGAACTATTACAATTTTCAATTAATAATTATTGCATCCTACGAGTTTCAAAACTGTTGTGTTGTGTTGAAACGATTATGACGTTCAGTTTTATATCTACTACAAAATATGGTTACGAACTGTGTTGACTATTAACTCAATAAAAGTATACTTTATCAATGCTATTACGGATCATTGATATAATAATATTCATAATATATCATTCTAAGTATTAAATTTCATAAACTCCGCAGTAATTTTATAAAATTATGTTAGAATTTAATCGCATTTTTCCTTAGTTTTTTCTCCGAAATATTAACAAAAATAAAGTTCATGACACCTAATTTATCTCTGACTATTATTAATTCCCAAATAATTTTAAAGTGAACAATTTAATTTTGTTTAATATTTTAATGAATCATGTCATTAATAGATTTAATTATGAGTGTTATTATTAATATTGATTATTTTTTAATTGTTTGGTATAGTTTTAATTTTTATTGCATATCTGATTCAAACGTATACAAATTTAAAACTATGTTTCTGAAATTATTATAAATTGTTAATTTATTGTTTTCATCACTGAATTAGTATTACGTCATGAGTCATCGTATAAAATTCTATTTACAAAACATTTTTTTTTTTTTTTTATCTAAAATTTAAAAAAATATATTATAAGCAGTAATATAGGCAACACTGATTGTTATAAAAAAAAAAAATTTATTGCTTTTTTTATTTTTTGAACAATTTAAGTACCTACCTATAAAATGATTTATATTCCAAGTGTATTATAAAATGTTTTTGTAAATTATTTATATAATAATTACATAATGATAAATGAGTGTTTTAACGTATAACTTCATAACACATCAATATATTTTATTATGTTAAGATCATTTTATTTTTTATTAAATATATAGATTACATAAAATATGTTAGACTGTTGAATGTATATATTTAATGCAAACAATAATATTCCAATTACAGTCAGACATTATTTATTTTTTCTGAAGCCAAATTTTGAGAATCTTTTTTCTTTCATTACTATGATTAAATGAACATGCAGGTGTTAGTTTAATTCACTTTTCATTTTTAAAAACTTATTAATTAAATCTATATGTAGTTAAACATTTATTTTATTTATGTTTAAAGAGCGTGAGAAAAAATTACTAGAAGTAGAAGGACCTGTTGGCGCTGCAGAAGACAGCTGCTACAGGGATGAATCCAGCTACATACCAACAGTCGGTAGATGGGGAAATGAATGGCCGAGTTGACTCGAAACCCGGCCTTCTCCTGACAACCACAATAATGAAGACGAGTATGCATTTTGGCTGAACTATAGCCAGAAAGCGGACGACTGGCCAATTGGTCAGCCAGTGCCCTTACCAAAATGGGGTAGTTCAAGGCCACCCCTTGTGGTCAGCTCAATTGAGGAATATGAAGAGCTGACTAAACAATTTGAAAATGAAGTACAAACATTACTTCAGGCACATAATTATGATTCAATAACAAATTTCATCAAGTAAATAGAATATAAACATGATACAGTAATGATATCAAGACTTAAATTTTACTTCTGTTTTAGATTTTATAATGAATTCAAAAATGGAAAATATGAAACATTGGAGTACTTTTTTAGGAAATATAAACCACCATTAACTAAAAATGCTAACACCTGTGTTGGACTTGGTTTGTTATTGATTGGTAGATTGGCATTGTTGGAAAACAAATTTCCTGGTGTTAAAAATAGCCTTTATTTGGTGTCCTGCGAAGAAGCTATAGAGGTGCGATTTTACATTTTACTAATTGTAAATTTTTACCTAATTATTCATCTAAAATATAATTTTTTTTTTTTTTTTAAATATTTAGAGTCATGAGGGATACATTAGTAATGATTATCCAGACCCATGGGTAAGTGATAAAGAACATGTTATGGTTGCAATGCAAATCGAAATCAATGGTCGTAGTGGTGTGATATTGTTGGATCCCGGTTATCAGATTGGTAGAGTGATTACTGTAATGATTGATCAACAATATCCTCATACTGGTAATTATTTTCACTGAAATTGTTTTGTATTATTTATTTTAACTTTATATATCTTTAGGTCGTTTTGTACCATCATCTTGTCCTCAAAAAGAATATTGTTATCAAACAATGGTCGGTGAAAAGTATGTGCAATGGTCTGTATGGAATGGATCAACAAAACCAGAAACCAACTTAGTATACATAGGGGCTTCTTATCATTCACCAGTGTCTGTGACTGAACGTCGAAATTTAGTTTACAACTTTAGAAGCTTATTAGCCACCAATTGCAAAGGTCATTTGTTGGCTGGTGTCTATTTTAAAGCAGCACTACAGTCCACATTCACATTGTTTTGTGATGATGATCAAGATCCAACAATTAAACACCGAATTAAAGTTCCATCTAATAAATTTATTACATTAAATGTAAAGAAATCTCTAACTAAATATTAAATTAAATCCTATTTAATTCTGTTATTTTTTTTTTTTTTAGGAAGTCGACAATGAAGTCGAAAAGATACTAAATACGAGTAGTAAACATCTGAAGATGACCAAGGTTCAATTTTGTAATATACTATCAGCAGTTGCAAAAATATTAGAAGACAAAGATTTTCTCGATCAAATGTGTAAAATTAATGATGATATATACAAACTTGGTGTTGATGAAAATAACAACAATGAAGGCATTAATAATTACAATTTATCTGGTTAATTTAGTATTCACAATTATATAAAATAAGTTTTTATTTTACTCAATTATTTTCTCTAGAGATCCTATATAAAAAACCACTTTTTAGTTTAATATTATATGGAAATTTTTTCTCATTATATTATTATTTATAAAATAGACATTTTAGTTATTATATATTATGGAAAAGGATAACATTTTGACGTGAAAATAAATTTTTTTTGAACTAATTATTTGTTATTTATTATTATAATTAAAATAAGTATAAACACTAAACTCAGCATTACCAGCAAAATAGCAAATTTAATACTAGAAGATCAATTAATCACTCGCATACTAAGTATATAAATTAAAAATAAATACCAAACATTAAGAATGGCTTAATCCTTATTTAAATCATAATTCTTAAAAATTAATTAATACTAAATACATCCTATTTTAACGTCATACTTTTTCACACACTTTCCTTAAACATAATAATTTTATGGAACATAATTTGAAATTTGTGAATACAATTTAAATGTGTATTTTTCTATATTATACAAAATAGAGAATAAAAAAAATTAACTTGCAAGCATAACTTAGGCATCATTTACAGGATATTGTTGGATCTTTTTAGGAGTGCGCTGCTTAGCTGCACGTTTTCTACCTTGATCTTGCTGACCTTCTATAGGCAACACATCACTGAAAAAACAAAATACATTAATATTTATATATAATTTAAAAATATTTTTGAGTATATTTTAGTAAATAATTGCACAAAGTTAACATAAGTTATTGTAAACTTACCAAGTATACACAATCTACATAGCAGTTATTAATTTATAACTTTTTTAATTGATAAAAATTACAAACAAAAAAGCATTTGTATAAAAATTTTAAACTTTTTGACTAAAACTGAAAGAGTGTCATTGTTATGTAAAATCAGAAAATTCCAATTTTTAATATAGTTTGGCAAGTTATAACTTAATAGTAATAAATAAATAAAAATAAATATTGGATAGTTAAAATCCATATGAATAAAAAATAGATGGAAGATACAGAAATATGTGCTG
The DNA here is from genome assembly GCF_002803265.2 of Melanaphis sacchari. Classification (NCBI taxonomy): domain Eukaryota; kingdom Metazoa; phylum Arthropoda; class Insecta; order Hemiptera; family Aphididae; genus Melanaphis; species Melanaphis sacchari. Next base: position 1,287,951 of record NW_020271547.1, on the reverse strand, counting down.
TAAGACATTGTAGTAAGTTCAAAGTTTTTATTAATAAGACTTGATATATAGAGGTATTGTTAATTTAAAAATCAAATTTCAAAAAAAAATGATTTAATATTAATTTATTTAAAAATTGAAGTAAAACACAAAATTAAGTACCTACCACTTACAAAATGCATTTTTATTTATCCTAAATAAATGTATAAAATTTAAATCAATTTTGTTGAACTTTTTTTATATTTTTGTATTTTTAACAATTTTTACACATCTAACCATTTTAGGTAGATATCTAAAAAAATAAAAAAAACATCCTTCAGTACGCCACTGAATATTATTCAATATTTATAAACCATTATAGTATAGTTTTATGATAAAATAAGCATAAAAAACACCTATATTAATTAAGCAAACAAAATATTTATTGTTTACAAACATAAACAAATATGATATCTTTAATAAGATTTATTAAAAATAATAACTATGATTAATTTAAAATTGTATTATTACTACGCATACCTGTTACGTGATGTTGAAGGAGGGGGTAATGCCTTGAGATTCCTTTTTAAAGGAATTGAAGAATTTTGAATTCTAATTATAAACATAAAATAAAAATAAAAATAATACCAGTTTGTACAAACATAAAATCAACTAAAAATATTAAAAAGTATCCACGTATTTAGAAGTGTAAATATCTAAATTCTTAAAAAGCAAAATTAAACACAAGTGCAGTTAAATTAAAATTCTAATATAAAAACAGAAAAACTTAAAATTCATAAAAAAATATCATCCCTCTTTAACTTTAAAATAAATTTTCTAATCATGCTTAGATATATAAATTAAACAACTGTGGAAATCTCTCTAATGTATTAAAACATACAGTGCACCTCATTGAAAAGGATACTGTAATATTAAATTTAAATTCAATGATGAAGCATTAAATAAAATTAAAAATTGATTCTAAATGGTAGTCTGTCAGACTTAATTTCTAAGGATATTTCATTTATTAATATGTATTTATATTTATATACAATATTTATTTATCCACAGAAATATGGTAGGTTGAATTATTCTTTGATACAAGCAATTCACATTAATTATTTGATAAATTTCATAAAAAATTTAAACCTTGATGGGTAAATGTTTACACACAGAAAAAAGAATGTTATTATGTTATCAAATGCCAATACAAATATAAATATGTATTTGTTCGAACACTGGATAATATAAAAATTCAGTTTTTCCATGTTTTTAATTTAATAATAATTAATTAAAAAGATTTTGAAATTATTAATATGTACTAAGTGTGAACTAGACCTAATTTATTACCAAAAGAAGCTCACTGAAAACCTCATAAATGAAGCAGTTTTATTAACTCAAAAAATTGAAAATTAAAAAACAAAACAGCACATATCACTGTACCAATATATTCATCACTCTCAGAATCAAAAATTATTATGTTCTTTTATTATATTTAAAAAGAAGAGTTTTTAGTAATCAAAAACATTAGAAAACTTATTAATTATAAATAACTTAAAAATTTCAAGTTAAAATTGTAAGAAAAAAAAAATGTATGAGCTATTTTATATATTTTATATACTTGGAAAACATTTTATATAAATTAAATATAAAAATGTATGACAGTGAATTATGTACATTTTGACATTTGTATATATTTATTGACCTAATATAATAAAATAAATACTTACTTAAGAATATGTTATGTAATTATGATTGTGTAATAATTATATTATCTAATTAAAAGCAATTTTTTTCTTAATAAGATTAATATTCACTACTATTCTAATATTTATTTCATACATAATAAAAAATAAAAATGTATTATACATACCTAGGAGTGTAGGGCAAGTAACGACTACGATGTGAATTCAAAATCTGAGCTTTATTGCGCCATTCGTTGTCAAACTCTTCACCTTCATCTAAAAATAAAAATTGTTAGGTCAGGTTGTCATTCATTATAAAATATTATAATATCCATGTAAAATAATAGTATTACTATCAATGAAAAGTAAATAAATCACAAATACAGAAATTTGAAATGTATCACTCTACTTTTATTATATTTTTTGAGATGAATAAGGTTTATGTATTGGAAAATTTATATTCTTTACACTTAGTACAACTAAACACACAATAAAATAGTTAACACATCTTTTAGTCATTCTTTCATTTCAATACATCTAATTACACTCTAAATGTTTTAAAATAAACCATGTTAAAATAAATCATGTGGCCCACAACTTATTTTTATGCAACTTCAACCACACTGAAAAAATGTAAAAATATTTAATTGTTCATAGTAAATTAAATAATTTATTTTTGCAGCCCACGAACTTTCTTGTACAAATGTAAAATACTTTAAATATGCTTGTTTTTAGTCATAGATCATGATTGAGTAAAATAATTAAATAACAGTGATATAATTTTGCCTACAAAGAGAAAATCAGATATTCAATAAAATTAAAGGCATTGCATATAAATACTTAAACGTTTCTTAAATAATGAACTGTGACCATAAATTTTATTATTTATTAGTTTAAACGTGTATAATGTAAATTCATTATGTTTCTTTCACTATTTAAGAGTTTAATTGAAAAATTAAGGTAGAATCTAATGAATTTATCCAAAACCAACAGGTAATTGAGTAGTTAAGAAACAATACTTTGTTGTATTAACTGTTATAACACTAAAACATTTCATGCAAATCATTAAATAAGACATTGTCACAAATAGTATAGTAGAAATTTGGTAGAACTTGGTCCCTTCCCCTAATTTCAACTAAGTTATCCTACTCAATTCAACAATTAGTAAATACTAAGCATAATAATATATAATTTATAGAAAATATTATGGAGTCTTTAATCTCACCAAAATGTTAATTTATTTGTGAAAATAGACAATAAATAATACTAACTGTCATCTAAATTAATATATTCTTGATTTTCTTCTTGGTCTCCTGAATACATATTTTGTTGACGTTCTACAATGTGTGCACGATCTCCAATATGATGTCCAATAGCTAACTTTTTAACACCTGTCCTTGAATCACTAACAGCTTTTTTTGTTTCTTTTATTCCTCCTGGACCAGTACGTGTAGAAGTAGAAGCTTTATATACCTAGAAAATATTGTAACAAAAGGAAATAAGTATCTTCAATGTAAAATAATATATTATATATTATAAAATATGTACTTGAGGTTGCCCGTTTGGTCCATTTGATGAATATGACATAAATGTACTGCTGCTGCTAAATGATTGACCTGGATGATTACCACTATTCATCATATTCATATTACTCATCATAGAACCAAAATTTCCAAACATCCCACCTCCAAATGGCATCATCATGCCAGCCATCGGATCAGGAAATCCACCAAAAAATGAATTCATCATTTGGTCCATTTGGCGCATTGAATTTCTAAATAAAATAATTGATAATTTTTGTTAAAATATATGTAAATATTTAATTATATCTGAAAGTTGATATTTTACACTATATTATACTTCTCATGGAAACCAGTATTTTTGTTAAGCTATTTTTTTAAAATAACTATTAAGTTTCCATGACTTTATGTTAGATTTCATAAAAACAATTGTTAATAATTTACTCAAGTCTAGAATTAAAAGTACCAGTCATAAACCATTAATTAATTATTTATGTTTGGTTCTAACCAAACGCATACTATTGATGATTAAATTCTAACAATAAATGTTTGATGATTGTTTAAGAAATTTGGCATAAGATTTGAGTTATACAAACTTAATGCTGAAAAAGATAAATACTCAGATAAAATATGGAGTAAAATTTTAGAATGTATCACAAAATAATACCCTTTTTCAAACAGTTTTATGTTAACTATTAATTATTAAACAGAATATAGTGCTTTAAGTGTATTATAAAAGAAAACTATTCAATTTGAGTCAATGGTACTTCTTTATTGCTTGAAAAGAGGTTTAAGAGTAATAATGATGATTTATATTAAAGGATTTAATGTTTTACGAGTTTTTAAATGACACAAAAGCAACTTTTTGTGAGTACCTAATATAAAAGTAATTTTTTATAACTAACTTTATAATGGTAATAGTTTTTATGTTTAACTTATTTAAAATTATTTTATGCAACATATTTTTTCATAAATTAATAATTAATAATTAATAAAGTCAACTTTAAAAATTTTAATAAGCTATTTATATATAAATTATGGTAATCATTTATATCTGTGTGGTATACATAAATCATGAAAAATTATAGTAGATAGCTTATGATACCAATGAACTAAATGTAGATCACTTATGATACAATTATCAACTATTAAATTTTAAAAAGAAAACCTTATTTATTAATAAAAATTTAACTAAATACTGATCATACAATTAAAATATAAGAGATAATAGGATTAAATAAATCAAAAATAGTTACTAAATTTTAGATCAAATGAGCAATTGTAGTTTACTTGGTTCTAAAAATTATAGGAGAAGTTAAACTAATGGAAGACAGATGAACCAATTGTTACAGAGATATATGATATTGAAGATCAATGAAAGTATATAATTAATTTAAAGTTATTATAATGTTAATGTTTCCTTAATGATAGTTATGGTGGACTGATAAGTGATGACTAGATCGAACACAGATAGAACCATTGAGCATTTAAAAAAATCTCATGGGCAGAAATTCAAAATTAAAGTATAGACTGGCTGTGAGGGTAATACACTACATTTCTAAGTTAATTGGGACCTCTCATTCATCTACATTTTTTTTTGGATAAGCCAATGTGAGACGTGTATATAGTTTTGAAAATTTAAAGAAATTGTAGATTTTTATACTAATTGATATAAGTGTAGTTTTTTTTCTTTTTTTAAATACGCTGTCTGTTAATTAAGGATCACACAATATTTAAAATAAAATTATGGATAAGAACACATTAAACAATACTTGGAGATGAGAATAAGTCATTTGTTATCCAACAAATAATTATCCATTTCAACATACCTATATGGATTATCGTTTCCAAAAATGTCGGTTGTTAATGCATTAGGAAACATGTTTGATTTGCTGTAGTAGGTCGACTCCCGTAAAATTGCGAAATTGACGCAAAAGTGATACTGTTAGAATTCCCAAAATGCACACGACGAAATGTCAAAAATAAAATTTACTGATATTCTAATTTCTACTACTCAACACGATAACTAAAAATTATTACGATCGCACTATACAGTATTCACAAGAAAAAACGTGTAGAAATTAAAGTCATATGACGATTAAGTCTTAAAACAGTTAAAACACACACGGATCAACGAAATACGAATAGTGTCAATACTGACAAGTGACAACACTCAACAACGATGTAACAAAATAACAATTGATGTCAAGTACGAAATGTAATAAGGAATTATTGTGAATTGTGATTACTGATTTTACTATAGTTTCTTGAATACCTACTTCATTACTATATTGAAAAATCAAGAACTTTTTCACATAATCAGTGTGACCATAACTGAGGCGCTAAAATATTTTACGGTAATTCATTAATAAAAAATTACATTTTATAAATGTTTTCAGTCATTGATGATACTGTCCCTACTGTTCTCACGTAAATTAGCTTATCCACACTGGTTTACTAAAGAATTAACACTAATCAGGAAAAAAACAAAATACATAAAAAATTTAAACAAATCTTTCAGTTTTCTTTACAATGAATTTTCAAAAGTTAGGACCCTATGTCTCTATGCAAAACCTTAACTAAACACGTTGTTACTCAAATTAATGTGCAAAGCACAAAATAACTTAATATCTAATCCTAAATATTTTAGGACCTCTGTAAAAAACTGTAAAAAAGTAAATTATTTTCCTGCTTTATTAGAGCTTGATAATTCTTAGCCTGATGATTTAATGTTATAGTTAATATGTACGGTCAATTTTTCAGTTCAATCTACTCAACCCCTGCTAACATTTCAAACATGTCTTTTAATGGCTTAGTACTATTAAGTGTCAATCTTAAGTAATTGTAATCCTACAATTTCCAAAGTTTTTGAAGGTTTATCAAAACTGTGCTAATACCCCGCTTGCTGGACCGGATTTAATTTCTGAGATTTTTTCTAAAAATTGTTATTCTTTTACTTGCCCAATTCACTTTCTTTTTTTGCTATCTCTAAATTAAGGTATCTTCTCTACTAATTAGAAAACCAGTTATGTAACTTATATTTTAGTTATAAAGCTTGTTATTGTTATTTTGTATTCTGCACCGTTACCTTTTAGACGTAATTATCTTTATGATGACAATAAAAATAAAAAATAAAAAAAATAATAAGCAATTAAACAATAATTTAAACTGTTATAAAGTAACGTCCGAAAGACTTAAAATAATTTTCACTTTTTTAGTGTTCAGTTGTTAAACTCAATAAGAGTTTTAGTTTATTATTATCAGTACAGTGGCGGATATTAGGGGGGTAATTGGTGGACCGCCCCCCCTTGAGATTTTTGTCACTACTATAGGTACTAGGTAGGTTACATCAATTATTAATATTATAGGACTTTGAATTTAAGACCAAAAAACCTTAAGAAATTTTCTCACAATAACATAATAGGTATTAGGTGTATCTAGTTTATTATTTTATGGCTTTCTTTTTTTGCTTCTGCCGAATAAAAATTAAATATTTAAATTCACCTTCTCTCTCAGAACAAAGATATTTCCGCCACTGTATTAATATATATATAATATGTAATATAGTATATTCTGGCCAAATCTACATCTAATCTAATCTGTCCATCTACTACTCACCCTTCCAAGTCTGATTTCATCTCTTTCTTAAAATTGTGGGTACTGATGATTTCGATAATTTAAGATGTCTGCTATTCCACAAAAATGATTTGTTAATTGAACTTATATTAGCATAAATATATTATTTTGTATATAATTTTGTATTTGAAAAAAAGGCGACAAGAAAAATAACTCGATGCAACACTATTACTTGTAGTACAAGTCTATCCCACGACAGCACGAAATAACGACTAACTCGACCGACTGCCTGTTATTCCGATATATATAGGTTTACTCGCTACCGAACATTCTAGAACGTTCTCGCACGTTCTTCACAAAAATGCTTGGTACTCGGTAACGGGTAGTACCCATATATCGGTAGCTAAAAGGTCGAATATGATGTCACAAATACCAACATTTTCAGGAGAGCCATTTAAAGTTTATTACTATTCTTCAAATACCTACCTAAAGTTTTTTTTAAATATATACATTTTAAATTATGTGTGAACTTGATATAGTGTTTAATTAACTGTAGAATATTAATTTGCTAGTTTAACTCGACTAGAACGTTCCATTTTTTTTGGGTAATTTTTTAGCGGAATTAGAATGGACTTCTTACAAATAACAATTGTTTTTAAATCTTAATACTGATATACTTACACGTATTTTATGGATATAATATTTGTTAATCAAGTTATTACAATTTTATTTTATTCATATTTAATATTATACAATTCAGATTGTTAAAAATATACTATTTGTGTTAAATATAATTGATTTATTATTTTTGCCTAATAGTGTATGTCCGGACTCTGGACATGTTACATTTGTTTAGTTAAAATAAGCACCAATGCCAGGTACGGCACCAAGGAGGGGGGGCAAGGTGGAGCTCTAGCCCTCCAAGAAAACAATTCAGCCCCTTCGTCAGCCCCCCTACTAAAAAATATGTACGATATAATAAAGACATAAAACATTATTTTTAAAAGAACTATATCAGAGAATTTATGAAATATACTTTTTAAAAATTAGTAATATTATGTAAATACTTTCATATTTATGAAGATATGTGTTTTAAGTTTTTGCTGTTATAAAAACCGATTTAATAATAATAATAATATTGTATACACAAAAATCGAAGAATATTATTAACTTATTTAATGTTTGTTGTATGCAACTTCAACAAAATCGTGGATGGTATTTTACACATTTAAAAATAAATAAACAATTATTAATGACAATAAAATCTAAAAATAATAAAATATGTGGAGGATTTGATCTTTCCCCCACTTGGAGATTAATTTTTACTTTTTAGTTATATCATAATATAATGCATGGAGTTCTATAGTGGGCTCAACTACTAAAAAACTATTATGTACAAGGCGTCAAGGCATGTGCAAAGAAATTGGAGTAAAAATCTTTCAAAAATAAAATCGCAAGATAAAAAAATTTAAGTTTTCAAAACGTTAAAAGCTTCATTAAATTAAATTTATGAAGATAAATACTACAAAGAACTATCTTCAATAACTAATCAACTAAAATATTATGAAGAAACTGTTAATTCTGGCCAATATTTTATTATCACACATTTGTCAAGAATAGAAAAATGGGCGATTTTCAATCGTAAATATATTGGTATAAATACAAACATGTACCTTGAAGATTTGCATAAGAATATTAAATATTGCTACTTGAATGGTAAACAATGCAGAAGATTAGATTTCTTTATAAATGTATTAATGTTGTTAATAAGAGACAAGTTATTTAAAAGAGTGATAAAAATATCTAAAGAAAAAAAATCTTCAAAAATGTTACAAATCATTAATAGCCGTAATAAACTGAAGGCATTCAATAAAATAAAATAGAACAAGTTGAAGATAATATGTGATTGATTACCTCTGAATCAGATATAAAAATTAAATATACAATAGTAAAAGTTAATATAATATGCAGTAATTGTGCTTTACGTTGCAATAAATGTAATATTTGTATTTACACATTTAAATGCTCTAGCATAAACAATATTATATATTTAAATATTTACAAACACATACATGCAATTACTAAGTTCAATATTTTAAATCCATTTTGAAATAGTAAGAAAATATCAATATTAAGATTTTGTTTTAAAAAACGCAGTAGAAATAAGTAATCCAGTTTTTTTTCATTAGATGATGAGATAAAACAAAAAATGGAAATTATGTTCAGAACGTATAAACGGTTGAATCTAAATGAAAAGAGGAAAAAAAAACATTATTAAAAATTGCAATAAAATGATCATTATTTCTTCAAGCATCACCATAGGTAATACCATTGATTTTAAAATTCTATAATCAATGGTAATACTGACATTAATTACAATAATTAACAGAATATAGATTATAAAAAACAAAGCCGTTTAAAAAAACAAAAAATCAAACAAATATATTTAACTGTTACCACTTTATCTACAAATGAGAGCCAACTAATAAGAGATTCTTTAATGGAAGATTTAAATGACGAAGTATTAAATATTCACTGTACAAATGACCAACTTACTTTGAAAAATAAAAAATAACGTTTTTATTAGATTATATTATTATATAATTATTAATTACTCTATTATTAGCACGTAATGAAAGTGAATTTTGATTTAACTATTATTATACTTAATTATTAAATATTATTATTAGCACTTTAATCTTTAATACGTATTACGTTATGACAATGAATTTCCAATTTTGATATATCTATTTTATTTTAACTACCTATTATTAGTATTATTATACTTAATATACTTAATAATTATTATTTGATTTAATGAATTTTAAAATTGACTTTTGTGATAATAGTGTAGTGAGTAGTGACTTCTTATTGGAATAATTTAGAATTTTTCCCGTAAAGATCCATTCGTCTATCACGAATATAACTTTATCGACTATCGAGTACTCGTGTAGATAAGACTAAATAGATTAAACATACCTATATAAACAATGGTAACTTTGTTAGTATCTTCCAAATTAATTGATAATATAGTGATAACATTGATGCGTAAACACAGAATAAGTGTAAATATGTCAATGCCATAGCATATATTGGGCATTGGCTATAAATTGCCATTGCCATATACACATGATACATATCATGTCATTATTGCACGTTTAATTATTAGTTTGTACAATAAATATTACCATATTGACCTTTAATATAAAATACAGTATAACTTAAAGAAAATCGTACCAAATGTCAAATACCAATAGTCATTTATTGCTTAATTATATTGTTTTAATATTGTGATGTTCATAATTTTTACATTAAGTAATATTTATAATAATAGGAAGTACAAATTTTTATCCTTTTCATACTGCAAATATTCAATTTAACTATATGAAAATATAAACATTTGGAATGAGGATTTTACTATTATATAAAAATTTGTTTAAAAATGAATCATATTATTTATTTTAATATTTTATTAACATTAATATATATAAATAAAAATTAAAAAAAAAAAAACATTCATTATTAGATCAAAGTAAAGTAAGTAACTTTTAATACAAATATCACAATGCAGTCTCTACAATTAATATGTTTTTCAAAACTTTCAAGATTCTTATCAAATACTCATTCGTCTAGAACTGTACATTTTAATTCTCATGATATATTTTCCAAAGAAAATTCTTTAAAATCAGTGAAATGTTTCAAGTCTTTATGTCCTAAGCTGAACACTGATGGTAAACGTCAAGCCGCTGTTCTTATTCCACTATGTATTGTTAAAGATGAAATATCATTATTGTATACATTAAGGACTAATAATTTAAAAAGAAATAGTGGCCAAGTATCTTTCCCAGGTGGAATGCGCGAAGCAGACGAACAATTACAAGATACAGCATACAGAGAATCTTGTGAAGAACTAGGAATAAGTAAAACTAGTATTGATATTTGGGGAAGTGGTAGATTTATTGTCTCTAAAGATATAGCAATTATGCCATTTTTAGGAAATATTGGTGTTATAGAACCAGTTAATTTAAAAATTTGCAGTGAAGAAGTACAATATGCATTTGCTGTTCCCCTTAAGCATTTTTGCAAACCAGATAATTGTAAACACACATACTTTAGACAACAGTCAAACAGAATAATGATGATACCAGTATACCCAAATGACTATAAAAGAATATGGGGTATGACTGCTTACTTGACTTGGATGGTATTAAGATCCATTATACCAGAAAATTTTAATCAAGAACTTAATTCATCATTAAATGTAAGAAATTAAAAAGTAAAATAAATGTATTATCTATTAGTTACCATTTTAAGTCAAAATATTATATGATTATGTACACATTTTTAAACATGTATAATAAATAATAATTGATTTAATATTTGTAGTTATCATTAAAGTTTAACTTATAAGTAAGCAAATTGTGATATAAGAATAAAAAGTGTATTTTGGTAATAAGCAATATATTTATTAAATAAATTCAATTTTTTTTTCTATATTATGTATCAATAATTATTACTAATGTAATAGAAATAATACACGATACACGTGTAATTAATATTTTATTTTATTATATTGTTATAAACCTAAAATGTATTATGTATTACTCTCATCAATCTTGCTTTCATTTGATATTAACTTGGACTTTCTTTTTTAATAACCATTATTTAAATAGTATTTAAAAAAATTTCATTAGTTCTAGGATATTATAGCCCGAAATATTTTACTAATCCCATTGTTTTAAAAAAATTACATATTTTACTGGTAAGTTTTATTCTAGGAAATATTTCTATAGTCTAGTTACCTTCTATCAGTGTTCATATACTAAGTCTTGAAGGTATTCAAATTTATCATATAAATGTAAAACTAGGCAGTAAATAGTTAGCTTTAATGCTTACTTACTTAGTAAATTAACTACCTAGTTGAATTTAATGTGTAAAATAATCTAATCTAACTTCTTAAAACCAATAAGTAACTATAAAGCTTTTTTTCAGATAATAATGTATTAAGAAATATGATTATTATTAAGTATTTTCATTTCTTAATTTTATGACAAAAATAATATTTTACTGTTGTGATAAAATTATATACCATATAATGTAGCCAATAAAGGAAATATAGGCTACATATAAATTATATATGAATTTTTCTGTTTATATTGTGTCAATAATCAATATATAGTATAGATAAATATGTTGTTATATTGTTTCATATTTGTTCGTATTTTGTTAAACTTTCAATAATCTAAAGAGAAATTACTGATATTCCAAAAAATGAAGGTTATTACTATTACCTACCTACTTAAAAATTTGATCAATATCAATTGTTCAATTTAATTTTTAATTCATTTCTAATAGTTCAAGTTGATAACCTACCTACTTAATAACAAATTTATGCAATACATTAAATTTGAAAAAACAGTTGTTTTAAATTTTAAAAAAAATAACTTTTAACTTAAGTTGGTATTTTTTTCAAAATTACTTCTAAGTAAAAAATTTGGTAAATTTTAGAAACCAACTTTAATCTAACTTAGTTTTTGTATGTAAGTAACTTAACTTTAACTAGTTGAATAAATGATTAACTTGCCCAGCTTTGTAACAAATATACTATTTCATAATGACCTCATTCACAAATCTCAATTCAAACCTTTGTTAAAGGTATCTATTAAATTTGTGATTTGAATATTTTTAAAATATTGATTATAACAATAAGTTATCAACGTTAATTCATAATTGTCTACTTCATCAAGGATTTAATGGAAGGTAGAATTCCAGAAAAATAGAGAAGTACTTGAAAAAGATATAGATTTGACGTCAATGAATTATGTAATATGTTAACGACTGTAGCCTGTAGATACTATTCTAATTATTGATGTATCATACATAAACTATTATTATTTTATATTAATTTACAGCAGGTATTTGCAAGCTTCCTTAGAAATTAAAACTTTGGCCCTTGCCTCTTGGAATTATTTCCTTTGTCGTTGTTGAAAATGTAATAATATAATGATAAGTGATAACAACTGTTATGTGATGGCTGTTGGCTGATAATAAATTCTTGAATTCTGGTGCATAGAGTAACTATATTACTAGTGATAACGTTAAACTGTTATCTTATTTTTATCAATATAAAAAATATACAATTTGAATTTTACTTTATAGTTTATACACGTGTTTTTTTAATTAGTTTTTAGATTCTATTTCTGATTTATTTTTTCATATTGGAACTTATTATTAATTAATTATTCAATTACCTACATATTATGAAGTATATAATTTGGACGTAATTAGTTAATAGTTATTATTAATTTATATATAAGATTTAAAACAAAATTATAATGTACGAACCAACACTTAAAAATTTAACAAATATTGATTATGGTAAACCCCCCGATATCCAAAATCAAGTAAATTATTAATATGATTTTCATTATTTAAGAATGTTCGTGTTTTTTTTTTTTATTATTATATATATTATTGTTTAAATTATTTCTCAGATTCTTCAAGAATTGGGTACTCCTCACATAGACTCCTTTAATTATATGGTTGAAGAAGGGTTGAATTTGGCGATTTCTGATTTGTTACCAGTTGAATTTGATACAAAAGGAAAGTATCGTGTGAAACTCACTTTACTGGTAATTATTGTATTTTTTAAATTTGTGAAAAATTGTTTTTATGGTTATTTCAATGATGTAAATTTAATTCTTTTATCAATTTTTGATCTATATTAATGATATACCTACATTTCTAATAATTTAACTTATATTAAATTTTAAGAATGCGACCATTCATCAACCTCGAGTACCTACAGGATCACTTGGTGTTACATCACCTAATATATATCCGTTAGAATGTCGTCAACGTCATGGTACTTATTCAGGAAAACTAGAAATAAAACTCGGTTGGAGCATTAATGATGTTGAACAGATAAAAATTGACAGAGATATCGGCCAAGTGCCAATCATGTTAAAGGTATTTTTATTACAATTATTTGTTGATATTTAATTTAAGAAATATTTTTAATCATAATGTATGGTAATTTAATTCAAAGAGTATAATTAAAATTATGATTTATTCTTTATATTTTGTTAAATTTATATATTAATCATTTTTTTAGTCTAAGTTATGTAATTTGGAAAAAATGTCTCCAAAACAATTAGTTAAGCTAGGAGAACATCAAGATGAATGGGGTGGATATTTTATAGTTAAAGGCAAAGAACGTTTAGTACGACTTTTGCTAGGAACAAGGAGGAATTTTCCAACTGCTGTTCAAAGAAATACTTGGAAAAACAAAGATCAATATTTTTCAGATATTGGTATTTTGATTAGATGTGTTAAAGATGATTTAACTACTGTTGTAAGTTCTTTTTAAGCAATTTTATATCATATATTTTAAGTATATAATTAAAAACTATTTTTCCTTTTATGATAAATAATTTTAGACAAATAATTTACATTATTTGACAAATGGTACTGCCAAATTAATGATCCCAATTAAAAAGAGAGTATTTTATGCACCCATATTTTTAATAATGAAGTGTCTTACCAACAGTTCAGATGAGTTTATATTTAGACACATTGTTAAAGGACATGAAGATGATTTGTATTTCATCAGGTAAATTTATCAATATAAGTAATTTATAACTTTATAAGTTATATTTAGGGAACGGACTTTATGCCATGAAAATAAGAAAAATGTCTTAAAAAATATGAACTAATGCCTTAAAAAACTTTAAAAATATTTTTAAATTCTTAAATTTTTTAAAAAACACATCATTATAAAAATTTATCTCATAAAAAAAAAAATGTGTATTAATTATTTGCCGTTATCACATATCGTAATATTATCAAGCTTATTTAAAATTAAGATCATTTCATACTAACGATACGGTCACAGTCCTTCAATGAGAACTGTCTAGGTATCAGTTGATCTTCGTGAAAATAACTAGTTTATGAGACAAAACAAAACATTTAAAGAAATTTACATTAATCTATATTTTTACAACTTTTATAATTCCAAGCAACATATATACTTAAAAAATGACCTAAAAATAGTCAAAAAATGCTTTAAAAACCTAAAAATACAAAATAAAAGTTCCATTTTTTAATTCTATAATGTATGAATCGAATTGTGTACTTGGAAAGCATTGCTCTATACCGACCACTCAAAAATGTATTTTGCATCAAAGTCTGTTCCCTAGTTATAATACTTGTATACCTTAACTGTTAACATTTTTTTCTTAAAAATAAAAACAAAATCATTTTTTTTTTTTTTAAGGTCTGTAATGGAAATGATGCGTTCCTTGCATGAAAGTAATATACATTGTCAAGAAGATGCTAAAGAATATGTTGGTATCCTATTTAGACCTAAATTTTATGAATTGCCCGAATGGAAAACTAATAAAGAAGTTTGCGATCATATGCTGAGGTTTGAGATTTAATTGTCATAAATGTTGTAATCAAATGCTATAATTTTCAATCTGTTTCAGGAGTTATGTTTTAATTCATTTAAATACCGATTTTGATAAATTCAAACTTTTAGTTTTTATGCTGCAAAAGTTATTTTCAGTGGCTCAAAATAAATGTTTAATTGAAGGTGCTGATGGAATTATGATGCAGGAATTAATGCTTGGAGGCCATCTTTATCTAAAAGTAATAAAAATACATACATTTAATAATAGAATTATAAAATTAATATTTTTTCAGATTCTCAAAGAAAAGTTGCAATTATGGTTAAATTTGGTTAAAAATAACTTACTTAAAATTGATCAAGGTGGTCAACCATCTATTGGTGATATGATGACTGCATTAAAAAGATGTGATTTAATAGAGCACTCATTGACAAATTTTTTTGCTACTGGTAATCTTAATAGTCAATCTGGTCTAGGAATGCAGCAAGATAAAGGTACTTTATTTAAATTTATCTAATTATTAATTTATGATTTATATTATTAGCTGTTTAGGGCACACATGTAATCTTTAAAAATAAAAAATAAACATATTTTTTCCTTTACTTAATTGAAGTTTGAAGTAGATGACTAAACAATTGTCTCATAAAAATATTTAATGTCTCTTAAACACCTTTTAAATACATTGTTCAGATTAAATGATTGTTGTTATTTTTATTTTTATTATATTTTGTATAATTTAATAGTTCTTTGTGATCTCTACTATATTTTTATTTAATTTTTTTACATAAATATTCAATTGTTCAAGTTAATGCATTTATTTATGTACTTTATTAACTACTTACTATGGTTAACAATTAGGTAAATATCATTATGACTTTAGCATACAAAGAATTTTTACTCATTTAAATTAATTATTTATGGTTTTATTTCTTTGAATCATTTTTCTTGATCTTTCTTAATATTAACTACCAAATAATTACAATTCAAAATACCACAGCCACACAAATAGCACACACCAAAAATTCATGGTCTTTGAATTCAAATTATTGGTAGTATCATAGTCAATATCTTCATTACTAACAGCTTTATAATTTTTCTGATATATATTTTCTTTATATACTTTCTTCTTCCTTGAAAAAAGGATTTATCGATATGAACAATAGATTTACATTTTTTTAAACAATTTTACCATACCGCAAGATAAATTGAACCAACCCAAAATTAAGAGATGTCTTATACCAGTTATTTTTTCTGTTTGAGATACTTAAGACTTAAAATTCATTAATCCAGTACCAAACGAGTTCAATTATTTTTCATATGCTTTCCGTCATTACTCTTTTCATTTTATCTATGGAAGTAAAAATTGGAATTAAATAAAAGTGAGTTAATTGCTATGTTTGGCATCACTAATATTTTGTTTTCAAGGCAGTTAAACCACATTTAAAACAATTTTTTAGTTTCTTTCATTTGTTTTATCACAAATCTTACCAGAAGTAATTAAATTTTATATTTAAAGTTCCATCATTACAAATAATTTGTGGATATGATTTATCCATATTAATCATTATGAGAATTCATAAAAATAATTCAATAAGTACCAAACAAATACTAACATAGCTATACAAGTTAAAAATACAGCCTATTATAAAATATAAATTTATTACATTTGTATAATATACTGGGTAAAAAATAGATATTGTTATCAAGTGTAAATGGTATTAGACACCCATATATTGACAATAGATATTATATGACATTTGTGTCACACTAGGTTCCAATTTATAAAATTTAATAATTTTATTTCTCTAACAAAGGACTTACAATTTTGGTTGAAAATATAAGTCGAATGCGTTATATGGCTCATTTTCGTGCAGTTCATCGTGGTGCTATTTTTGAGTCTATGAGAACAACTGAACCTAGAAGGTTACTGCCAGATGCTTGGGGTTTTATATGTCCAGTTCATACTCCAGATGGAACTCCTTGTGGACTTCTCAATCATTTAACCAAATCGTGTATAGTAAGTATCAACTATAAAATTAAAATAAATAAATTCATATTTTTAAACTAAATATTTTGAATTCTAATATTATTCAATTTATGCTTATTTAGGTCACTAAATCAGTTAGTAGAAAATTACTGCGAGACATTCCAAAAGTATTAGTATCTCTTGGTATGTGTGAAGCATCATACAAACCTCAGGACATCAATATTGGTTTTGTGTACAATGTAATTCTCGATGGTCGTATAATTGGATATGTACCTGAAACATTGACAGCATTATTTATTAAAAAGCTCCGTACCCTGAAAGTGAAAGGAAAACAAGTAAATGCCATTTACATTATAACATAAACTACTGTTACCTAAAACTTGTTGAACTAAATTTCGGGAGTCAGTTGAAACGTTGACAATCAAAATATCGACAAGTTAAAATGTCGATGGTTGAAACATCGACAAGTACAATATGTCGACAGGTCAATATATCGACAAATTAAATTAAATTAAATTATTATTATTTTAATTTATTTAAATAAATAAAATAAAATATAGGATATGAATTATAGAAATCAAATAATGTATAAAATACGAAATACGAATTATATAAATAAAATAAAATTATAATGCCATATTGTAAGTAATTTCTCTTAAAAACTCTATAACTGGAATGTTTCCATAATTTTGTATGATGTTTTGGATTCTGTCCTCTCGTAACCTATGTCTAATGAAATATTATTTTTTAATTTGATTTAATTATTTACAGTAACTAATATTAAACAGCAAGTGTTTCAAGTCAATATTTTGTAAATATTGACATATTTTTGTAATTCATGAAATACTCAAAATAAAATTATATATTTCAAAATAATTATTTAATAAATACTTATATATTATTATAAAAATAATTACTTTATAAAAATGTAGCTTATTGATTAGTTGACATAGCAGGCTCTGCAAGGTACATAAATAATCATACACGCGTGTTTTCGAAATGATCGAAATTATTTGATTTGACTACACAGTCGCATAAGAAATACCTACTATTTATTTTATCCTTATCTTTGTATACTAAATATGAAAGAATACCGTTCATTTTATCTCAATGTTAAATTATAAAATTTAATTTTTTTTTATTTGTAATTTTTTACCTGTAAACATTGTAATTTGTCGACATTTTGTACCAGACCCCTAAATTTCTAGTTTAAATTCTATAATCTTGAATAAAATGCTTAACACCAAATATTATTACTTTATTTAGAAAATATAAATTTTATCTGAAATGTTTAGATACCAGAGACTACTGAAATTGTTTGGCTTCAAAAGAAAGAAAAAAATATTTTGGGTCAATTTCCTGGTCTTTTTTTGTTTACTGGAAATGCAAGAATGATGAGACCAGTTTTTAATTTAGATTTAGAACAAATAGAGCTGATAGGAACTTTTGAACAAGTTTACTTAGATATAAGTATTTCAGAAGATGAAATTAGACCTAATGTATGTATAGCTCATGCAATTTCTAAATTTAAAACTATTTTAATATATCATTTATTGTTCTCACAATTTAGATAACTTCATATAGAGAAGTTACAAAAACAGATTTTCTTAGTCATTTAGCGTGTTTAATCCCTTTACCAGATTACAACCAAAGTCCACGTAATATGTACCAATGTCAAGTAATTATAATTATATATTTTGAAATAAATTAAAATAAGTAATGGTTATATGAATATTTATTTTTATTTACAAATATATATAATTATAGATGGGAAAACAAACAATGGGAACCGCTTGTCATAATTGGCATTTACAGTCAGAAACAAAATTGTATAGGATACAAACACCAGCATCACCTTTATTCAGACCTGTTCATTATGATGCATTATCAATGGATGATTTTGCAATGGGTACAAATGCTGTTATAGCTGTAATTTCGTATACGGTAAAAAAAAATATATATTAAATTAGTATAAATAGTACAACTATAGAAAATTTAACCATGTTCAAATTATTTTTAGGGTTATGACATGGAAGATGCTATGATTATAAATAAAATGGCATTAGATCGTGGTTTTGCTCATGGCTCTATATTTAAAACTGAATTAATTGAAACCAAAGTATATCAGTATTTTTTTATGTTATTGTTATTTATTAAACCTAAACTAACTCAACTATTTCTCTTAGCCTCATACTTATTTTATGCGTGATCCATTTAAAGAAGATCTTCCTAATTTTTTGGGTTTAGATGGTCTTCCACATATTGGTTTAAAATTATCTAAGGGAACACCATATTATAGGTAACTGAAATATAATTTACTTAAGTTATTCTATCAAACTAAAATATAATTTGTTTAAGTTATTTTGATGAACAAATACAAGGATTTATAATTGCCAAGTACTTAAGTAATGAAGAAGTTATTGTTGATTCAGTTCGTCAATGTGGGGATTTTACAACTGGCCGAAAAATACCTAATAAAGCTACAATTACCGTGAGAGTTCAAGTATGTTAATTTGATAAATATATATTAAATTCAGTAGTGTATTATTTTTTGTTACATTATATTTTTATTATCAGAGAAACCCAACAGTTGGAGATAAATTTGCTAGTCGTGCTGGACAAAAAGGGATATTTAGTAAAGGCTGGCCTGCAGAAGACTTGCCATTTACAGAAAGTGGAATGGTTCCTGATATTGTTTTCAATCCTCATGGTTTTCCTTCGAGAATGACTATCGGTGAATACTTTTCTATACTGATAATTTTTAACTTTTTTATAATATTATTTAAATGTTTATCTTTAGCTATGATGATAGAATGTATGGCAGGCAAATCTGCAGCAGTACATGGTATAGTACATGATGCTACACCTTTTAAGTATAGTGAAGAAGATACTGCAATTGATTTCTTTGGAAAACTCTTAGAAGCAGGTAAATTATCTACATTCTATTGAAAAGATGATGTCTTTTACTCAGGCGGCATTATATATGTGTACTACCTACCAACAAGAAAAATTGAAAATATTAAGTCCTAATAATACTATTTTATTAGTACTTATTAAAGTTTGAACATTATGTTTTAAAACTTTAAGAAATTTGGTGTATGAATGTATAATATATATATTAAGTTGTTACTTATTTATGCTATTGTAGTACATAATAGTACAGTGTCAAAATTAAAACATGCCATTACATGCAAATTTATGTACACAATTGTTTCCATGTATCTAATTAAATGTTTTTCAATCAATTATTTTGGACATCATCGTCATCATATGTCTGCTTTATTATTCATTGATATTCTAATTGTTCATAATATTATTAATTAAAAATAAGTATAAGTTTTCCTTGTAAATTGCTCTAAATCTGCATGTGTTCTCTCTATCTTAAAAATGTACAACACAGCAAATTTTTGTTCATTAGAACATATTTTATATATTTAGCTAAAATTTTGGAGTGAGATGACCTATTATGAAACTTAATGGTAAAGATATTGTCTATGTTCTCTCTTGAATTTTTACAACACTTTAATTTTTAAGCAAATTTTGAGCATTTTGAAATATTAATATTTTGCATATTCATAAATTGCTTAAAAATTAATATTTGAAATTAAAATAATTGACTAGAGAACATAGATAATTTTCTTACCATTATTTTTGATAATCAGTCATTTCACTCTAATATTTAAGCTTAACGCATACAATTAATTCTAATGAAGAAAAATTTGCTACGTCTGTAAAACGACAATACATGTGGGTGTGATATCCTCTTAAATAATTGATAATATGTTTGGTTATTGTAAAGAGTTTGAATTGAATAACATTTATTCCTATAATTTCTTAGGTGGGTACAATTATTTTGGAACAGAACAAATGTATAGTGGTGTGGATGGACGAGCAATGAAAGCATCTATATTTTTTGGTGTTGTACATTATCAGCGATTGAGGCATATGGTGTCAGATAAGTGGCAGGTAATTAAATCAAAAGACAATGTAGTAATAAAAAAAATAAATAATGTAATTATTCTATATTAGGTACGAAGTACTGGCCCAGTTGATGCTGTTACTAAACAACCTGTTAAAGGACGTAAAAGAGGTGGTGGAGGTCGTGTTGGTGAAATGGAAAGAGATGCACTAATATCACATGGAACACCATTTTTAATGCAAGATCGATTCATGGATTGTTCAGATAAATCAACAGTTAGTATTTATAATTTAATTTAGAATTAAAATATCAATACAGGTCTCTTAGATAATAATATCTTACCTTTAAATTTTATAATAAATCAATTTCCTCTAATTTTAAAAGTTATAGAGTAAAATGGTTAATATGAAATAAATAATAATGTTTGTTGTTGTTTATTTTGTAAAACAGAGACAACACATATGTGTAGCATTCTCTCAATATTAATTTTAACACAAACTTATGAATTATAATTCAATACGTTTTTTAAGCATCATGAGTAAAATTATTTTAAACTTTGAAAACTTAAGTATTGGTCTTTTAAACATCATTTCTTTAAAATATATTACACTAGATGCTTTTTTTATTAATAATTAATTATATTCTATTGTACATTTTTAGGCTCTGTTATGTTTAAAATGCCATACAGTACTAACTTCATTAATTCAGTTTAAAGAAGATAGTTATTCAAGTAAAATTGCAAAATGTAAAACTTGCGACTCTACTCAAGTTCAAGAAATTGGAATACCTAATGTGTTTCGATATTTATGTTCTGAACTTGCAGCAATCAATATTAAATTACAGTTAAATATAGAAGTATAAATACTGTGAAAAATGAAATTAATACCAGTACAATGTTTTTTTTTCTTTATTATAAGTAACTGTACCATAAAACAATTTTTTAATAAATAATGTGGAAAATATCTGATATGCTTGTTTTATGATATTTTAAATGATATTGTTTGTCCATGTTTTCCTTTCATAATCAAACTTATTTTTCTAAAAATGACAAAGTATTTATAATCCTTGATTTAAAAAAAAAATATGGTGTGATTGTATAGATTCTTATTATTAATTAGGTCTTCAATTTTTATAATTTTAAAGAGTTAATATTTGATGTCAATTGCCTAGCGGCCAGCGTGCAGATATGTTTATTATTTAGCTATGTCAATTTATAGACAACGGATACTTTTATTGGTAATAATTAGGTCTAGGATAGTATAGGATTTTGCATTTTTTTTTAGGATTTACAGGATATAACTTTTCAAGCACAAAATGTGATTGGGTCATCTACGAGTTCAAATATATAGTTTTTATTTTGCGTATTTTTGCATTTTTTGTACTTTTTTGAATTTAGGGTCATTTTTTTTGCATTTTTAGGTCATTTTTTCAATTATACGGTCATTTTTTTATACTTTATTGAAATCTGGGTTATATTTAAACTTGAAGGAGTCACTAGTTGTCCATTGCAACAGTAAATAATTTAAAGGTATTTTTCAGTATACAAATATTAAGTATTTAAAATAATTTTAGTTTCACAATATTATTTTAGGTATCTCAAAATATATTAATTTCAGAACAAATTACGCTTGCCATTATACCAGAAGATGAATTTATTTGTTTATATAAATAATGTATATTATATATTAATATTATAAATATTAATATATAATATTAATATTATAATATTATGTATTAATATTGTAAATATTAATTATTATTAATTAATTTATTAATATAATTATATTTTTTTCGATCATTTTTTCTTATTGAGTCATTTTTTTTTGATCATTTATTAGTTTTTATTAGGTCATTTTTTTAGGTTTTTTAGGTCATTAAAATCCTAGCCCTAGTAATAATATACCCTTATGCAAATATTTTAAGACTTAAATACATAGATTTTTTAAAGATTTTATGTCTATACTTAAATGAGAATTTTTATGAATGAATATTATACTGTGTAATGTGTGTACTTGGATTAGACTACCAAAGGAAGAATATGTTGATAAAAGTGGACCAAGATATGTTAGTTGCTACAGCTAGCATGGACGTCATGCTTTTGAAACAGTTGTAACACTAACAATATCATAGGAAATCTTGTAATTTTTTGTTAATTTATCCTAAATGGTAAACTTATGAATAAATACTAGGTATACCACAATATAATTTTTTTCAATAAAAACTATTTTACGTAATTGCCAAAATTTAAATTATTTTGATTAACAAAAATATGGATATTATATAGAATAATTATAAAAATATTTATTTTTATTATTAAGGGGTTGGTGAGAATTGTTATTGGTCCTCTAAGTTTACTTATTTTTGATCTTATGGAGAAAAGATGACTGTTGATTAAATTTCTGATCTAGAACAAATTTTAAATATTACTTCATTGCATAGTTTTTCTTCATTTAAAACATAGTGTTGCAGCTTCTAAAGAATTTATCAAAAAAAAAATAATAGTTTTTCCAAGTTTTTAATAGTTTTAATGGGCTTTTATAAGATAATTCATTAATAAAAAAAACCTCTTGGCTAAGAGGAGTAAGATAAACAAAGTTGTTCGTAGTGTGATGTTTGAGTGGGGTCATACCCAATCCACCCACTTTATTTGACCAGTGTTTGTAATGAGTATATAGACTATATTTTTAAAAGCGTACATAAGTCATAAATATATATATGTAATAATTATAATATGAATATTGCTCCCTTACTGGTGAAAATTCTGCGATTGCCTTGGCTTTAAAAATTAGAGGCAATTTAGACATTTGGTAAATCAAGATGTTTTACGATGCATAATAAATTATTACATTTCTTTAAAATAATGACTTGGCATTTCTTTATCTCTAACTTGTAGTTATAATAGAATCATTTGTCACAATTATAGGTAAATAATAAGTACACACTACACATCATTATCTTCATAATGGTCAGAAAAAATTCTTTTGTTATAATAAAGTATTCTAACCCTTAATCTATTCACTTCATTTTTGTATAAGTAGTAAGTATTATAGTGTAAGAGTACTAACTATTGTCTATTGACTATTAGTGTCCATTGCGTATTATGTCTATAACTTGGCAAAATTAATAACGTTATCTTCTTGATTAATAGATAGGTACTTCATTTAATACCAACATGATTTCACCCCGGTTATATTTTATCCTTAAGTTTACTAAGGAATAACAAAAATATATAATCTTTTACAGTCTTTGTCTTACTACGTTTCTTTCTAATCGATACGAAATTTCATCATAAACTTTATAGTTTATACTCATTACTCTTTTTATTTGGTGTCCAAAAAAATTAAGGTTTTGGTTTAAATTTTAAATATTTTAATTAAAATAGCTGATCAGTGATAAATTGTTTCTCATACCATTCTACCAAATGTAGAATTTTGAAACTTTAACCACGTTGTTTGAAAAAAAGATACGGTATTTAAGTAATGTTTTATGTTATATATTAATTTTGTTCATAATAATCTTATTGTTTAGCCATTGAGAATACAATAATTAAAATATAAACTGTGTACTTTAACGTGCTCTGTCTTTCTAAGATCTTTACATAATTATTTGAGGTGTCAAACTTTCTTAACCACCACTAACTACTATACAACATAACGAACACACTATACAAAATATTTGCTTAAAACTTACATATATGTTCATAATACTAAAATACTAATATAATATGCTATTTTACATTACCATGAAACTTTGTTAATGTAGATTATGTAGAATCTGTTAAAATGGTACTGTTAGTACCGTTCAGTAATGCCCAAAATAATTGTACCCATGTGTATCGAGCAATGGTGTTTTTACTTGGAGTCTCCCTAGAGTGCTGAACAGATTAATATATAGGTAATTTTGATATCCTATGACCTGTATAATGTATTCACAAATTACAATATTACCAAATAATTAATAATTTTTTTCTTTTTAAAACAATGAGAATACTCCTTGTGCAACCTATAAAACTCAATCATGGAGATATCTATTATACTTAACCCAATATTGAAAATAAGGGTGTTTGAACCAGATGATATTAATAATAATTCTGATATTTGATACTTTACATTGTATTAGGTTATTGCTATTTAATTATTATAGTATTGTACTATCTATGATCCATTTTTTATTATTTGATACAAGGTTCAATGAATTATAGAACTAAGCTTAATAATCACAAAACCAAAATAATGTTAAAATGAATGATAATACAAGTTTAATAATATATGAGTACTTTGAAAATTATATTAAGTCATCAAACACTTAAATATCAATAAATGCAAGTACTTTATGTTATACTAATAATATGAAAGTATTAATTTTAGTACTTTATTTTTTCACTTAATAGTCATTAGTATTAAACCATGATAGCTCAACAATTATAAAGCTTTCAATACTTTATACACAAAAATAAATTAAGTTTAACTTGATTTTATGTCAACTTTTACATTGAAATGAAGGTGCCAATAATTTGACCTAGTTCTTAAAATAATGTTGAAATATAGATCATACTTAATGCCAGATTCTATTTTAAATACCATTATCAAATATTACTCAATTTAATTAATATTATTTGTCAATGAATAGTAGTACTTTAAGGCCAATGCCATTTTTTATCTACTAGTATTTTCAATTAGTTGTAAAGTTTTATCAGTATAATTTAAACCTTGACCTTCAACATAAATTTTACAAGGCATAATTCTAAAACATTTAATATTTCACTATAACACTGTACAACAAATAAATTTAAACAAAAAATGGCTTAATTTATAAAAGTGTACGTGTACAATACATAACTAGGTATAATCAATGGGAAAAATTGATAAAAAAAATAACAACGTGGTTTTACTCATAATTTAATCTATTATAGTATTGTCACAAATACTGACATTACGCGGTAGCTTTTTTCAAATAAGCAATGACGTTGTTTCTTTCTTCTACTTTTTTAATACCAGCAAACACCATTTTAGTGCCAGGTATGTATTTCTTAGGATTTTCTAAGTACTCAAATAATGTTGTTTCGTTCCATGTGATACCCATAATCAAAACAAATATAAAAATAAATTAATCAAGATTATAACAAGGTTTATCGAAACCTAACTGTAATTATAAGAATTCGAAAAACAAGTTCAATTGAGTTTCAAATGATTGATTTATTAAAGTGACTTTGAGTTTTCATTTAATTTCTTGATAAAAATTCAATTTTAGATGGGAAGTAGGAGTGGCATTTCATGAAATGAACTGTACCGTTCAACTGGATTTTTAGATGATTATAAATTATTTATTAGTAATACCTAATATAAAATTTAAAAACAATATAATAAAAATGATGAAAGTTGAAAGCTTTTATTATTTAAAAAACCAAATCAAGTTTTTACAAGTAATTATTACATAAAAATAATATATTAAATATAGGTTTAAAAAAAATATATAATTACCCTTTTGTTTATTGGCATCAGTATAAGAATAACCTGCAGCTTGGCCGGTTTTACGACCAAATAAACCATGTAAGTTAGGTCCGACTTTGTGTTTTCCGCCCGCTTCAACAGTGTGGCATTGAGAGCATTTGGTTTGGAATACCTTGAAATTACATTAATATTTAATCTAGTCATACATTTTAATAAGTAATAAAATATTTACTTTTGCTCCTTTTTCTACGTCACCCATTTTTTAAAATTATTTAAAAATTTGATAAATCTGCAAAAATTCAAAAACGTGACTTAGAAATAAACCTCAAAAAAAAAAAAAATAAAAAAATATAATAATAAAAAAATGATGAGATTAAAAACAAATTTTTTTGTAAAAATTTGTAAAAAAATCTCGTTAAACTTGAAATTATTCATAAAATTAGAAAGAGTACTTACAAAATGAGCGGAAATGCAGGAACGCACGACCTGTCAATACAAAACTGTATGTGAAAAGAACGAAAATTATTGTATTATATTGGTTAAGGAATAGGAACTGACCCAGTCGTAGTGTCCTACGATTGCCGATCGCCCTGATTGCAAATAATGTTGTAAGCCAATTGGGCGGGGACGCAGGAAGGTCATGCTTTTTATCATCCATGAATGTAGAATTGATTAGTTTGTAAATTGTTTTTTCCAAGACATAAACCAAGGTTTCTCACCAAATACCACTAAACCAACCAATCTGTTTATCAATTACTTACATGTAAGTGTATATATATACTTAAAATTAATTATCTACCATGAACTATTAGCAGATAACACTGTTAACTTAACAGCAATATTTATTGTTGAATAGTAAATCTACTATTCTTAATTTTTATATTTCAGCTGATTAGAAAATTAGTTAAATTATAAGACATATAAGTACCCTTATTACACTCTATATTTCTCGTATTTGTAATACTAACTTGTTCAATATTTCATAATTAATTCATTACATATTATTGAGAAATTAAAATACTACTAACATTTTATAAAAATGATTGGCTTAATAAAAATTGTTAATCCAATAACACGAAGTACTTATTCAAAAATTGTAAGTATTTCTTCTAAATTTAAATTGGGAAATTAGTTAGGTCATTGTTAATTACCATGAATTCATGATTGAAAACTAATGTAAAAAAAGTTTGCTTGGCTCAGACTCATATTAAATTTTTATAAATGAATAAATAGCTTAATTTTAATATTTTAACGATACATTCTTAAATATTTATATTTGTAATAGTCTATTCAGCGATTCTCTTTAGAATCATTAAATTAAATTCTAATATTATCTCATCACATTTGTGAATAGTTTTTTAATTTCTTAAACCTAAATTATCTTAATATTTAAAATAATTTATTAAAAGCTAAAGTGTTATAGAAATATTTGTTGTCTTATTGATTTCTTATAATTACATGATTCTCATAAACAAAAGATACATTTTTAATTAATACTATTAATAAAATACGCATATTTTATAAAAAAAAAGCAAGATGAATTAATATGAATTGAAGAATTTCTAACAATTTTGAACCTTATGATTTAATGAACAAAATTAATTCTAAAAGGTTCTTCTAAAAGTTCTATCTTTATTCATGTACTGATATTTATAATTCTTTATTATATAATTAAAAAGTTATGTCTAATTTAATTATTTTATAATATATACCTTATATCCTTATATCTATAATTTAATTCAAATGGTTTTTAAATTTTTAAAAAGAAATAATTTTTGTATATTTCTTATACATTTCCATTAAATTGCTGTCTTAAAACTAAATAGCTTTTATTACTTATTATTTTCTACTCTAAAGTTTAGTTGTTAATTTATTACTATTATAGTAGTATTGCATAATATGTTGCAATAATTCAGTAAATATTAATTTTTCGAACTAATAAAATAATTAAATGTATTAAGGAAATACAAATCATTTATTTAATTTTTTGAAATAATACTTATCTTTCAATTATATGTTTATACATATATTACATGTGTATTAACATTATTTATTGTTGAAAATTTATAAATATCTATATAAGAAGAAATTAATATATCATTAAAAATTGTTTTTATCAATGATATAACATTATATTTATACTTAAATAGCAAAAGTTAACCAAATTTATGTGTATATTAATTTTTTAGAATAATTGGAGCCGTCCATTAAATTGCACAAGAAACTTACATCAATCCCAATACTATTCATCAAAACAGAATACAGCAGTAAGCATATTTTTCCAAAACAATCTTCTAATTTGATAATTTTAATTAATAAAAACATTAAAAAAAGAAAATTATTTGAAAATTTGTTCAAAATTGAACAAAATAAACTACTTAAATTTATTTTTATTTGAAATTATTACAACAAACATAGTTTATTTATATTTAATATTAAATAATTATAACAAACTTACTTCTTCATACATTATTTAAATAATTTATGTGTATAGTTATTGCTAAATATTATTTTCCTTTATCAATAATTGATTATAATATAATAATTATAAAAATATAATTTTTTTTAATTAATTGAAAATAATTTCTAGGGAACTAATGCATACTCAGTAATTGATCATGAATATGATGCCGTCGTGGTTGGTGCTGGAGGAGCTGGTCTCCGTGCTGCTTTTGGCTTAGTACAAGAAGGATTTAAAACAGCAGTTATTACTAAACTTTTTCCTACAAGATCTCATACAGTAGCTGCTCAAGGGGGAATTAATGCTGCTTTAGGAAATATGGAAGAAGATGATTGGCGATGGCATATGTATGTATATCATATTTTTTTATATAAAATATTTGAAGTAATGTAAATTATTTATTATTTATTACAGAGATTCTTAAAATTTATAAACAAACCCCTGATAAAAATTTTTTAGAAATTGCAGACCTTGCTTAGTAATTTCTTTTGAATACCTGTTTTTTTTACTAAGTATTTTGTGTCATGTATTCATGTCAGAAACACCAATAGAGGCAATAAAGCCCCCCTGAACCACAGACATTATTATTGTGGACCCCCAAGGGACCTTAAACCATAGTTTAAGAATCACTAATTTATTTTATTTAAGAATAAAATATAACCATAATTTATTTTATTGTTGTTTAAATTAATTTTAGCCTTATTCTTGTTTGAAAAAATTTGTTAAATTTGTATGCTAACATTTTTTATAGAATATATTGTTTTGGAATGAAATATAAAAATCAAAAGTGGATAGTTGTTGCACTGACAAATATAAAGGTGTAAAAACAGATAGTTTTTAATTAATAGCATATATTAATGAGAAAAAGTATATGAAAATGCAATATATGGAATACATGAATGAATATTTTAATCACTAAGCGATTAATAACTAAGATATTTATACATAATATGATCCTAAATAATTTTATAATTGAAATATTATATTTATAAAATTAATTTTATTTATATTTCAGGTTTGATACTGTTAAAGGTTCAGATTGGTTAGGAGATCAGGATGCTATACATTATTTAACTAGAGAGGCGCCTGCAGCTGTCATTGAGTTAGAAAATTATGGTAAAGCTATTTGAAGTTTGATATTAAATAAAATAATTAATTATTTTTTAAATTTAAAAGAAAAATAATGATACATTATTAAATTACTGTTAGTTATTATTTATAGAATTTTTTTTTTTATTACTAAATAATTAACTATTGTCTAGTTTTTTTTTAAAATTATAACTATAATAATTTACAAAATTTAAAAATTGTATAGGTATGCCTTTTAGTCGTACTGATGAAGGAAAAATATATCAACGTGCATTTGGTGGCCAGAGCTTACAATTTGGAAAAGGTGGTCAAGCTCATCGTACTTGTTGTGTAGCTGACAGAACGGGTCATTCCCTCTTACATACTTTATATGGATATTCATTAAAATTTAATTGCAATTACTTCGTAGAATATTTTGCTTTGGATTTAATTATGGATAAAGGACAATGCGTTGGAGTTATTGCCTTGTGTTTGGAAGATGGTTCTATTCATCGCTTTAGAGCTAAGAATACAGTTAGTATTTGTTTTTATTCTCTTAATGATATTTTATACTTTATTCATATTAGAAATGACCAGTTTTTGTCAGTGATGCATAAATTACACACATGACTGCTTCTCTTACCTAATCAATTATTGATAATATAAACATAAAACAATACCACTCCTATATGGAGAAGTTGCCCACCTTAGTCTCTTTCAAATAGAAATGGAGTATACTTTTCTAATTTAATTATACATTTTATTTTTAATAGGTTTTAGCTACTGGTGGTTATGCTAGAGCCTACTTTTCATGTACAGCTGCCCATACTTGTACAGGTGATGGTCAAGCTTTAGCATCAAGAGCTGGCATTCCAATGCAAGATATGGAATTTGTACAATTCCACCCTACTGGTATCTATGGTGCTGGCTGTTTAATGACAGAAGGTTGTCGTGGTGAAGGAGGATATTTAATAAATGGTTTAGGTGAAAGATTTATGGAAAAATATGCACCTAATGCGAAAGAACTTGCATCCAGAGATGTTGTATCTAGGTCAATGACTATTGAAATCATGGAAGGAAGGTAGATATTTTCATTTTTAATATATTATATGTAGAACAAAAAATTGAATAGGTAAAAATACATCTAAATAATGAAATAAAAACAAGGAACACCTTCAGATATTTATAAAATATAATTTAAAAGTATGTGTTCATAGTGTTCTATGCTTAAAAATAACAATCAAAAGTAGTTTATAGTATTATTAGTATTTTTTACTTGCATAAAATAAGTGATTGTGACAACATCTTAAATAATAAAAGCCAAATGTCTAAAGAAATTATCTTAAACAAAAAAAAAAAAAATTAGCTAGTGATCAATAGTTATTAATTGTGATAGCTAGATTCCTAAAAAAACTATAAATAAGAAAAATAAACTTGAATGATAATATTTGAAGAAAATATGCATTTTAAAATTTTAAATATCCAAAAACTACTAAGAGACTAATGTAAAAAAAAATTGACAAAATTTAATCTCTTCTAAAAAAAATAAAATTAATATAATAATACAATTAATTCAAAATCCTAGAATTCAGAAATATGTATTGTATTATTTGATCATTTGTTGAGAGGAAACCTAGAATAATAATTTAATTTTCAATATTATTTAAATTGAGAATAAAAGGCTAAATCTAACTG
The DNA here is from genome assembly GCF_002803265.2 of Melanaphis sacchari. Classification (NCBI taxonomy): domain Eukaryota; kingdom Metazoa; phylum Arthropoda; class Insecta; order Hemiptera; family Aphididae; genus Melanaphis; species Melanaphis sacchari. The sequence goes on along the minus strand of NW_020271547.1, from coordinate 1,256,224 downwards.
TTAACTAATCAATAAAATATTGTTTTAGAGGATGTGGTCCTGAAAAAGATCATGTTTATCTTCAACTGTATCATTTACCAGCTGAACAACTTCATGCTAGATTACCAGGTATTTCAGAAACCGCCATGATATTTGCTGGAGTTGATGTTACTAAAGAGCCTATACCTGTATTGCCAACAGTCCATTATAACATGGGTGGAATACCAACAAACTACAGAGGACAGGTTAATAAATAAACCCTAAAAAATTTAAAATAGTATTGTTAGCATTAATGTTAGGGTAAATTGATCTGTTTTTAAACTTCAAAGTTAACTTATTATTTAGGGCCTTAGTTGGTTATTACTTTTAGACACAATATGATTGCGCGCGGTCCTTATTGATGATACCTTTTTAGGTGTTCAATTGTGCATGCTATATTATTTTTACTTTTAAGCAACATTGCCAAATATAATATAGGTTCATGGTACGATACTATAGTAGATTATTTATTACTTATTACTTCCGATACCAGACTAACTTCCCATCACTAAATTACAATTGGTTATATTATCATACTTTTATAATGGTCAGAATTATTGTCTTTATTCTAAATTCCCGTACATGTACAAATATACCTATACTATAATAATTGTGCATGATATGACCATGCTAATACAAGTCTTAAAAAATAAGTTTTATTTCCTATAATATATTACTTATTTTTAGAACTACAGACGGGGTTGAAAGTTTCCATAGTACATGTAACACATAGTTTAATAATGCTCAACTACCGATATTTGTTGTTAAAACTACCCTTATATAATAATAAACTTAGGCAGAAACATTTACCAAATTATCAATCATATCTGAACGAATAATTAAATCAAAATCGAAGGAAAAATTACAGAAAATTTAATTTATCTGTAAGCTACACAAAGGTTATGTAAAAAATAAATCACCACAATATGTACTAAAATATTTGTGTCTATATTTAAAAATTAAAAAAAAAATTATGATTAAATACTTAATTTTTGTTTAATACAAAATTTGGAAACGTCACACCCAATTTCACAAGCAATCATATGCATTTGATTAGTTAAAATCATGTTCATTGTTATTCTGGCATTGCATGCAATTATATACTCAAAAAGGTAAAACGCGTGCAATTGTGCTCTGTCGTATTTTTTTAAAATTATAACTATGTAAGATACTACAATTTTAAAATATCTATAACTTGTTTTAAAATTAAAATATTAATAAGACTTTGTGCAGTGCCATAGAAAATATGAATAACAATATTTCTTACCTTAAAGTTTATTAACAAGTCAATTCACTTTAATATTAAAATTAACAAAACAAAATTGGATCTCCTGAAAGCACATTTGGTATGTTATTGTATGTAGAGCAGACAGAGAAAACCAATAATGCACTGATTACTGATATCTTGGTATAATTATTTATTTTAAATTATTAATATTCAATAAGGTTATCAAAACATTTTGAGTTCCAATACTAAAATAGCTACAGTGAATCCTTTAACTATATGTTAATGGGAATAATTTAGTCATTTTTATTTAAAGTAGTTATTTAAATTTTTGATTATGTTTCATCAAGTTATTTATTTTTAATTATTTTATATAGGTAATCAATCCTGAAAATGGAGAAGATAAAGTAGTACCTGGATTGTATGCTTGTGGAGAAGCTGCATGTACATCTGTTCACGGAGCTAATCGTCTTGGGGCTAATTCATTACTTGAGTTAGTGGTATTTGGACGTTCATGTGCTTTAGATATTGCTAAATATAACAAACCTGGAGATAAAATTCCACAAATTAGTGATGTAAACTTTTAATAATATTTAATCTTAGATGTATTATTTAAACAATTAAAAAATTAACACATTTGTACTATAGAATGCTGGTGAAGAATCCATTACGAACATTGATAAATTACGTTTTAAAAATGGAACAATACCTACAGCAGACTTACGTTTAGATATGCAAAAAACTATGCAACTATATGCAGCTGTTTTTAGAACTGGTTCTACTCTTAATGAAGGTCGTGACAAAATGCAATCCATATATTCAAAGCTTAAGGATATTAAGGTATGATTAATTGATTAATTATTCGTCCATAAAATTTTACTTTAAAATTTAAATAAATTTAATAATATTAATTTATCCTAATCAGATAAATGTTTATTATAATCAGTGGCACATAGAGAAATTTTAAGAGTAAACGCGGGTAACTAAAATATTATCCCCCCCCCCTCTCTTTTAATATGTAAAAAAAATATTCTCTTTGCTCTCAACAATATTTTTATTCTAATAGGTGTCTACAAATATTAATTCTAATTTACATATTAAGCTTTCATCTAATATCACATCCAGTTATTTACACCTATATTTTCAAAAAGAGGCCACAATGTTACATTATTTGGTGAACACTGAATTTCATGAATCACCACTGATTTGATTAACATTATTATTGTTCTTTTTTAATATACTGCAGTAGTGAGGAAGCTACTTTACTATTGTGATATAGTTTTCTACACAAAAAAAAAAAAACTATACTTATTTGTCATGATCTCATGATTATTATTTATAATATTATATAAATGGATTTATCTAATTTGAAAGATACTTAAAATAAAAATACAATTATTTAAATTTTTTATAAATCTTTACATATTCAAAAATAAGACAGAGTAGTTTTTTTGATAGTTAATAATTTTTCAGTTAATAATTTAAATTAATATTTAACTGTTAAGACTTTTTAAAAGAGTAGAATTAATAAATTATTATATTAACCATAATATAAAACTAAAAATAGTTAATTACTATATTATATTCATATATTTACAATTTCAAATTTTTTTAATTAATCAAATTTAATATAAAATGATCTATTAATTCAATGTTAACAACATTTTTGTTATATAATTTCACTAACTAAAATAAAATTGCATATAATAAGTGAAAGAAAATTTATTTTCAAATTATTTTATAAAAGTAGAGAAAAAATTTTAAATTTTTTGCTTACTGTATGGTTAGTTTAAAACATAGATAACAATATATTGTTTATATACTATAATTTTTATTAAGATTTAACCATCACACAATTTATAAATAAATATTATGTATTTATGCTATAGTCAAAGTGATGATTGTGAAAGGATATAATTGGATGGGAAATATTCTCAGTGCTCAAAATTAATTAACTATGTAGGTAATTTATGTAAAAAAACTTATTTTGTACTAGAATTTCTAAGATTGGTTGTCAAATATGATAAAAATATAGCTTTGTAAACTTAGGGACATAATTTTAATGAAAAATCTATGGGTACTAGAATCTATAATTTTATGATTATAGATCACACAATCATCAACCACATTTCCTGAACAATACTGTAATTTTTCAAATTAACATTTTAAACCGTATTTTCCAAAATAAATAGATAAGTCTATCAATTAAATTTTTATATTATTATCGTAATAAAAAATTTATGTTTATTATATAGATAAATGATCGATCAATGGTTTGGAATTCAGATTTAGTAGAATCACTAGAATTACAAAACTTAATGATTACTGCACAGCAAACAATTGTATCTGCTGCTGAACGTAAAGAGTCCAGAGGAGCACATGCACGAGATGATTTCAAAGTATGATATTATTATCATTATTATATTTCCTTAATTTTAAATTAATTTTTTTTTCTTAGGATCGTGTTGATGAATTTGATTACAAAAAACCGTTGGAAGGACAAACCGAAGTACCTATTGAAAAACACTGGAGGAAGCATACACTTGCACACATCAATCCAGACTCTGGAGAGGTTTGTAAAATTAATTAATTTTTTTTTTTAATTGTGTTTATTTAATTATTATTATTTATTTAATTTTTTTTTTTTAGATAAAATTAACTTATAGACCTGTGATTGATCATACTCTGGATGATAAAGAAGTAAAATCAGTACCACCTATGATTAGATCTTATTAAGATTCATCCATCACTAATCAACTACTGCTCGTAACTCTAGTCTGCCCACTCAATCAAATCTCATAACAACACAAATCTTATTTGCATTTAAAAATATGTATGATAAAAAATTTTTAAATAAGGTATATCAGTAAATATTACCATACTGGTATTTTTTAATACAAGTTATTTTACGAGCAAAATTCAAAGAAAGTATTAATAGTAAAATTAATATTAGTAAAAATAAATTACATAAATCTTTGTTATTATTTTATTTTGTTCATTACCTGTAAATAATTATTTCATCCTGTGTCTAACGATATTGGTAATATATATATTTCAATAATTAAAAACGTTGTAATTTGTTGCTGATATCTATCTTTCACTTTGATTTATTTTAAACTATTAACTGAATAATACATTAAATTTTATAAACTAGATTGGTATAGTATGTCATTAATATAATTCATTTTTAAATAAATTTAAAAACATATGTTCTTATAAATGAATGAATTATAATATGTCCTTATATAAGTTAATAGTTTATAACTTATATAAGTGTTACTAGTTACATAACATTATTCAATTATTTTTTTATGGTAAAAAACTCAATTATGAAATAAAAAAATGAGAATTTTATTTATCAATTATTGTTATGATTATTCTGATACTTTTGTGAAATATGTATAATTAATATTAATTATTATAGATCTATGCTTTTGTAGATTATGATAAAATAAATTGATAACTGAACAATAATAATTATTATATATTAATATTTATTATAATATTAGTAGGTATTTTACTCTTAGATATTATATAAGTTACTTTAAAAAATAGAATATGTGTTTGTGTTAGTAACTAATATTACTGATAAATTATTAATAACATACAGTACTTATTATTTATCTATAATATTTCCTTCCAATATGAACATATTATAGCAGTCTCTTATAACATTATAATTTTTAAATACCATTGCAGTATATAATATCAAGAAACTTATTTAAATGAGCTTTTAAAATATTGAACTAAAATTTAAAAAAAAACATTGGATAAATCAACTGTTATACAGTATATGATATGGTCAAATCAATCAAAGATAGTATGCTAATACATTACTTCTATATAATTAGTAAACATTTGCATCAATATTTTAGGAAAATGAAAAATTTCCAATTCTAATTTCTTTAAATGCCGCAGTAGGATTTAAATATGTAGATAATCTATTAAAAATCTGTAAATCATTTAAAAACTTATTATTTTAAATCTTGATGCTAATTAAGTTTATGACATAACTATGCCTCATCTACCATTACCCCTAAATCTGTAACTATTACATAAACAAGCTAAAAAATTGCTTTCAAATTAAAATTAAATAAAAATCCCACACGAGAAATTCTAGACAATATTCTCACTTTAAAAATGTATATTAGGTCAAGTCATTCTAATATCAAATAACCTAATAAAATTTATTTTTCTAACATAAAATTTGATGTTATAATAGTATACGGGGACGCATGTACGAAATTCTTTATGTTTCACAAATTAAATTAATTAATTCCCATGTGGTAAATAAAAAAAAAAAAATTTATTGTGCATAAAACGTAAGTTAATGTTTTAAATTCTTATTATTTTACTTACGAAAATAAGCCCTACCGTTTATACTCTACAGGTTACCTACACAAAAATAAAAATAAAAATAAATATGAAAAATGTTATTAAATAATAATAAGTAATATTAAAGTTCTGCAATATGACAGTGTGTACTGATGTATTAAATAGATACCTAATAAGACGAGTAGGGTTACTTATATAGGTACATAATATTTATTATATGATCATAGCTTTGGGTCGTTAGTCATATTAATCAATAAAAAATAATACTTACACATATTAGGTTTATTTTTTATTATAGTCTGATATCACTGATAAAAATAAAAAATTATAAATTAAAATTTCATCTACAGAAACAGAGTACAAGTGTAGAACTATAAGCAGTATGCATCACACTGTAATGTAAATTTAGGTACCTAGATATAATTACCTGATTGGCCGACTGTTATAATATTAATAAATAATAAATCGTTATTTATATGATGTCATTTATGATTTACGATGTACCAATAGGTAGGTATGATTATATGAATCTGTATTGATTACGCTTATAAACAGTTACAATTATTGTATAAAAAACATCAATACTCAACAGGAAATAGATATCTTTAATCTAAATATTGTTGATAAAATATAATCTAAAATTATTACACAACTTTTATAATTTTGAATAAAATTATAAAATACGTTATACGTCTAGGTAATTAATTACATAAAAATATTCGATATTTATATAATCTATTACATTATCAATATGTTTCTGTTTAATTCTGAATGATAGTTATACTGTTATACAAGAAAAATAATTAGTGGCTGAATTTTAACCGAAATATAAAGGTTTTGCAGTTTTGCTAATAATACATACTCTTAATGTTCTTAATTTCTCTTAATTTTTTCTTTTAATATTCATTGAACATTTTTATTTTTAATAATATATGAAATTAAATATAATTTATTTATTTAACTTTATGTAACAGACCAGTGGCGCAACCAGGATTTATTCAAGGGAGAGGGGTCCAAAAAAATTTACTTATCTACTGTTTTTCTGTTATTTTCCTTAAATAACACATACATTTTATTGCTTAATAAACAAAATTATATTATTTAATATACATGTTTTTAAAATTTTTAAATTTATATCAATTAATTAGGTATTATTATTATGCCAGTTAAATTATGGTAAGTCATAAGACTATAATATTGTAAAATAATATACTATAATATTAATATGGTCTTAATATTGATTTTATCTATACATCGAATTCGACGTGTTATCAACAAAATACCAAATATAATAAACAATCTAATCAATAAAATTTTATGAAAATTTCAGAGTAACTTTAAAAAATAAAAATAAATACTATGACATAAGCCAAGTGGGGGGAGAGGTTCAGACCCGGGGTCCACCTCCTGGGTTCGCCAATGTAACGGACTAAGTTCAATGACAATGAGTAGTGGTGCAATTCAAAGAAAAAAAAAAAAATAAGAGGGACACTAAATTAACGTAGATAATATTTTAATAATACGATAACATATAAGTTGAAATAATTTTCGTCAAAAACCAATGACACGTGTATAATAATTTATATAATACAGTAATTTATGCTATATTAATAGAATAATATCTTGTTAGTTATCTATTTATACGTCAATACCGTAAAACGGCTTACGTAGGTTCATGATATAAATAGCTTAAAATTTATTAATCTCAATATTTTCTTATAATTTTATTTTATTGTTTAGAGAAAACAATAATTTACATAGAAGTGGAATGTTTCAAGTTTCAACGATTAATATTTTTTGATTAACAATAAAATAAGATAATTTTTTGAGAAGAAATTTTTATTTTAGGTGTGAAGAATTAACGTCGCTGACTGTTGTTTTAAAAAAACTTATTAAGAATTTCGTATTACATTTTTAAGTATTAAAATTAAAATTTTTAACTACAAATTAATTTTTATATTTTTGTAATTATGATATATTTTGTACGTAAAAGTTTGAACTTAATACGTTTATAAAACAAAATATATAGCCATACACTTTTGATATTTTATAATGTATTAATGTTCATAAAAAAACTACGAGAAACTTTGTACTTCATAAATTTATGATTAACAAGAAACAATAATAAAAAAGGTAGGCAAGTTGGCACCGCTTTGTTGTACATTATGTGTCGAGTGGGTCACAGTTATGGGTGTGTTAAATTTAGTTCAATAATATATCGTTGCATACATAGGTACAACGATTCTGAACAGAGACGGTCTGTCGGCCAATATTATAAAGTATATAATATGAAACTTTTTTTTGTTGATATATAGCTATTAAAGTAATTTATTTTATTGATTTTTTCAAAAAGTATTGCATTTATTATATTTTTAGTATTTAATTATTCTGATAATTGATATTTATATCGTATTATATCAGCTTCAATAATTCATATTTCAATAACCTATTTCTGTAAATGTCATAGAACAGTAAAAATAAGTTAATACTTTATTGTATAAATAGATTATATCTTTAAAGAAATCAACAATATCATTGCATTTATTACTAAATATAATAATAAAATATATATAAAAGTTTGAAATATGATTACATCCACAATAGCATTAAAAACCTAAAAAAATTGAAATTTATACCATGCATATAAAGTACCAATATAAATATTTTATGAAAAATTCAAGTTTCTAAAAAATTAATCATTTTTGAAACTGGGTTTTGTCCTTAAATTTTTATTTTTCTCAATTATTTTGGAAAATACTTCTTTTTTTCCCCCTGATGCCTCAAAGTATTTACTAAATCCAATTTTCTATCAAAAAACATTTAAAAAAATTAAAATTGAAGCATTTTAACTGCTCAAAAAGGCAAAAAAATATAAAATAATAATAAATTTAATACATATGTTGCTTCAGGGAGCTATATTTTCCTAGAAAATAGTTTGTTTTATATTCCGATTATTACATTCCCATGAAATTCTTTTAAAAAATGTGTTTGTTTTTTTAAAAATTCGTACCTTTCGTACCTACCAGGCCCGGACTGGAAGGATATCTGCCTACTAATCTCAGTGAGCAGACGGCCCATAGGCCCATAGAAACAATAAAAAAAGACCTTTCTTTTTTTGCTCATTTTTTAAAAATACTCAAGTATTTTATTACAAAATTGAGACGTGCGGCCTACTATGTATGCTATAGAACAGTAGCACAGTGGCTCAGTTCGGGCCTGGTACAAATAGTACAATGGTACCTACCTACCCATAATAACTGATAAAATATTTCATATTTTATTTACGAATTTGTTTCCAAAGACTTTTTTAACTTTGTATGTACCCCAATCTATGTGTTTATACTTCATTGATACATAAATGTTTTTAATAAAATCTTAATGAATTATAATTAATTATAGTTTCTGATTTGTTATAAATCTTTACGACATATACATAGGTAAACTACCTACATAGGTATATAATTTTATTCATATAAGTATTTAGGTAATAAATAATAATGTAATAATAAAATATGCAAAAGAAAAATTTTAGAGGTAAGTTTTAAACTTGTTGGAATTTTATAATGTGACAATAAAATAATGCATTTAAACTTAATTGACATTTTAGATTCTAAACAGAGTACCTAATGAATTATGTATTAATTTTTCAATGACATGTTTTTAATAATACTTTTCATGTATATTTAAATGTATGGATTTTCAGTATTAGGGGTAGTTCCTGTTATAAAAAATTGGATCAAGTTGATAAATTAAGGGGGTCAAAAGTAAAAATAATCGATGAAAAGAAAGAAAAATAGAAATTTTTACGCAAAACCAGTTTTTGACAAAATCGATTTTATTTTTTTTTAATGTAATTAAAAAACGAATAACCGTAAATATGTAAAATGTCCTTCAAATATTCATATTAATATTTTTTATATTATAAATAAAATTTTAAAACTATTTAAACTCAATTTTTTTTTGTAAATTTTATGTTAAATTAGGACGAAACTAGATTTTAAACAAAATATAAGTATTTTAATTATTTTGTTTTAATTTAAAAATATTATTTATGGGTACTTGAAAATTTTAATGTACATTATTGTATTTTAAATACGCTATAATATTTCCTAATGTAATGTTTTCAGAAAAAAATGATTAAACTTACTATATTATTTAGCTATAATGATAAAATAAATTACTTTAATAGCAGTATAAATATATTATAAAATATAACAAGTGGTAATTTAAGCAGACAGACCTTCGCTCAGAATAATTTTTTGTACGTAATGATTTATCATTGAATTCAAATTTAACACATAGGTAAATTAAAATGGCTTATACTTTTCAATGATGAATGACGAAGATCTACTCTATAAAATATCGACACCAACTGTATAGCAGAGCTTACTTATAATATTTCATTATTTTATATATTAAACTTATTCGTTATAGTATTCAAATACGTATGATTTTTATTTAAGTAATTTTTTTTATTTTTTGGTCGGTTGAAAAATATATTCGACTATAACTGCTAATGATAAAGTTAATTACTTTATTCATGTACAGTCTTTTATTCTCCCGTGTAATTGAACTGATATTGTTAAGTAAATTGATTAGTTATTCATGTTCTTTATCAAAATCAATTAAACCGGTTAAACTTAGTTCAAATTTTAGGATTAAGAGAATACTCTTTCTCTGTGGTATTTGATTAAAAACAAGAATATCCGGTGTATGTTTTTTAAACAGCTCAACTGCTCAATAAATTATCCACACGATTTACATAGTTAGATATAATAATAATTAAATATTTCCTTCGGTTCCCATAATATATAAATGTATACACTTATAGTAGCATGGACTTATGGTAATTGCAGTAGACTTTATACGTATAATAAATAGGTATGTAATAGCTTTGGAATTAGAAATACTATGAGAATATTTCAATGTATTTAGTTTAAATTTTGGAAGTATCAATAATATCAAGCCTATTAAATATTGTAATGTATTGCTTGAATTCCGGTAGTCTGGGGGTGGCAACCAATCACACAAGATAATCTTATGTTACTTATAAAAGATATAATAAAATTGTATTTTGCTGTTCCTTAAATATATACACGTAAATATTTCGAAAATTCACCTATTTTAATATTTATTATAGTACTATGCAAAATTTACTTATAAGTTATTAGTTATTTGTAAAAAATTCAAAAACGTACACGATAAATCGATCACTAATATTATTGAAATATGAATACCTTTCATACAATTAGTATATAATAACAATTAAATTAATACACATGGTCATATGGGTGATAAAGTGTAATACTAAAAACAATACCTACTTATCTTTATAGTAGCTACGTTTACTATAAAAGTTAAATTAAACTAATTAGTAATTTATATTAATAAATTAAATCAATTCTTGATCATTTAATATAATTTTTAATAATAACATTTTATTATTTTAAATAATATTCGAAAATCCTTACATTTTTATATTTACTATACCATCTTTGGTGAATGCGCGTAGTCCTAATTTAGAATTGAATTATTATACCCCGTGAACTGTAGTAGACGCTGTACTGCTGTAGTATGCAAGTGCCAAGTATAACTATAGTCCAATTATGTACTCACCAGTCACGGATAAAAAGTAGTTAACGTACTGCGTCTTCTATTGTCATATATTTACGGGGATTCAGTCAGTCACGAATTTTGAATATAATTGGAAAACATAGTTTATATATTTACGATTACTTTTAGAAAAATATTTATGATTAAACGTGCTGTTAATACGAACTATTAATGGCAAATGCTTTCAAACATACCTGCGACACACTCGGAGCCGGCGCTAAAATTTGCGGGCCCCTAACAAAATTGTTTGTGATGCCCCTAATTCCAAAAATAGATTTTATATCTATAGTAGTGGTTTGAGCGTGAACGATAATGTATATATTGCAATATAGTCTGTGTGCAATTGCCACACTATCGGCATTATCACTACCATAAGTTCAAAAAACTCGCACTTCTAATTTAAATTATATCAGTATTTATCAGTTGTCCTTCAAATTTAGTGTAAAAAATTTGGCTTTGCTTAAATTTACGACGTGGTATACGGTCTTATAATAATATATTTGCAAATTTACCGTCTTTAAACCTTATAAGTTATATGTTTACCGTATTTGTTTTACATATATATATAAGGTCATATTACATACCTATACCTATCAAGTATTATTTACTTGTAAAAAACATTTAACTGTAATATGTATAGGTATGGTTTGAAATTAAAGTTCAAAAATATTACTTGCTTGCAATGTGGTTAAAATACTTAAAATGCAATATTATATATATTATACAAATATTTACGCACTATATAAGAATTAGAAACTGCTAAATAAGCCGTATTGTCGATAACAACATCCAAATTCTGATGTTAATTTTACAAATATTCGAACCTTAATTTTATAATACTTATAATCAAATAATAGATAATATAGTCGTAGTGGTATTGAACTAATAAATAATTAGGTGACCGCGCATCTAAATACAGGGAACGTTTTACGTTATTATAATGAATATACACGTTGAGCTCATTTATTTTTTATCGATACACTCATTTTAGACGTTTTAATATAGATTTGTTGTGTATATTCGCGCAGATTACCGTCTTGTCTGAAGAAATTCACTTTGTACGACTTACCAGACGGACACAGTTTATTATTTTTTACACACTTTACAATGTGTGTGTGTGTACTGCATAGGTATGCGTGCGTCATATATATAGGTACCTCTTTCTCCGCGGTAAATAACGATCGTATGACGTATCTATAGGTATGTGTAATCGAGAGCGCGCGCGTTTATACGCTCGTATAGATCTATATTTATACAATAAATATACCATGCATGCATGTTCGTAGCGTGTACACTACATATATGGTGTATGACACTAAATATGTGGTGCGGTGCGACATTTTAGCGAGTGTGCGGCTCGATTTTAACATTTAACGGAATGCCGTACACGATATAATATTATAAAGTACCCATATAATAATATTATCGTTTATATTATTTATGGTGTTGCCTCTCCGTCAATAAAATAATGGACAAACGCTGCACGTCTATCCGCAGTACGTTTCGTTTGCAGTAGCTGGCAGATACTAGATGTAGTACCTAGATAGGTACACCGAACGTCGAATACCCTGTATCGCGGTTGAATTATTACTTACTAGTGCAGTACGAATAAAAACGTTGGTAACTAGTAATCTTCGTGGCGTACAGTATATAATGCGCATATGTGTGTAATAAATATAACCGTCGTACGTTCGTACGTGAAACGAGAAGTAAATAAGCTGAGAGTATCGGTGCACTGCATAGTATTATATATTTATGTACATAATAATAACATATCATAACGGTAGACGGTAGATTGCGATGTAATAATATAACGGGTGTATCCAACTGCAGGTGTAGATGCGCGCACATTTGCAATACGTATTTACAGTATTTACACACAACATAATAATATTATGCATCTCTCTACTCTATTATAAGAATATCCTAATACAATATAATTGTAGCGTGACATATTTTATAACTTTTAAATTATCAAGGCAATATAGTCGAAAACGAATTTCGTGGGCCAGGGGAGAAGATTTTAAAATACAAAATTATTCTTGACGCGATGGTCGTAAAAATTGTTCTAGGTATTTTTATATATGTATACTTTAACTTAACCTAACTATACTACCCTCGAGGCCGGATTAACACAAGAGCAAAAACGGACCGATTTTCCAGGGCGGCATTTTTCACATATTCGTACAGTGTTATACATAAGAAATAATATATATTATTACGTTTTTATTGATAAGTAGTACCAAATGTGAATCGCTCTAGCGCGGCTCTGATACTTAATCCGGTTCCCAATCGACTGAATCCTCTCAAAGTAAATTATTAACAGATATTATATGATTTATTATTATAGTGTAGGTATTCGCCAAAGATTATTTTATCAATAATATTATAACGTGTATATACTGTATATATATATATATGCGAGCGTTGGCGGTTTAAGACGTCGTATTCATACGGCAAACGATACACAGAGATGAGACACCTTTTAATAATCTATTTTCGTTATTCGTGTAGGTCGTCGTCGCATCCGTATAACAAGACGTCTAGACGAAGTCGTCTGTAGGGCGTATTCCGCGGGTCGATTCGCGCAACGACGGCGGCGGCGGCAGCATGGCGTATGTAATATTATTATGTACGCGCGCGGGTCTACGTATATTAAATATATATATATATATATATATATGTACGTACACGCGACGACGACGACGACGACACAGTCGCGGGACGCGCGGCGGCGGCGTTTATACTTTGGGGAGAGCGGTGGTTGCGGTTGCGGCGGCGGCGTCGACAGCCGTCCGCCGGATGCTGTGGAATGCGACGGCGGAGTGCGTCCACAGAGGCCGGTTAACTTTGCGCGCGCGCGTGCGTGTGTGTACGAATATAATATTATTATGTGTGCGCGGCCGGTGTGGTACTCGGCGGCGACGGCGGCGGCGGCGGCGGTAGTTGCAACGATGTCTGCCCGCGCTCGCCGCCGTTCGTTTTGCCGGATCTGCGAATGAATGGCATTCCGACGTCGACGGTGCGGCGAGTGGACGGCGAGTGTACGGCGCATACATATAATAATAATAATAATAATAATAGTGTATTAAATAGGCCTCGCCGTCGTGGCCGGTCGAGAGGGAAACGCGTGGCGGCGCGTAGACCGAAAATACTATGTACGCGCGCGTAAACGTGTACCGGCGGCGGCGAGTTTTAATCGATCCGAAACTTAAGCCGCCCGACAACGCCTATTATTTTATTTTATTTACGCCAACTTGGCGTGCGCGACACTACTACTGTAGTAGACCGTCATCGATAACGTCGCTGCTGCACAGACCGCACGTTAAAATATTATTTTATCGCATTGTTATTATAAATTATATATTTTAATGCAACGCAGTACAATGCTCAGCTGTGTACGAGTTTGGGCAGTACACGTTGTGGGTAGGGGGTGTGGGAAGATTGGCTAGAAGAGACCTAGCCGCTGAACGCAGATTCAGTCTTTTTAAACGTTTAAAAAAATTTTATAATAGGATACCTATTTTTTTTATTAATTTTACAATGTATTATTTGATATTTTATTGACATTTTTTGCATTCGTTTTTTGTTAAGTCTAAAATATGAATAGTCTAGGTACCTCCTACCCACCATATTACTTAACCGACCAAAATTATGTTGACCCCAGTTGTGGCCGTGAGTTATATAATAGGTATACGTGAATTTCTTCCCCGGCCAATGCCCAATTATTCATCATGCTATTTACTTTACTCCGCAAATCATAAATAAATAATACACATATGAAATATTATGTAGTTATTTATAAATATTATGATTTATACTGATTTTGTTGACTATTGAACTATCCTCTCCTTCCTGTGAAATTTTTTTAGGATAGAGTCATACTATGACGATAGTTGTATATTAAAAATAAGTAATGATTATTTAACGACTTTACTAAATTATTATCTGTATTTTTATTTTATTATATTATACATTTATTATGGTTTCAGATTTGTGCGTACGATTTATTCAAAATCATGAAAGTTTGAAAATAATTTTGTACCTATAGTTAAATATTTATTTAATTTTTAATTTTTATTCAAAATCTTTGATAATTTAAAAAAAATAAATAAATGTAAAATCTTATATTTTTATGAGTGTTTGTAAAAAATAAAATTTTGATATGATTATATATTTATAAGAAAAATAATGATTTTTCAATATAATGTTTAAAATTAAAATCATATAAAAAAAATATTTATGCTTACTTAAAAAGTTTGAAATATTCATGAGGTATGATGGGATCTCAAACTTACCGTACTAATGAACACCCTGAATTTTAGAAAATAAAATTCGAAAAGTTCGAAGTTAATATTAAAAATCCAATAACTCAAATTCAAACATTTCAAATAATTCCGAAAGAAATAAGGTTTTATATCGGTACTTTTATAAATATAATTTATATTTCATAAAATATTTGCTTATCCTCCATTGCGTTGTCTGTGATAAATTAAATGTTAATAGTGGATTTATCTTGTATTCAACTCCGTTAAATGTAAATCACATACATATTTATGCATTAATTTAAGTAATTTTGACCAAATATAAAACACAGGTCTAAAATTATAACTATTTTAGTTTCTATTATCAATAACAACTCTATATAAACAAATAAATATTCGTATTTCGCGAACTGTCAAATCTAAATCGAATTATGTAAATGCGATAGACTTACACATCACACACAAACATTATTTTTTATTAGTATACATCTAGTTAGAAGATAGATCGATAAATAGCCGCACCCTAGAATACTATTTTATTTTTTATATGGCCTATATCAGTTATGACACTGTATATTTTTGTTTAAAATTAAAATAGAAGTATAAATTAAATTTTAAATTTTAAATTTCAAAAGTTTTGAAAAAAAATTAAGGTAGAAATGAATTCAAGTTCGAAAAATTCGATCAATCCCTTCATAAGTATTTCTAATTCTAACTAAAAAATATTGAAAAGAGGAGGCATAACTGTTTTAGACATATTTAATTTAAAAAAAAACATTTGAAGTTAAAATTTTGATAAGTTTTACCTACAATTATTAATTTAATTAATAATTTAAAAAAACTTTAAATCTCATATTACAATTATGAAATATTTTATTACATTTATTATTATTGAATATAATAATAATATTAATAAAAACTTGTATACTATTCTTTTTTATAATCAATTTGATCTAATACAAACAATTGCTCTCTGCCATTCGGTATATATTTTAACATTCCATTATTTAATAGATTGATAAAAAAACTTTAAATATTTTTTACAATAAATTACATTTCATGTTAAATAATTATAATATACACATTAAATTTAAATTAATAGTTCATAGACGATTGATCCGACGCCAAAGAGAAAACGTACTCAAGTACACAACCATTCGTAAATCAGATAAATGCATTATGTATATAGGGTTGTGACTCAGTTGTGAGGGTGTTTATTTTTATTTTTACATAAATTTAAACTATAATAAATAAAAAAATCCAACAAGCTAAAAGCTCCTTCCATTAAGTTATTCGTGTATAATAATTTCATTCGGCATATTATTATGTACTCAACATAGTACAAGCTTTTATTGTTTCTACAGGTATATCTTAAAATAAATCAAAAAAATACATGAAGTTTCTAGCTACTAAACTTGTATGAACGATATTTTGGCATTGATAAACGCTTATATAGTTTTTCACATTTTACGATAAAAGAGGCAATATACATTAAAAATATCATAGAAAAAATTAACAAGTATATTTTGTTTATACGCTTTTGTCTTTCACCGTACCGAATCCAATCCACGCATTACTCAACTACCTATATAATATGTCGTTGTAATGTTGTAGTCTACAGTTTAATACCACTAAAAGTTTTGTAAAAGCAGTACTATTACTATTCATAATACATTCATATTTATATGCTTACCTATACTAAAAATTATCTAAATAACGTGACTATTAGATCAAGGTTTTATTTATATTTCAAAAATCTATTTACTCTCTTATACGTTAATATGTTTTATTATAAGTTATAACTGATGTAAATACGCAATTAATTTAAATAATATTATTAGACATAATATGAATAACTCTATAGTGTATTCCTGTATTCCTATAAGGAACCCACAAAGAATGTATAAGATGCCCATCATAAAATACCATATTTAGTGCTTCGTAAAGTCAATAGTGCCTATAATGTCTATGTCACTTTTATCTTATTTTGACGTTGCTGCCTTTAGAAAACGGGTGATGTACTGATGTGTTTCGTTTAATTGGAAATAATGAGGATAGCTTTCAAATATAACGAGTACCTATACGTATATAATACTCATTTTGTTGAAATGTCATTACTTTACAGTTTGTACATCAATAATTTATCATAATTTCATATAAAAAGAACTTTTGGATAAAAATTTGAAAATTTTTTTAATCGAAAATTATATACGGTTATAGAGAAAATGATCGACGGTTAAGGTATTACCGTTTAACACACCGATCAATATCTCAATTATTTACTAGTGAGTACCGTATTATGCTTCATTATATGTATGAACCTTGATTTACGAAACTAACGTGGTATAAAATTAACCATTAACACGATCATGGTCCATTTTATGTATTTTAATTAATTTATATTAACTACTCACGATCGATAGTAGAACTTAGAAGTAACTATATTACGGGTTGACTTAATAATTCTTGTTAAACACAAATCTCCATAAATATAACGATAACGAGAAATTTATGTACTTATAATAAAGAATCCATATTGGTAAACATTGATTTCAAACTTTGTCACATTACAAAAATTTTATTTTGGTTTCATAAACTGCTATATGTGTACAGGACTTATATTAAAATTCATACAATATTTACACATCCTATTACATTCATAGTTATAGAATATAGATACTTAGTACATATATATTACATAACATCATTTCTATTTACAATTGATGGAAACAATTAAAATTAATAATTATATACAAAACAATATATGTTGTCATTCAAATAAGTAAAAATTTAAAAGGAAATTATATGGAGAGGTTGCCGTTAAACTGCGGAAGTCGTCCTAACTCGGAAAGATACAAGCCCTCGGACCTGGTGCTAGTGGTCCACATACGGCCAAGAACAGCTAGACGAAAGTCAAAATCAACCTGTTCCTCTACGCAGCTATAGTGATTATTATTTTTTATATCTCTCATCGCTAATACTCGTATATGTATACTGTCAGCGTGAAGGTAAGCGAAAGCCACAAATCTGAAATTACCTACGTTATATTCAAAATAACATAATACAAACATATAGTATAAAATATAAATGTTTAATTTATAAGATGATTTGCTAAGCATTCTTCCCCTTATCATTAATAATAAGGAATTTATTTAAATTTTCATTTTCAAAATGTTTAAATATATATTTAAAGACCATATTTAAAAAAATGAGATTTGTTACTCCTTACTCCTTAGAGCGACTTGTAGTGTTATAAACTGTCACAAACTTCTAATTTTCAAATGAATTAGAACTCCCCTTTTTACTGTAAAATATTTAATGGATAATTTTTGTTTTAGTGTTGGTATACTTAATTCAAAATTTGAACAAATAATTTTTCAGTTATTAAAATGTTTGTTATATATATATAGTCCTTAAAATTAGTTTTACAAAAATATAAAGTAACAGATGTTTTATTGGATCTAGTACTTATTATTCTTAAACCATTTATAAATTATAAATATTAATAGATTCAAATAAATTAATAATAACTAATATTTTTAAATTACCGTAATCCAAATATCTTCCAAACATTATCCTATTAGTACTCAAAATTAAATAATTCAAAAACTGCTTCTTCAAAATTTTATTCAATATGTCAAAATTTTAGAAAAATTATTCGTCAAATAATTTACTATATAAAGAGGGATTGTCATTTGTAAATCAGAAGCTTGTAATCTCTATAGACATTCTTCAAGTAATATAAAAAAATCTCAAGAATTTAAAAATATGGTAAAACTCCAAAAATACAATTTTAAATACGTAACTATATTATCTAACTATATTGTTGTTAACTATATTTTATTAATTATATTTTATGAAAAAAAAAGGAGGTGAACATACTTAGCGAATCAGCCTGTATGTAATAATTAATGACTTAACTTATAATTAAAAAGGCGTTTATAAGCACCTAACTCCCGAATCAATTTAATGCATATTGATTTAATAGATAATATAATTCTAAACACACAATATTAACAAGTAACTTTTTGTAAAAATAAATAGTAATGTGTTATTTCTCTGTGTACTTATAGTACATATAGTATGTATCTATAGTTAATATAAAATTATTGTATCTTTTTCATAAGTGTTAAATATATGTTATTTTATGAAATTTTAACTTAAACATAATATCATACAATTTAGTAACTAGTTTTATATTAAAATTAACTTAAACATAATATCATACAATTTAGTAATTAGTTTTATATTAAAATATATATAAATAAATAAAGCCTATGATGGTCAAACTTATTTTTGTAGAAAAGAAATTTCTTCACGCAAATAGTAACTATATGCATAATAGGTATGATATATTATGTAATGATTTACGGTATCTATTTATAGTTTAATTACTTAACGGATCGGCAGCTATGGCATCTTGATACAAATATGGCCTTTTTTTTTTAATCATTTAATCATGTCTAATAATTTAGAATAAATGGCAGCTACAATCAATGTATCTACTTTAATATATTACATATGTTCCCTATAAAAATCTCTGTGATGTTTGGACACAGTTTATCCACTAAACATCTGACCCTACATATAATGGTAATGGCTACGGCTATGGTATGGCGTAATGTTTAACTGCAGTCACTGAATGGTGCTGTGGTCAAGCACCGCTTAGCGTTATTAGCTCTCGGATGGGTGACCATCCGGGTTCTTAGTGATGAAGCTATATCAGTATGTTCCACACATGAGAACAAATTTTCCAAAAATCTACTGTAGCATAACCTACTATAACAAAAAAAAAATCCCACAGCAAATGGATATAGTTGTCGAGGTTTAATTAATAAAATAAATTAATAAATACATTTGTCATACATTTTTTCTATTAAAATATAATAACACATTCTGTACATCAAAATTAAATAAACTAATAGATTTATAAAAGGAAACATTTTAAAAAGAATGACCAAAAATTAAGTGCAAGGAATTAGGAAGCTATAAAGTGAAAGAACCCTTAAGAATTCAAATTTTACAGATTCATTACAGTGTTCTATTCTATTAAATAATGACATACCATACAGCAGAAGAGAGTTCCCTAGATTTTTAATTATTTACTATTAATATTTGCATCGCGTAATGCTGTATAATATGCTATGGTTAATTTTATTGTAATCTTTATAATTTTTCTCCAAAATTCTTTTAAGAGATTTTATAAGACTTGTACAATGTGTAATTACTATAATATTTAATTATAAGGTTCAAGGTTATTTCATTCAAATACATTTTGTTGTAATAGTTACTTATAGTTATTATGTTCAAGGAATGGACAGTTCAAGATTTTTACGTTCAAGGTCACATCATTTAGTTTAAACCCAACTTGACGTTTCACAATAATGTTCTAGTATTTGTTTTGTAAAATTGTTTTCCTCAAAAACACAATTATGTACTTATTTATTAATCAATTTTAAATATTATACAGTTTATTTTATTTTTTTGTAATTGTTTACATACAAAGCAAAATATTTAAATTTATCCTAGCTAACATATATATTTGATTATTTTAAGGGTGTAGACTATAATATGATGTATATTTAAGTTTAAAACTTTATCAAACAACGAATATATATGTAAGTATTATATCTACATTTAAAACGAACACATCTAAATAGTGCCTTAGTAATGTTTTTATTTATAGAATTATAAAACAAGGAAAAAGTAAAAATAATAAAATAATATCAGTGATGTTCGCGTGTATGTATAATATTATTATATATTTATTTCTTATTAATTTTATAGTTTATGTTTATACCTATTAAAGTATTGATTACCTACAACCTACTCAATAGAATAATTTGAATAGTGTGAGGTAAAAATTAATAGGTATATAACATAACATTATTAATATTTATTAGTTATTAACAATGACAGTTATTTAAAATAAAAGAAGCGATAAAAGTCAGTAATAATTTTCAATCACTACTCATTTTATAAAATCAATTATTATTATTTAATTACATTTAGAAAATCAATTAATATTATTTAAGTTTTATTAAATACAAAGATAACACCAGTTGTCTTTCATTTAAATGTTATTATTTTTATTATTTTATTATTATTAGTTAATAGTTTGGCCAAAATGCTTTCAACACTTTATACGCATTAAGCCTAACTAAAATATATGAAATAAGTTTTTAAAGAAAACAAAGAAGCCAACATCATTAATTTTCTAAATATAACTGACCTCATCAGTGAAATAGAAAATAATTTAATTCATTATAATAATATTCTTAATTTTCAGAAATCTTTCCTAAATCGTTATCTATAATACCTATAGTTTGTATCCATTATGATATGGAATCTAGTGCATTCTATATTAACTATTTTCATAAAAATATTGAAAAATTTTTTTAATAATTACTAATTTTAAATTATTTAAAGTAAATTTTAATAAGCTGTATATTTAATGTCTATTTTTTTACACTGTAATACGTATGTAATTTTGGAACTTCTCGTGTTCTATGAAAACGTTTAATGGGTATGGTGATTGATAATATATTAAATGGGACTATAGGTACCTAAAGTATGACGTATAATTTACAAATAAGAAGAACGTAACTAATGGACACTGGCTACTAGTTGCTACTTACCTACATTAATATGGATAGTGAATATATTTATTTTTATTTCTAGTAGACTAGTAGTCAGTCGCAGTAGCGGTTGGTCAGTACTTAACAGATAAAATTGGCAATATAACATGGACGTAAACGCGTGATTAAAAGTAGTGGAGACTGGAAAGTTTAAAATACAATAATATAATAATATATTACTTTATTTATTAAATGTTAATAAGGATTATCTCTCCACATCTCACTTTTTAGAAAACAAAAGTAATACCTAATTATTAATTAAAAAAACTTTATATATTTTTTCACGTACCTAGCTTTTAATCTACTGCATAACAAAAATATTCTTTTTTACGTAGGTATAATCTTATAATATAATAGTATTAACATAATTATATCACGTATAACTTATAAGCATAGCTTTTAAATTAATTAACATACTGCTCATACTAGAGTCCAGAAAATAAGTACAAAAATTCACGAGTAGGTTTTATAAATATTTGGAGGTTCCAGTGGTTCCACCACTAATATCATATTCCTAATTAATATTTTGTTAAATATTCAAAATGTTCATGTAATTTTAACCAAATAAAAAAAACATACTTAAAAATTTTAAATATTTTAAGATATGTAAATTTTTAGTTAAATAATAAATTCAACCTGAAATTATAATATAATATAAACCTAATTTAAATTATTAATAAATTAAATATACAAAATGATAAAATCTAACTTTATTAATATTTATAATATAAATGGTGTTATATATTTAGGTCGTGCATAAATTAATAAAATTAATATACAATACTAACATAATAATTTGTTAACACTATTTTATCTACTCTTATTCGAGTATTATTAGTACATTTAATATTTTAAAAATATGAACACAAGCTATAAAAACTGCATCGATAAAACTAAATTTCATTGCATTAAAGGTACACTATTTTCAACTAATAACTTTTATTTTAGCCCCTCATACTCTGCTTTATAGTTTTGAAAGGGAAAAAGTATCGTTCACCAATTTATCATCACATCACGTAATTAAAGAAAGGGACAATTTATTTATATCAGCGGATCTTTTAACTGGATATTATTAACTTACATTTGTTACAATAAAAATAACTGTCAGATTTGATAATTTTAATTTAGTATTAAATAATTCAATACAATTAAAAAATGTAAGTTTATTGTTCTTTAAGTACCTTTTTTATTGTTTAAATAGTTTTGTTCTTTTTATCTGTTTTAGATTTTAAGCAGACCAAGTGATAAAGACGTGTTTTTTTTTTTTGTATGAAGTAATGCTTTGAAATAGCGAATTTGGAAAAAATTAATTATCAAAGAAGAATTTTAAGGTAAAATATAATAATTATATAATTAATAATATTTAATAATAATTGAAGAACATTAACAAAAATTGCGAGCATATGTGATTTTATGCAACACCACATATTATTATTATTGGAACTTAGAAGTATAGAATTTAGATATAGTCAAATGGGGAGGGGGTACACCTACTATAGATAAACATTAATAACGTTTACTTCATTGCATGTCTGTATGATACATTTTCATCTTTCTATGACTTAATCATTAATCATATTTGAATTACAAGAAGCCAGTAGCAGTAGCCAGAGTAAAATTTAATATATATACACTATTCACTCTACAATAATACACTATAGTGCTATACAGTATACGTGTTTGTTTTGAGATACAGTACTAATAATTAATATACATATAATATGCAAGATGCACATGCATTATAATGAATCAATGATACTAATTAATTTAGGATGTGAATTTACATTTATTTAAATTTTAAATATATATACATTAAATGTTATGTAATGAGTATTAAGTAGGTATTAAGTAATGATTCATTACTTTCCAACGTATAGATAATCGGATTATTTATTGGTAAGCATAAATATTCAATATTGTAGCTATTGGAGGTAAAAAAATCCAGAAATTTGTATTATTTATTCATAATTACAATCTTTGTAAAACCTTCAAAAAGTTATCATAATAATATATAAAATTATTTTGATTTTTTTTTTTTAATGTCTAATTATTAGTATAAATTACTACTTACAATTAAAAAATATGTAAAATATCGTTAAAATACTGATCATAAAATCAGTTTTCAGTCGGATCAATTTAAGATTTTTCATTTAAAATAAATTTATATAAAATAAATTATAATTTATACTTGTTAAAAAATTGGAAGAAATAGGACTAATCAAATTTATCATAAGTTATTAAAAGTACTTTAAGAGTAATAATATTTTTTATATTATAATATTTTTGGAGCCAAATTTAATCTATTTGGTGTATAATACGACAGTTTATTGCATAAATGCATGATAAGTACCTACTGATCAAATTTAACCTAAGGATAATTAAATAAATTTAATCATTTTAATTCAAAATACTTATATTTTATTACAAACATACAAATATGATCATCTACACTCTACACAATAATTTCTAGGCATCTAATCATTAAAAGTGAATTCACAGACTAAAATGTTAAAATGACAATATATTATATATATATATTATTTAATGTAAGATAAATGCATAATAATTTCAAAAACTATAAATTAATTTTAATGGGCCTCTAAAATAGCTGGATCCTTGTATACTCTATATTTATCTACCCCCCTCTCGTGGAGCCCAGCATATATTTGCCTATTGATAATAATTAATTAGTGATCAATATAATTTGGATGAGGTAAATTATTGTTCCAAAAATCGTGTTGATGTCATTTAATTTACTATCAGTCATCACTAACTAAATAATAATAAAAAAATAAAAAACTGTACATTATGCAGAGGTTATTTGTTTTAAATTCTAAGACTAAATTAGGTGCTAAAGAGAAATATAATCTTATAATCACGTTGTGTCCGTCCGTCAGGACTATCGTTGTCATAATGTCATTTCATGGTAATTGGTAACAATAATATATCATTGTTAATTCTATTAATCTATTATATTTACGATATTTTTGGCCTAGCGTATGGATGTATCATTGTCAGTAATGTATTGTTTTGTTGACATAAGATTAATTAAATCTTCTATTATTATTTGTTACATTGTCGATAAATACAATAATACTTTTATATAATTTGTCAAGCAGCTAGTAAATTATACTATTTATCACGTGTAGTTATTAAGTTATTTATGTGTTTACTATTTTTCTAATGTTTAACTTGAACATATTGAATTTGATCAGGCAATCTAATATAAATTATATTGGTCATAGTTTATAACGTATATATCATAATAGAAATACTAGACTCAAATTACGTACATAAATAGAAGTTAAGAAGTTGGCATGATTCATTGACCATAGTAGAGGTTTGTGCTTTTACAAATTCCGTAATGCTTTTAAATTTTTCAAATAAATTGTGATTATAATATGATTTAAAACTACATTTAATACTTATATATATATTAAATAATTAACTGTTTTTATAGAAAAGGTCAAATTAATATTTTTATCAGTTGTTAGTTGTTTTCGTTGATTATAAAATAAGAAAAGTAATAACGGCTATAATAGCCAACGGGTTAATTTTTTATATAGTCAAGATAAAGCAATTAACCTTTTTGCAACATATAGTTTGTTGAAAAATAAATATAATATTATTAATATTATATACCTAGTAAAGAATTATGACTGATGTTAATCTTAAGTTACACGAGAATCACAATTCGCAACTTATAGCTTATAGGTATTTAGGTATTTGTAAATTATAATATACTTTCATGACATAAAAGTTTAAACATTTAATTTTATATATTAAACAATAGATTTGTTATAAAAATTCGTAAATCAATTCAAAATTCTAAATATTTTAATATTATCAATCTAGATATTTAAAAATTATAAAATGAAAAGTCCTACAAAAAATTACGTTGCTTTTTCAAATACCTATATTATACTCAATTATAAATACCTATATAATAATATTATTTATCATTTTAGTGGTATTAATGGCATGTGCAAATGTGGCACACCACTGCCTACTACCACCACCATGATATATTGTAATATAAAATTATCGTTACACACAACTATAAATTTACTAGAAAATAAACGTTTATCATCAGGTCTGGCGGGAAACGAGCTTGCGAATAGAGTTATAAATGTTATATAACATAGAGTTTGGTAGGTAAGTTCCTGTAATATCATGCACGTATCCAGGCATTTTTTCATCAGGGGCCAACATTTTTTGGTCCCTTTCTGTTTTTTGAGCCCCCCATACGATTTCTCTTCTTATTACACAATGTCCATAAAAAAATACTACATTTCACAAAGTATTGTCTGTATATTGGTTAGGTATAGTAATTAGAGATACCAATACCAATTAGTATGAACAATTAATCATAATATTATCGATTAGGTAAATCAAAATTTCATGAATAAAATCATTAATTTATTAAAATAATGTAGCCACCAAATGGTAAATAACAGAAGTCCAGAAATAGGTATATATAGTCGTACTATCTCCTATTTTATAATATTATACTTTATACAGATAGTTTAAGTGCTGAGATTAACAGTATGCATATTATAACGCAATAAACACTAATGATAATAATCATTTTAATAATAAAAATAAATAAAATAGATACTTAAATTTATTGACAATATTATATATAGAATAAAATGTCTTAAAAATGTAAAATATGTAATGCCTAACATGCATCTATTAATTAATACGGATTAATATCTACTAACTGGCTACTACCTCATGCTACAATATCCAAAATTACATAAATGCATTATTGACATTGATTATTAACTAATAAGGGAATAATTACAATAATTAATAAATATAAAATTTAGATAAATAAGACTTAGGTAGATAAAATTTATTCGAAGTATCTATGTATAATTATCGTACTTACCTTTAGGTTCTCAAGTTTTTTTAACTTATTAAAGTTCTCTAAATTATTTTATCGTGCCTTGTTAACTATTACGGTCTACAATGCAACGTGTTTTGAATGAATCAATATTCAAACTCAACAGAGAATTATATTATATTGTAATTTTGTTAGGCGTGTTTATCTTATTATATAGGTTCACTATTATTTTAATCTTATCCATAGTTGTGTTCATCAATGTATGTTCGATAACCGTATTTGGAATTTCTAGTTTTTAATCTATTAGATGTGTTATTGTCTTACTCTTATCTCAAATTGTCGAGTGACAAATATTTATAAAATAAAATATAAAATCTTAAAATTAAATTTTTATTATATGATAGTTAATTTTATGGAGTAATACAATATATATTCAGGATTTGGGACGATTAAACACTATAATATTTAAAATATTTAAAAATAAAATCAAAAGGTCAGTTTGGGGCCATTGATTTTTCTTAGAGGGCCAGGCCCCTTAAGGCCCCTATTGACGACGTGCCTGTATAATATGAAACATATTAGGGGAAAACACCTTGTCCGTAAATTCCTTTATGGTGATAAAATGTTATATATTACATTCTGTATTGATGTCTGATGGTCTGTAGCTATAAATCTACAACTGTATAGTATAATGCATAATAATATAATATAGAATGCTTGCTTCATATAACTATCAATAATTATATACTTTTCTCCAAATAGTAATATTTAGACTAATCTTTATTATTAATTATAATATATTTACCTGTTATATTATAAAACAGTAAACACAATTTATTTTGTTAAATTCAGAAATTCAGAACTCAATGACGCAGAGTGTACTTAATTGACCACCTTTTTAAATTGTATTCTTTATTATAGTTCTTATGTATTTATACATTTTTTATTAACGGATAAAACCCTTTTTACAGGGCTACTACGGTTAAACAATATAAAACATATCCAGAGGACATTTTACCCGCATGTGTTGTATCCGTCTTATACACGTTCGACATAGACAAAACCTGTTTACGTAATCTGAGTAGAATTCGCTCAAATTTGTTTCTATAGTAAATAACCTATTACAAAATTAAAAGATGACAATATTTTGGAATGCAAGGTGCTGAGTTTTTTTAAAAATTTAAGTTTTGAAAAGTTAAAGGTTATTTGAAAATTTTGAAATATTCGCTAATTTTAAACAATTAGAATGAACGTTATTTTGGGAATAATGGAAAAAAGTTTAGCGTCTTGTCCTCCGAAATATTGTTATCTTTTAATTTTATGGTAGGTATATTAACTCTAGAATCAAAATTAAGCGAGTTCTACTTAGACTTCGTAAACACATTTTATCTATGTTGTACGTGTGTAAGACGGAGACAATATACGAGTATGCGGGTATGAAATGAAGTCCTCTTAAAAAAGTGTACCAATTAATTTTAATTTGTCATTGACGAGTTTGATACACAATCTGTTTCAAGACTGCAAGAGGGTGTAGACTTCATTGGTATAAATCAATAAGTATAATTATGTATTCTATTACAAACATTAAATGGGTTTTCCAGTTTTATGGGCTATGATAATTTTTTTGTGGGATTAGTTGTGTAAACATTTCTTTGCATCACTAAAAATCAAAGCCACCAATTGGTAAATTATTTACAACGCTTTGTACGTAATACTTCAGTAAACAAACATGAAACCAGTAAAATATATAATAAACATGAATGTATAATACAGAGCAGCTGCACAATATTACACATTTGTCATATATATCACGATACCTATAGTGACAGTCCATGAAGATGATTATTTATAATGATATCATTAATGGTTTTCATAAATAATTATAACACGAGTTAAATAATTAAATAAATAGTATAAATTAAAATTTT
The DNA here is from genome assembly GCF_002803265.2 of Melanaphis sacchari. Taxonomy (NCBI): domain Eukaryota; kingdom Metazoa; phylum Arthropoda; class Insecta; order Hemiptera; family Aphididae; genus Melanaphis; species Melanaphis sacchari. Next base: position 1,227,353 of record NW_020271547.1, on the reverse strand, counting down.
TTTATAAATTAATTTTAGTTTTAGTTTTACTTATATAAGATTATTGTTTTATATTAATTATTAAAAGTTATGACTTAAATCTGATAAATGATACACTATTAATCTTTTGATTAATAGAAAAATTTCAATTCACTACATTACTTCCACCAATTTACTACCTATACATATATCATTTTAAAGAACTTTTATTTATGTCTTCCAGCCCCAAAAAAATATTGTGATTAAAACATGGAGTATTTGAAATACATCATTTGTACCTTGGAAAGCATCGTGTAAGACATTCAAAAAAAAAAATATGCAAATGCATTGAAATCCAAGCCATATTAATAAGACTTGACACTTGACATAGAATAATTCAATAATTCTAATATTTTACTATAAATAATAACTATAATTGTAATACACTATTTATATGAGTAAATTAGTATATTACTATGTTCATTTCATTAGACATTACTGTATTTGTAATTAATAATTATTAAATTATTTATTAATCGTCATTAATTATTTAAATAATTATTTGAAATAATTACTTATTTGAGTATAAATACAAAATATAACGTACCTATTAACAAATCTACCAATGCTAATCAATGACTATGTATAATTTTGAAAATTTTGTCAATTATCCTAAAAAATAGAAATAATATTCTCCTCGTCTTTTTTAAACGACTTATTCCGTGTTCACTCATAATGATATCTATCTTAAGAGCATTTCACGTATAAGTATGCTGATGAAACATAAATATCTGAATCCTACTAAAATAACTACTTAGAACTAGTCAAAGGACTTAAGTTACAAAATCACTTATACAAAATTAATCCATACATTCGTCATTTCGTCACATTTAATAAATACTATAGTATACTGTAGCAGACAACCATAAATTATATAAAATATATACTAAGAAATACTACTAACAGTAAACTAGGTAAAATATTTTCTTGAGTACCCGTACTAATAAGTAATAACAAAAAATTAAGATGTAAGTATACAAATGTATATGTATATTCAATTTATAAAAAACATATTTTTAACTAATTTTAAATTAACTTTTTACTGTTAGATCTTTTCTTAAACACTATTGTCAATCACGACTAACTATAAGATTGCACACTCTAAGACTATTATTAAAATCAAAACTTTCTCTATTAAATAAAATCACAATATATACAAATTAATAATCTGACCGGCTACGAAATCCAGCCCTGGAGTGTAGCAAAGCTCGCCAATACCTAAACTCTTCAGGTGTTTCAATTTATCCACATCCATCAAATTAATTTTTGAAATAAATAAAAATATTCTTTAACTGCTGGCCAAAAACTTAAATAAAATTACTTGAAAAATTGTACAACACTCTTATATTCACATAAGTGATTTAAGATTTTATTATTTAATATTTATGTAATAAATCATCGCATATTATGTAGCTATAGTTTGTTTAGCAAACGAAGTTTAATAAACTAAATAGAAGTAACCTAAATTACATATTAAATATAATTAAATAATTAATAAGTAATAACTCATATATCTTAAAGTCTTATAATGCAATTGAAATAAGAGTAAGTATAAAACGTTTTATTTTTTTTATATAGTATATCAATGTATAAAGTAATGCATTTTTAGGAAGGTAAAAAAGTTGTTTTTCATATAGTAGTGGTAGCACATAATTAGATCAAATCTCTGGATAACATATTTTATTTTAAAGAATACCTAATAGCATTTTCTTTCTTAATAAAATAATTTATAGATAATTTTTTTAAGTCTATTACTACATTACAAAGAAAAGCTATCAACGACCATGGAATATTTTTGAGAAAATGCATCGGTAGGTACGGGACGTACGGTTCAACCGGTCTTCGTTCATAATTGAAATAATTGAAAGCGATTATTGATCAATGATCAGCTATTACTACTTTCAAATTTAATATCGCAACACACTAGGTATCTTGCGTCAGTCTCTCAATTCAATATTTTTTTACTTGTTTTATGTAACAATCCTGCAATTTTGACTAGGAAACATGTGAGGAAAGCGTAAAAATTATCCCAGGGATTGATCATTTTTTAATACGCGTTACCTTATTTAGCATATATAATTGAATACATATAAAAATAAATAAATCTATACTTAGACAACATTGTAAATGAATAAAAAATATTGAAAATAAAAAATATATCACGAAATATTACAACATTGTTTATATTACATTGTATGAATATAACGTACAAACAATTATACAAAAAAGAGAATAGAAGAATAAAATAGTTTTAATTAATTTAATAGGTAAGCGTTATTGTTGCTTCATACTTTTTTCATGATTGTTGTTTAGCAGGTAATCAAAATGTAAATATTCTGAATATTTGCCTAAATTAAGTAATTTAAATTTACAGTCATAGTTTAAATCGATTTTGTTTTCTTCTAAGTCTTAATAGTGCTTATCACAACGGAAAAAACAATGAGTTTATTAAACGTGACATTCGTTTAAAATTTTTAAAACGTATGTACAGTAAATTCTATAGGTTAAGTATATAATGTTTTGATAAAAAATGGTAAATTTCGATATACAATATATACATATGTCATATATAATATATATATATATATATATTATTCATTAAAATTGTATGTTAAAAAAATGGTGGGGATAATATTTCAACATTTCATACATGAGTTTAAATGTGTAAGCCTGTATTTTCTTAATTTTAAATTTGAACAGCTATGTACACAAAATAAAGAATCTAATCGAATAAATTATCATTGTTTTCGTATAAGTGTGTACCTAACACCTTTCTAGACTCAGCAGTATCATTTTAGACTTTTAGACGAAATTACCTATACGCGATGTACACACTGACAGAGTCGTCAACGACCTTTGTAAATCAATATCTAATAGAAACTATATAGCTTTTGGAAAATTCATCTACAACAACCAAATCGGCTGCGATGATAGGATATGTCTCGAAGTCAATAATAATGCATAAATGGTTACGGTGGATGAATGATAGACGAGACAAAGTGAGTATATACCTACTAGGTATACAATATACGGTATTATAATATTTACGTAATTTATCGATATGTGCAAATTATTAATAACTTACACAATACACAGTTAAACGCTTAGCTGTTATCAAATCATATTTACTGGTTAAAATTTTAGTATAATGCACTTATAACTAGAGAACAAAATAATTTGATTATCAAAATCGAAACCTTGACCAAATTTGTTGTTTTTACACTAGTCTTAAAACTCAGAAGTTAAAAACAAATCGTATAGTTGTCCATATCATTAAATTATTATTATTATTTATGTACACGTACAAGAGTTCATTAAAAAAGGTGCTACCTATAATTTTTTACAAAAATTAACATTATGATAATCCTTTATTCATAATTCATGAAATAATATCATTGATTTATTTTTCTTACTCAGTTAATGTGATAATGTTGACAATACCTACGTCAATGTAGTATATACACGAGAAACGTGAAATAAATATACTCTACGCAATTATTTGAGGAAAAAAATATTTTTATCTTATAAACGTATGTTTAATGTATTGCATTCTTTCTTTATTTTAGAATATTTTAAGATTTTTATTGATGGCATATTTGGGAGGGGGGCGAGGAAACCTTGGAAAAAAAATTCTCTGTCCCTCAAAAATTTCAGGGAGTTGTGGTAATGTCTCCCAAAATAACGCTATCGATATAGTGTATAATGACTATAATGTATACAATATAGTAAACTGCGTAGTATGTAGGCTATAGACTTCTTGATGGGACGACGTGTAGGCGACGGGGTGCAGGACGACGAGATAGGTGACGCGCACATATTCTACTGCAGTGCAGACTATGTTATAATAAATAATAATAATAATAATAATACGAGTATACGGTGATATAGGTCGACAGGGTGAGAGAAGGGTAGAAAGACCCTTTAAAAATCATAAACAAGGGCGTAAGGCGCGTAAACGTGTGTGTGCATGTGTGCGTGTTCGTATATACCATACTTACTGTTTACAATACAGCGCGGCGGCCTTACGGTCATCACGTGGTGTATTAGTGGATGATGTGATGGTGTCGGGGGTGGAAAAAAGTCAATAGTTTCCCCGCAATCCTCGGCGTCGGCGACGAGCAGATGACGAGGAGACTGGTAGCGGTAAGGGTGAAGCCGCGCGCGCGCGCGCAGATTTACACAAAGTCGCCCGACCGTCCAACGTCGTTCACGGGCTGAATGGAGTTGTCTGGCCCACCGTTATGCCAACCTAGTTTTACACGTATATACTCTGCGTTATCGATTTTACGAGGGCGTCAAAACAACGCAACGTGATTCCAACGTGGAATTCTACCCCGCGCATTTACGTGCGCATATACGCGCGTGTAAATACGCGTAGGTACGTCCTCATATTTATATACATACCTACGCTCGCCGTCCGCCCACACACCCACCCGGCCGACTGACGCACATAATATTATCATAATACCCATTGCATATTTACACGGCTTTGTGCGTACCTACTGCGTATATGTCATAAATCATAATACGTATGTATAATATGTACGTTATGTACATAGGAAAAAAAAAAAGATAACAATTATTATTATTGTAATATGCGTATACGTTGTGATGTGCGAGTGCGACATACCTACGCACAATGGTGCACATGCGACGCGCGTAGTTACGGTATAGTAATTAATAATATAGGCTAATGTTATTGGTATAGTATTATCTTAGACGATAGGTGTGTGTGTGTGTGTGTGTGTCATAACGAGTACACACATCACGACGATGTACGATATTATTATCATAATAATATTGTTATTAAATCATATTATACAATAGCTTACTAATTATTGCTATATAATAAATATGTTTACAATATTTTGTTAAGTAAATTTAGTTATATGGTAAAATATTTTTGAGATTACGATGGGCGCGCAGGAACGAAAATCGACGAATCGACAACATTACAGACGATAATACTTGAGCGGACTGTGTTTGTTGTTTCATTATTGTTGTTGTTGATGTCAAGACTCGAAATCATTATTGTCGTGTTGTAAATAATTGCGATTTCATTAAACTAGAGCGTATACAAATAACGAACACAACAATATAATAATAAAATGTATTCGACTAGCGGTCGCGGGAAAATTCGAGGTAAAGGTTATTGGGTTTTCATTATGTTTTTAAGGGGGGAATGTTATTAAGAACATGGAGACGTAATAAAAATGAAATACGATCAAGCAAAACAGCCGCTATAACGTACATAATAAATAATAATATTATGATGGTATACCATGTAATTCGTTCGTGTATACTTAATAACTACAAATATATATATAAATATACTAAACCACGGTATACGTATATGGTAGTAATGCGGATATAATATCGTTCTATTGATTATGTATAAATATATAATTAATCCATAATAATATACATCACACTGATATACGCGTGTGTTGTTGTACCGTCAGTTGTATGTCGCGGAAGAACAACACGACGATGATAATGATAATGATGATAATGATAATAATAATAATAACAATATTATTATTATAACGATCGATATTTATTTATTTATCTTCTTTCTTTTCTTTTTTTTTTGTATTTTTCGTGAAAGAGAGAACAGTGCGGCTGACTGCGCAGTAGACCGACAGAGCGAAAAACACACGACGCGGCCACGCCGCTATGGGAAAAATGTTGTTTTCGTTGTAATGTTGTTGTTGTTTGCACGGTTCAACGGTCAACATGACCCGCGCGCCGAAGAGGCGGGGATGTTAGCGCATGCGCGCCACTTGTTTACATCTATAGGAATACGCGCTGATTAATCGTCACACAGACACACATAATATAATATACGCACACACCGAATAACAACACACAGTGGTGGCGCTTATACGTATCCACATGACTTTTCCGCGGAAAATGTTTTCCATTAACAATAACGACACGGTGAAGCCAGTAGTAATATCAGTGGCAATAACTGCGTCCTCGAAATCGTCTGTTCCGTCGGTGTGTTTCTCGCGCGTCGTCGTCGCTGTTGTTGTTGTTGTTGTTGTTGTTGTTGTTGTTATTATTAACGTCGTGGTCGTCGACGTGCCGCCGTCGTCGCAGTGGTCAGTGACAGAAAGGGTTTTCGCCGATTTCCAATGCGCCCCGTCGGCCGCCGCCGTCGCCGCAGCAGCAGCATGTTCCGAATTATTGTGCTAAACGCCACTGCCGCCGTCGTACCGTGTTTTGCCCGCAGTGTTCGTTGTTGTTGAAACGATATCGTCTCGTACGCGCGTGCCGTCGTATCGTTTTCCTCTCATTTATCGTCGTTTTCGACGCCCTCGTGCGCCGCGCGCCGTGTATGTGGATACATTATTATTATAATTATAATTATAATTATTAATTTTTTTTTTTTCCTTACGATACACGAGAAACAAAACGACCGGTACAGATTATTAATTCATACCGACATACCTAGTGTAATATTGTATTTATACGTCTGTTCGTACCTACGCGATACGCGAACCGTACCTCTCGTAGTGTGTATAATACGATATCGCGGTGTGATTTGGCTATTGCGACGCACGTTTTCGTGGCCGTTCGAAGAGACGGCGTGTGCGCGAAAATCGTAACATTTTTATTGTTTTTGTTATTGTAGTGCTATGTGTGCCCACGTCGGTTCTAGTCAGTTCGCGTACGGTACAATAATATTATAGTTCGGAACGCGGACCTAGTTTTCGAGTTCGCACACGCGAAAGGAAATACCAGACGAGAAGTATGTATGTTACTTATTGCGTGTTATTTTTATTGCGAGCAATTGTGTAAAAGAATGAAATAAAAAAAAAAAAAAAACGAACGAATAATAACGTAAACAGTGCATGCCCTTGACATAACTGCCCGTTCTTGAATGGATAGGTATTAGGTATAGGTGTAGTGTGGTGTACCAACACCTATGCCCATTATTCCCATACCACTACTAGGCACATGCTTATAATAACAACATCAATATCATGTTTTAAACTTGATTTTGATGTTGTTTCTGTTATTGTTGATGTCGTTTGACACTGTCTCGGCTTGCGAGACTCGACAGGACAAAAATCTCATCTTTTCTTTTGGGGGGGTTTATCGCCTTCGTCGGCGTAGAAAGGCATTTTGTAGGGAAATCAATTCAGTGTTTTTGGATAACGTCATACCCTATGTGATTGGAATACAATACAACTTCCTAGAGGTGGTCAAACGATGTCGTTTTGTACCTGTAGGGCTGTTCATATTTGTCAATTTATGCTGCTGTTGGCTGCTGTTATACGCTCCATGTCAATTAATAATCAATATTCAACGTTACTTAGTTGATGATCACGCATTTTGCTAAACCTATTGCAATGACTTTTCACCTGTAGGAATACAATTTTATATTCGTTTTTAATGTGAAATTTAGATGTCTATAATCCAATTAATGTAGCATTATCATCAATTTTATGCATTTGACAATGTTGACCTCTACAGCATTTATAAAGCAAATTAAAATATTTTTTGCTTATCACTTTAACCGTAGTTAATAAAAAAACATTAACAATTGTATATTGTGCAACTTAAAAATCCGTAAAAAACTCTTACATACATATACATTTTAGTTTTAAATTAATTAATATTTTTTTTGCTATATTTGTACGTGTGTAAGTATTTTACTATAGAATAACCTTGATCACAAAATTTCCCTCAAACTACTTACCCGTGCTTTTTTTTTATAGTTATTAGAAAGTATCTGTTTTATTGTGAAGCTGATAATAATGTTATTTCTTGATTTGAAATTATCTTAAATGTAAAACTTAAGTATAATATTTTAAATTAAATATAGGTTGTATAGGTTATTTGTTTTGTCATAAAAAATAAAATTCATAACTTAGAGATAAAACTGATATCAATTATTTTATTTAAAATTCTGATAATCGTTTGGATGTTTCTGAAATAGTATCAGTTAAATAATTTATTTGTTTATTTGTTTTGTTTTTAGAAAATATTTTAAAATATCCAATAATTTTTCAACCAATTTATCAATATGATTGATAATTACCTATGAACAATTTATATTTTGTTTATTCAATACAAATTATATATAATACAGTTTTTTTAGCACAGTAATTAAATATTGTGCAAATGTTATCTTTTGATAGTTTTTTTACTTCCATATATTACATTCAATGAGCAGTGAGCACACTCCAACCCTTTTTTTTAAAACCATTGTATTATATTCTATATAGTCTTCATTAGAGAAATGTAAAATAAATTATAAAAACCATTTATTAGGTTTTATTAAGTATTACATTTCAATTTACTTATTCATTCTACACTAGTACTTGATAGGTATTACTGTAATGTTGTATTATATAAATGTTTTTTTTTTTTAAGTAATTTTATTCATTTAGTAATTCTATATTATATAATATATTAATAATTTTTCATTATAGATAGTTAAAACTATTAACAGAAGTTACTAATTTATTTTTAAACAGTTACTTAAATGTAACTTTTATAATTTAATAACCATTAAAGTAATCATATTTTTCATTGATAACTTAAGCTTATTGATTTAATTTCTTATCATTATTATTTCTCAATTTTGTGTCAACAATTTATACAAGAATATAGGTACTTAGGTTTATTACAGTATTTTATTTTAATTTTTACACAAATAGGTAGGTATACAATTCTTATTGTTTGGAGTCTTACATCGTTATTATACTTAAACTTAAGCCGAATGGGTTTATCATATAATTATTGAAATATAAGCTTCTGGATTATAATTCAATAAAAATATTACATTATTTTTGTTTTTGTATTCGTATATTAATATTAAGTAATAATAGGTAGATAGAGGTAACTCAGGTATTATTTATAATTAAGAATAATTAATTTCAATGAAATATTCATTTATTATTAAGTAATCATACAAGTGTAATACTTGATATTAGTTATCATTTTAAAATTATGTAGATTAGACTGATAAAAATAAAACCAAAACATTTATTATTGTTGCATATAATAATTCTTGAATAAAAATACATAACTAAATCAATATTGTTCATTTTCAATACGTTATACCAGTGGTGCGCAACCTGGGGGTCGCGAAATTTTATTAGGGGATCGCCAGTAATCACCAAATGAAAAAGTTTTATACTATACTATGTATATTGTATATTATTTTATAGTTTTATACAAAGTAAAATTATTTTGTACCGTTGATAGCTGTGTCAATATTATGACAATATGTCATATCTTAATGTTGCGATAACAAGTTCTATTGAACCACGCAGTATATGGGTTATTTTTAAATTGAATTTAATCAGTAATTTTATTTAATCTTACGGTTATTATGAAATAGTCCGATAGTCATGTACGAGCCGTTGAGTTAATCGTATTAATGCTTATAATTTTGTATAGCTTGTAATAATTATTTGTATTTTGTATTATTTTAAACTAACATTTTTAATATTTTAATATTTTATAATATATAAACTAAAACGATATGGATAAATTTTTAATTAAACGACCGATGAATAGTGATGATGAAAGTGCTATAGAAACTAAAGTTCGTAAGGTATCGGAAATGTCGTCAGATGTACAAACCAGTCGAAAAGTTAATAAAAAGGACCGTAAATACCAAGACAGTTACATCAAGTTTGGATTCACTTTCGATGTTGAAAAAGGTGAGCCAAAATGTGTTATTTGTTTAGAAAGATTAGCTTCAGAAAGTATGAAGCCATCAAAGCTAAAACGACATTTAGTTACTAAACATCCTCAATTCCAACATAAAGAGGAAGACTTTTTTAAAAGGTATGAAAATTCGATAGAAGTTCAAAAAAATACTATGCGTAATTTTTCTTCAGTTCCTATAAAAGCTCTAGTTGCATCATTAGAGGCTTCATATTTAATTGCTAAAACCAAAAAACCACACTCTATTGGTGAATCTCTAGTTTTGCCGGCCGCTATAAAAATAGTATCAATTATGCATGGCGAATCATATGCAAATGAATTAAAAATGATTCCCTTATCAAGAGATACTGTGTCGCGTCGAATTGAAAATATGTCTGATATTATAAAATCACAACTCCTAAATAGATTACGAGGAAATTATTATGCAATGCAATTAGATGAATCTACGGATATAACTAATCTTGCTCAACTTCTTGTATATGTTAGATATATTTATAAAGATAAAATTGAAGAAGACTTTTTATTTTGTCAACCATTAGAAGGACGTACGACTGGAAATGATATTTTTGTTCTTATAAACAATTTTTTAGAAATTAATGAAATTCCCTGGTCAATGTGTGTGTCAATATGCACTGACGGTGCAGCTGCCCTTACTGGTTCAAAAAAAGGTTTTAAAGCTAAAGTTCTAGAAGTGTCTTCAAATATAATGTTTAACCATTGTATGATTCATAGAGAAGCTTTAGCTTCCAAAAAACTTCAACCAGATGTTACTAAAGTACTCCTTAATGCTATAAGTGTAATAAATTTTATAAAATCAAAGTCATTAAATTCCAGACTTTTTTACTATACTTTGCAATGAAATGGGTTCTGACCATGAAAAATTGCTTCTTCATACTGAAGTAAGGTGGTTGTCTCGTGGTAAAATATTATCACGCCTTTTTGAACTCAGAGATGAAGCACGAATTTTTCTTCTGGAACGTAATAATAAACTTTCGGAACATTTTTTAGACGAGCAATGGCTTGCAATTCTGGGTTATCTTGCAGATATATTTGAAAAACTAAATTGTTTAAATTTAAGCCTACAAGGGAAAAATACTAATATTTTATTTCTTTCTGATAAAATCAATGCTTTTAAAAAAAAAATTCTTCTGTGGAAAAATTATATCGACGATGACAAATTTGAAATGTTCTCATGTTTATCAGAATTCCTCAGTGATAATGATGTGGATATTAATATGATAAAAGAAATTATAACTACTCATCTAATAAGTTTACAAACAAACTTTAATGCACGGTTTGAAGATTTCCCAGAAGAAAGTCTAGGTTGGATAAGAAATCCATTTCATTTTAATATCAATGAAATAAAATTAGGAAATTTAAAAATAAGCGAAGTACTTATTGACTTGTCATCAGATGAAAATCTACGTATCAGATTTCAACAAAATGCATGTGATACATTTTGGATTTCCATCAAATCTGAATATCCAGAATTATCAAAACAAGCTATATCAATTTTACTTCCTTTTGCATCAACTTATTTATGCGAAACAGCATTTTCAACACTAACGATAATTAAAAACAAATATCGCTCCAGATTAAATGTTGAAGCTGATTTAAGAGTAGCAGTGTCAAATATCAAACCAAACATAGAATCAATCATGTCTACAATGCAAGCTCAGGTCTCTCATTAAAATAATTAAAAAGTAATTTTATAATTTTAAAAATATTAAAATTTTTGATTATCATTATAATGATACATTTTTTAATTTTAGATTTTATAAAACTCTAATTTTGTATTTTTTTTTCATGTTTTTGATTAATTAAATTAAAGAAATATTAAAACTGCTCTAAAATTAACCATTTAATGTATATGAATAAAATGTGTGTATACATTAAGACTATTAAGTAAATTTAAATTACACACTTACATAATGTTGGTAGGAAGGGGGGTCGTATTAAAAAATAAATTATTTTGGGGGGTCGTGGATCAAAAAAGGTTGCGCACCGCTGCATTATACAGTTAATAGCAAATGTATGTGTATGATTTTATTATTATCTTCATAAATGTTATAATATATATTATTATAATAAATTCTTAAAAATACTTTTTTCCTTAAGTTAATATTAAAAATAATATTTTCAAAATTTAATGTTCAATATTATTTAAGAATTTATTATTATTATTTTTGGTTCCATGATAAAATGTTGCTACTTACAGAGTGACACAAACATTTTACTATTTTGGAATGTTTTAAATTAATTAATTTTGGTAAATTGTTATCTATTGTTTTTTACCCACAACAAGTTTCTCATTAACTCTAATCATAAAAATTTCCAAAGTTATTCAAATACACAATTTAGCTTCCTCAACCATCACTACATAATTGACCAAATAAACATTAGGTACAACAGATACAATCACCTCATTACTAAAGTAAAAATAATACTGTACTATCATTACTACAGCTTTCAATATCTCCAAGTTATTTAATCAGGTATGAAATGATTTTTTTAAATAAAGAAAATCTTACGTTCTGCTTTTTTCTTACTCTTTAGATACTACCTCAATGATTGTCAATTCTCTCTTGGCCACTTTTTTAATATAAGTCAGAGTTCTTCAAGGCACAGTAACAATCTTTCTTATTTTCAATAATTGTTATCGTGAATCAACTCACATGCCTTATATTTTTATTGCTGAATAGACTAATGATAAAACAATTTTTCAGTTCATAAAAATTTAATCACATCTAATTATCTTCGATATTATCTTTCTTGTATTGAAACTTGGTATGGTAAAAGGTTAAAATAAACAAAAGAAATTTCAATCACATCACGTTGTTTTAAATTAAATTTGTTCTCGAATTAAACTTAACAACCTATCAATTTCAATCTAATTTAATACAAAATATTTCAGTTTTCTCTTCAATAAAATTTGATCTGAGTCACTATAACCATTTATAATACTGTACTTAAACTAAATTTTTGTAATTTTCGTAGCTTTGAATATTTTATATCCAATATCAAAACTTTTGTTCCACTTTTAACCATTAAAAAAATGTATTAGGTACAACTAATTTAGATATTTAACAAAAAAAAATAATCAAAACAAAAGTCTTTAAAGTCAAGGATAGGTTAGATTATCCTCTCAATTACACACAAATTTAAAAATGAATACAATTTAGAAACTATTATATAATCTTTGAAACATTACCACAACTCAGTTTGCGATTGTCCAAATATTCTAGTAAAAACCTAGTCAATGCCTAGAAATCTGAACAAAAAACTAAAAAGTAAATTGGGAGTAACAATCTTCTGGCTGCCTAGCTTGGTCCTATAATCACATTCTTGGAGTCTCATCAGTGAGCAGCTACTAGATTCCAAGTTGAACTTCATTCTATACTCGCTTAAGATATACATAAATTTAATATTTTCAAAAATGTTTAGATACCTTTAAGGCAATATGTCACATTGTAACTAAATGCTTAGAATATTGAATTACCAATTATTGTTTTCATAGATATTTTCAAATAAAAAAAAAAAAAAAAACTGTTAGACCAAACTAGAAATGTATTTTTATCTTCTTCTTATGTTCGATAATAAATCATTTATTTGTATTAGTAATAGTATTAAAGTTAATAAGATTATATTATAATAGTATAATTTATATTATCATTCTACATCTATTTAATAAAACTAAAAATATTCTGTCATTATAATATAAAACCTATGATATTTTATTTTTTTAAATTTTAAATGTTTTAAATTAGTTGATGATATTAAATATACTAAATTAATTAAATATAATTTTAGTTTACAATTAATTAATTAATTTGAATTTGAATTATTAATAATTAAATTATAAAATGTATAAAAATGGTCAAAAGAACCTTGTGTGACCAAACATAGGTATTACAATTATTTGTGTTAAGATCATTGATAGGTCTCATGGTGAATTAAAGAAATTCTTTTGATTTGTTTTATTTATTTATTTTTGCATGAGATAGTTATGAACTGAGCATATTATTTGTTATTTTATGAAATGTATATATTTAAATAAATTTAATATAGATAATAACTAATAGGAATCTATTTAATTATATTTGAATATTTATTATGAATTATGATATATGAATGATATATTTCTATTGGTTTATAGTTTGTAACTTGAAAAATAATTGCTGTTTTTAATATCTTATTTTTTCGTGAATTTCCCATTTCTAACATTAATTGTCTTTATTGTTGTTTTGTTAATGATAAGAAATTCATAATATCCCAAAATAGTAATTACTATATATGTACCTCGATAGGTACTTATCTTTTATTTTTATTTGTTGACCTGTAGAATGCAATCAGTAGTTTAAATTTATTTTCATTCAATTTTAATATTTTATTTATCTAAATTAAATGTTTTAGTATTTTTCTTTAACTTAGGTACCTAACTTTTGTTTTGTTTTTTCACCTATACTAGTATATTTAAATAACTTAACAATGTGTTTTATGGTATACATTTTTTTAAATTATTACTTATTTTATTCATTTACATTTCACAATAACTAATATTGTATTTAATAGTTTTTATTTTTTTATTTTCAGAAATTGCTTAAAATGAGCTTGTTGCTGGCTCAACTTACTGACTCACCTAAGCCTAGAAATGCTATGGCTGGTGTTGTTAAAATTGGTTATTTAAAAAAAAATAAGAGTATGAGAAAAAAATTTTTTGTGCTCCGAGAAGAAACTGCTGGTGGTGGACCTGCGCGTCTTGAATATTATGAAACTGAAAAAAAGTGGAGAAACAATGCATTACCTAAAAAGTATAATTTAACTATTAAATTATGTTATATTTTATTAACTATAATAGTTACCTAATGGTTTTGTCATATATTTTATTATAGAGTAATTGTATTAAAGTCGTGCTTCAATATCGACAAACGTGTAGATGAACGTACTAAAAAGACAATATTATGTTTGTATACCAAGGAAAGTTCTTTTTATATATTATTTGATTGTGATAAAGAACTTGACGAGTGGTTGGACCTAATGTTAGTTTTACAACGTGCTTCTAAACATTTTGGACCGGGTGATTTACTCAAAGAACCTTTCGGTACTTAGTTGTATACATTTTTATTATTTTATAGTATATTAACATATTATAATTACATTTTTTTTTTTTTTGCAGAGCATATTTGGCATATTTCTATATTAAAAAAAGAGCTGGGAATGAATCCAAATTTAATAGGTATGACTGGACTCTGTTTATGTGACAAAAAAGTGAGCATAATGAAATATCCAACTAAATCAAAAGAACAAAAGACTATGGATATAATGGTATTTATCAATATTAATTTATATTTTTGCTATTGATTAATTAATAAAATTATATTTTTCATTTTATTACAGCTGTCAAGTATTCGTCGTTGTGGAGCTTTAGGCACTTTTTTTTATATGGAAGTAGGACAAAGTTCTCCATTTGGTTCTGGTCATATATGGATGGATACATGGAACAATGATGTAGCAGCTAGTGTTCATGAAACTATAATGGGTGCATCAAGTCGAAATCATGACACTAGATTTAGAATGAGATCATCATCATTTAATGAAGGATCACGATTAATAAACTGTCCATCAAGACAACGTTCTAGTTTTTATGGTATGTTTTTTACAAAATTGAACAAAGTTCCTATTATTAATTACTTGGAAATAATGTTATAGATGAGAATCACCCTGGGCTTCGATATAAAAATAATAGTCAAAGTTCCTCAACTTTAAATAATGGCAATGTTGATTTAACTCGTACAGGTAATTTAATTTAAGGTATCAGTAACTTGAATATTTATGTCAAGACTACTTAAATGTACAAATTTTTTCTATAAACTAGTTTAAAATTATGTGTGTTTTGTTTTTATATGATATCAATTTTTTTTCTCTGATTTTATATATTTCTGACAATTAGTGAGATTAATTACTGATTAAAAACTAAAATTTCAGTTTTATTTTTCTTAGATCCAATAAAAAAAAGTTTATAATATATTATTTTTAAGATTTAATAAATTCTGAATAAATGAATAATTTTAGATTTTGATTGGAATAAAAATAGTTTATTTTTTGTTTCTCAATATCATTTTTGTTGATAATAAAATAAAAGAAGTTTAAGATTTTATAGTAATAAAATATTCTAACTTTTTCAAATGTGCCCTTTAATAATTCATATATGAATGTAAATTGTTTATCTTAGTTATATTTTTTGGATATTTGTGTAAATGTATGCACAAGTTAAATAATAAGTTAAATAACTTATTTTCAGGATCAGTTAGACAGCGTTGTGATAGTATGCCATTGCGACCACGTACTATTAGTGAAAACACAACTTCATCAACACGTTCTTTCAATGGAATTTTATCCCCAAAACAAACTTTCCATAAAGGCTGTAATTGTGTTTCTGCCTCTTCATCATTATCAGCGTATGTTACTTATTATAGACTTATAATTAAAAATTTATAAACAATAATTTATTTAGGTTTAACGATTCTAACTTGAGTACCTGGGATTCATCACTTTCAAAATCTACAGATACCACAGATGGAATCTCTTCTTTTTACACGAGTCTTAATGACCATCGGTCTGCCATACTTGAGGAAAAACAAGAAGACTTTATTCCTTATACTCCATTAGACAAAGGTATTTTTATTTTAATTCATTATTTATAATCAATAGTATAATATGTCAATTAATATTAACATTTATAATAAATAATAATACATTTCGTTTTATAATACTACTATTTTTTTTTCTTGTAGAAGAAGATTCTTTGAGACAAACAAGTGACAGTAATGTTAATAATAACATTAACTTGATTAACAACAATATTGTTGGTAATAAATCCAGTTCCTCTTCCCAGGTCAGTTTTTTTATTAATTGCAAATATTAATAATAATTATTGATCATCCAAATATTTATTTCATAAATTATAATGTCAAAACAATTTTTTTTTTTTTTTATGTTTGTATAATGATAAGAATTAATAAGTTAACACGTTGACTGCTATAAGTTCACCGACATCCTAACTAAGATTTGCTATAGTGGAGCCATAGTATAAGTAATATAGTATTACTGTAATTTTCATGTGTGTATTTTTAAATAAGAAAGTTCAATCACAGTTCTGAATATACTGTCATAATTTAAAAGACTTAAACAATATAAATTTAAAATAAAAATAGTTGGGGTACCGATGGTCTGCTGGCAGTATGTTTATTTATTATGATGCCAGATTGGTTATTGGTAACTCAACTATTTTTATTTTAAGTTTGTATAGTCCATCAAAGTAATTTATTTGTTTATCGTGTTTTTCTGATCGTGTATAACTTTTATAATAATATTTTGTGAAAATAAAAAAGATTTTCATTGAATTCTATTAGGTTTTATATATGATAGATTAATATTCAACTACTCAAAATATGTATAAGATTGATGAATTAATTGATTTTTTATTTAAATTGTTTTTTTTTTTGTGTGTGTGTGTGTGTGTATGCCATGATGTCATTATGAAATCTTTATGTCTGCGCCATCAGACAATATTATATGTTGAGACCTGCACTCTAAATGACAACTTTAACATACCCGACTTAGGTCACCGGCAGGCTTGTGGCAGTCAGCATGTTAAATATCTTTTATTTAAACTTATACTTTAAATTGGACAATTAATTTTTATTAGATTACATAGCATTATTTATTAATATTTTAATTTTAATATTAATAGGCGGGTTCTTGTTGTGACTCAAACAGTCCGTATGGCTCACCCATCAATGTAGATGATACATATACTCCTTTAAACCCTTCTGGTTAGTAAATATATTATTTGCATAATTTGTTCGTGTTAATTTCAATTATTTATAATCTTTAGGTACGTCTGGAACATCTCCTCCACCAGATGGATACCTTCCAATGAAACCAGGATACACTTTTTCTAGTAATTGTGTAAATGCTATGCCATTGGAAGGAAACAGTAATTCTAAACAAGGTAATTTTTAAATCAATTTTTTTTTTTAATAAATTTATTAATAACATCTAATTTAAAAACAATTAAAAAATTTTAAATTATGGTGAATTATGTTAGACACAATATGTATAAATTATGTATTATTAATTATTATAAAAAATTTTAAATTCTTTATAATTTTTCAAAATCACAAGAATTGATTTATAAAATATATTTAAATAGTGAAAAGTATACTTTGTGCATATGAACTAGATCACCATAATATACATGCTAATTAGAAATTAGTGTTCCAAACATAATGAAGATATACAATTTTTTTGCAATTCCTTCCATTTATTTAATATACATTTCTGATAAGCTTTTATATATTAATTGGATAGAAAATTAATTATAGTGGATTCCTACTAAATCAATTTAAAAACATTCCATTCCTGTTTGATAGATATAAGTGTCAATGATTTGTAAAGATAAATATTATGTAAGTTAATGTTTCAATGATAATAACATTTTAATATTTTAAATATTTCAATATGATATGTGACTGGAGTGTCTTAAATAGTTAATTTCATAATCAAACTAAATAAGATTTAAATAATTCAGTATTTTAGATAATTATTTAATTTGCAACTTCAATATAACTTGTATACAATTTATAGTGGGGAAATTCAAAGTTCATGGTCATTGTTACTGTAATAATTGTCATTACAAAATTATTTCAATTATCTATAAGCTAATTCAGTATCATATTTGTCTCTTGCTAGTTAAACATAACTTTATAATTTTTAATTGATTGATTATCTAAATTTATGTTAAATTTTTATTATACATATTTTTAAGTAAATATTACCAATAATTTCTTGTTTATTACTTATATCACAATAGAACTTACTGAGATGCCTCAAATGGAATTTGAATCGCCTGAAGGCTATGTCCCTATGGCACCTGTGGGTAAAATGTCTGACTATGTATCTATGGATTGTAAGCAAGGATCTATTGAATCTGGAACACCTTCTACAGATACTCGCTTTTCTGACATACATTTAGACAAAGTTTGTGCATACCTTACTCCATCTGAGGACGAAGGACCTATTGAAAGGCCTACTCGAGCTTATTCTGTTGGTTCCAGACCAGATGGCTTAAGGGAAAAAATTGACAAGTATGTACTCACAATTAATAAATATATATTAATATAAATATAAATAACTAATGTTTTTTTTTAGAATTAATGCTGATCGAACAAGAGCTCGTGCATTTTCAGTTGGCAGCCGTGGTCGATTACCCCCAACCGGATTGCCACGGAATGGTTATCAGTCTGGTTCGACCAGTATGTCTGAACAAAGTGACAATGGTGATCGTGTGGAAATTGATTTTAGTTGTAATTCAAAATCTCGTCGTCATTATTCAGCAACTTGCCGTACTTTATCTATTCAACCACCAGCAGATTTATCACCAAGATCATCACCTAAACTTTGTCCTTCTCCTGATCCATTGTGTGCTCATAAACCAACTGGTCGTTCCCCTCCAAAATCTATAGTGTCTTCTGTAGATATTAAAAGAACACTATCTGGAGCTGTTCATGGTATTTCCAGATCACCTCCAACATCTTCACATACTTATTTATCACCTACATTGGAAAGAGTTTCAGAGGTGCCTGGTATTGAAGTTGTTGATAATTACATACCAATGAAACCAAGTCAAGGATTAAATCCCTGTGAAAAGTATGTTGATATTATTGTCTTCTTATAATTATTTTATAGTAAATTATTAAATTAATTAAATTATATTTTTTATTTCTGTCATTGTTGCTTTTTGTTAAACTATGTTTATGTGTAGTATACATATTGTTTATTGCAGTTGTTAAATAATATTTGTATTTGTATTTTATGTTCTGTAGCACAAATATGGTGGTAGACGAATCAATTAAAAGAAATTATGTAAATGTATGGGAAGCAGCAAGTAGCACGTTTCCAATCATGAAAATGATTGGAGGTTTGAATTGGAAAAAAAACAAAAAACGTAATACAGCTCCTGCTTTAGAACAACTTATACCTATGGCTGATGAAGGCATTGATGAAATAGATGGTTATACGACTATAAGGCCTGGTGTTCATACAATACCGGTACGAGAACAAATCAGTCAGTCTTCTGATGCAGTGTTAGATGCCATTTGTGATGGACTTGCAGATCTAGTATTCTCAGAACCACCTCCTATTGTCACATATAATTCTCAAAACCACTCTAAGTCCGATAATTCTGTTTCTTCGTTGGATGGGTAATTATAGAATTAATGTTGTAATATAATAAATATTTTAATTTAAACTCATATTTTGTAAACACTGGTAAAGAGGTTTATCTTAGTGCAAACAAAAATGTATATAATTTTTTTTATGCATAATTTTACTGTGTTGTTCTTTGTATTTGAATTAAATAAATATTAATATTTAAGTAATAGTATATGTAAATATATTTGGCATCTAAAGTATAACATTTTAGAAGAATTGTATCCAGGGGTAATTTTTCTAACGATATTTCAACTTTAATGGAGAATTTTTATTGTATTTAATGTATTTTATTTTTAGTGAATATGTTACCAATTTAAACCAGTATGAACTGAGACATAATTATAATTTTTGCCTTTTACGCTTTAAATTTTTAATAAAAAAAAAAAATTGATTAAATATCAATTGTTTATTGTTAAAAGTACTAAGTTATTAATTTTTTATTTGATTTGTAAAATAGTTAATTTAATCATATTTTAATGTATTATGTTAAAGTAAAATAGTTTAACATAGTGAAAACTAAGCTAAGATTTTGTTTCCATTACATGGGGAAAATTTAATAGTAAAAAACTTACAAGACTTCCTCCGTGTAGGGAAATAGTAGAAATGGTAGGCCAATGATAAGTTAATGAAAATGGATATTATAAAGGTCTTCTTTTAACTAATGTATAGATTTGATAGGAAGCAACAGTTGTCAGAGAAACATAATCATCTTAATAACTTATCCCATTTATATGTTAGATGGAGGTTTTAAAAAATAATGAACGTATAACTGAGTTAAACTACAGTTACATAGTTGGTAAATTTAAACTTTAAAAAGAAATAATGATTACCAATTTGTATAAATATTTATATTATTTTAAATTATAATTAAATTAAATTATAGTTAAACTTAAATAAGTATTTATTTATACAAATATAAATAAATAAATGTAAATATATGCACGCTTGCGTGTATGTATGACCGTTTATTTTTATTTGCAAAAATAAAAATCTCCTTGTGACCAGACGTCAATGTATGCAAATAAGACTGAAGAACCACTCTAGGGATATACCTAACTAAGTACTGTATTTAATTTTAGGTTCTCTGTAGGATTTTTTTAATTTACAAATTGTCTTGTTTGAGCTGATTTTTAATTTGTTAGATAACAAGAAAATAAAAATAATTATTGATAATAATAATAAATTCAATTGGTGTGTGTCTATGTTTGTGTGTGTATGTGTATGTGTAATATGTTAATTAAAATAAATTAAATTAATTGATAAATAATAACACTGTTTATGGTGTTTTTGGTTGACCTTTAAAAAAATTTGTACCCTACATCACTATTATTTAGAAAATTTTATAATAAAATGTATTATTCTGCATTCTCAATGTTACTTAATAGTTGATTGTCATTATTATGAATTTATGATGAATAAATGTGTCATATTTGTATCACATTATTGATAAATTTTAAATATATTTCAAACAGTAAAAAAATAATTGTTTATAGACCATGAGAAAAATTATAATGTTTCATTATTGTTGTTTTTTTTTTTTTTTTTTTTAAGGTAGAAAAAGTTTTTTTCATTATTTATTTTAGTGACATTCTTTACAAAAATAAAGATATTATGTATAAACTAATTATAGAAAAATGGAGAAACATTTTCTCAAAAAAAATTTCAAATTAAAATAATTTTTCTCACCGCCTGTATTTATTATACACTCAGTACTGCCACTATTGTAAGAAGACTAAATTGTCTGCCCATCTAACTATTAAAATTAAGTTCATGTTTTATAATTTTTGTTCATATTTTAAAATATAAATATTATAAATTGTATGATATTATGATTTTATTCAAGTGTGTTTAGTCTTAAAATGTAGGTGAAGATATTAGTAAATATTAAATAATATTTATTGTTTACATTTTGTCTTTATTCATTTATAGATAAATTTTGTTGTAGCAAGTATTAGTTTAAGGGAATTTAGTAGGCTATTGTTTGTTTTTTTTTTTATTAAAAATTTTTTTTTGGTTTTAGCCAGTAGGAGTTATTGCCAGTTATCATTTACATGAACAACTGTCTTTTTTTTTTTATTTTGCTCACATTCCTCAATTGTTTTCTTAATATTAATTATTTTGTTTAATGCTAAATTTTGAAAATAGAAAATGTTATTCAAACACACACCTTTAAAAATTATTTTGTTAAGTTTGACTTTTTCTAAAAACTTATCTTGTGATCACTGTATTTACTATTTAAATTTATTTATTTATTAGATAAAAACGTTATAGATAAAACAATTGAGAACTATCAATTTTGTAATATTTATTTATTTTGTAACAATACCCTTATAGTATTGTACAAAATAATGAAACAAAAATGTTTTAAACTTAATGCAATAAAATACAGTGTACATTTGAATTTAAGACTTATTTGTTGTTAAAGAATTTTAAAGTATAATTTCTATAATTTCATCCAATTTGCATTTCATCAGTTAAAATTATAATACAATCAATATTGGATGAAAGCACGTAAGTATTGAATTTAAGGAAAGTATGATATTTTTAGAAGCAAATGAATGCAATTAACTTATTTATAAATTTGAGTACCTACACATTTCAAAATTAAAAAAAAAATATTAAATTAACAATCTTTATCATTTTTTATAGTTATTCTGTTAAATATTAATTAGTATAGTCAAGATCACCACTAAGGTAAAATCAGTAATCACTAATCTGTATTATTGACGTGAATATGATGTTAATACCTTGACAATTAATTGTCAATATAAGTTTATATTTTAATTATTCATGCTACCTAATATTGTAAATGTATAATTATGTTACGATTAAGTTTACTTTTAAAAACATTTATTTAATAATTTAATATACTTCCTACTTGATAAACATTTTGACTTTCATTTTATCATTACACTTGAACAAAAAAGCTTTAAAATTATTTTTTAAATATATTTAAAAATCTAAACGATTTAAAAAAAATGATATTGCATTCATTTATTATTATTATAATAAAAATGACTGGGAGACTCATCAAGTTTATTTATATTGAAAAAACAATTTTCCAAAAAGAAAATTATTCAATACAAGCTATTCTAATGATTCAAATGATTGACAGAAATAATATGATAATATTTAATACCTTTATATAATTACAACTAGTTTTACCATTTTATGATTTATTCCTTATGGTATACACTTAAACGCAAACCTTTTAAAAAATGATAAATTGACTATTATTAAATTTAAAGGTAAGTCTTAATTATATAGGACATTTCATTAAATTTTATTATTTTCATTTCAAATGTAAAGTGAATTATAATCACGAGCAAATTAAAATTGTCATATTGCCACATTCTATTATCTTCTCACAGTGTGATCAAGCACATGATACCTATCAAAATAACCATGAGTCATGACTTGATAAAACAAATAACCAAAATAAGTATTGAGAGAAAATTTGTACATATTTAATTGTCGTTAGTGTTGTGGAAATTCCTTCCTTTTAGAAAGAAACTCGTTCCTGTTGCGAAAACGGAACACGTTTCTTCCCAACATTGTTAAACAAACTAATACATCCACGAACCATAAATTAACAAAGTATTGAAATCTGTATCCAAGTTTCCCTTTTTTTGCTGAAACTTAAAATAATTATTAATAGGTTTCGGGACAAAGATTTTTAATTCAGTGTTATCAGGAGAGTTAAATTATATTATTTAATTAACTTGTTTATTTAACCACGTTGTAAACTAAATTAAAGGTAGTTTCCAATTTATCAGCAACAAGCTGGTGACGATCCGAAGATTTTACCGGTACATACTAGATTATCGGCTCTGGGGTACCTACCTAATAAATCTATCACCTTTTAGCACAGAACTATTACATGACTAATGAGATGATAATATAGTTATTAGTTTGCTTTAGCAATCCTCGCCTTATAGGTACATTGGTGACATAATATTATGATTCACTAATCGTTACCAAACAGCTGTAAATATTAAATTCCACTATTCCAGTCTAACATTTGCTCGCAATAGTGACTAAACGTCTAAACTTAATTTTGTTGTCAATTTGTCATGATTGTATCACAATAAATAGTAGAAATCCAAATGGTTCAATGTTTATTTTGGCAAGCAATTTTTCAAGATTGTACGCCAGTGTAACTAGTAAACATATTCTGGTGGCTGTTGGGTAAACCAAGTCCGAGTGGAGACAAGAACATACACCGTAGTTCGTGCTTTAAAGTAAAACAGGAACTTCGATAATAAATATTATCTTGGTCTGTGTCAATGTGTCATAATCCATATAGACACATTCAGATATTCTCAATTCACTCATATTAGACATTAGTTATATAATTATACGTCAATAACCATGCCGGTGATCGTAAACATCACAGTAGATTATAGAGAGGTTCAGAGGTATACGCACAGCTTTCAAAATAGTGTACCGAGAAAATAATCTACATATCTTGGTGAACACATAGAACACTATAGAAGCGTCACTCTCGGGCGGCCAATGTTAATGTGTTTAGAATTCTTAACGGCCTTGAAATGGTTCGTAACTTCTTGTCTTACCGCCAAGCTTACAACATCATTCTTGTTGTTACGCCTAATCATACAATAAATATGTGATTGTGATAAGAGAATAATAAATTATATTTTAATTTTTTTTTTTATGTATGACATCAATTTTTTTATTTTATATAATACGAATATTGAATTTATGATGGCTAATATATTTTTAAGATATTTATTCAATAAATTTGTAAGTAGTTTGTTTTTCGGACATGATTTTATTAATGCATTATTATTTAACATCATTGACAATTAATGTTAATATATACAATGAATATGAATTATTTACCTTCTATAAGACAATTTAACAAAATATATACATAATAATATTTATAAATTACATAAAATTTGCAATTTTCTATTTTTCATGCGAGGTATTTGCAAATTACGGTTAGTTCTGGTCAAAGTAGTATAAATTCTAAATCTTATATATAAGTTTAACAAATAGTCATGGGGGAATTGTTCACAGGGATGTTCAAAGTATACATTTAACATTAAAGTTTTAAGTTTTTGCCCAACTTTTGGTGATGGTGCTAAAGTAGGAAATTGGTTTGTAAATATAATGTCTAATTCAAAAATATATTGGTAAAAATTACAATCTGGAGTCATTAATGATGAAAACATAGATATAGAGCTGTGTTGATGTGATTTGAAGTGTGTGAAAAAAAGTTCATCAGATAACTTTGTGGTAGTTCTGCCATATCTTATGCACGTTTCACAAGAATGCATGTTATAACACTTCATTATTAAATAACCACATATATATGTAAAAGCATTTCTTTCTGGCAATTCTAATGATCTGTAATTGGTTGCATCAATGGGTAATGGATTAATTTGAATTACCTTTTGGTTTTCAGGGAATACTGTTTTTAAATCTTCAGCTGGTATTTTATTTAAATTACTCAGTACTTGGTCTATGTCTTCCAAACAATTTGCACCTTCATTATATTCAAAATAAAAAATTTCAAGGAAGAGGGGTTATACAAATCTT
This sequence comes from Melanaphis sacchari, assembly GCF_002803265.2. NCBI lineage: Eukaryota > Metazoa > Arthropoda > Insecta > Hemiptera > Aphididae > Melanaphis > Melanaphis sacchari. Next base: position 1,201,805 of record NW_020271547.1, on the reverse strand, counting down.
ATTAAGTGGTAATATGCAGTGACCTTTTTTTTTTAAAAATTGGCGGGCTGATCTCGAGCAATGCATTTCGATGTTAAAAGTGTTCGTAACATCATGTCTTACCGCCAAGCTTACAACATCATTCTTGTCGCTCCGAAATGAAGAAAATAAAAGTGGAGGGGTGAGTGTCGCTTCTATAGTGTTCTATGGTGAACATTCACTTCACAGCTGATATTATGCGTAATAGAATAGACATGGCTAATATGTTTTTATTCGTATTTGTTTGGTAAATTATCAGTTAAAATCGTGATATCAACTATCAAGGTGGATCTGTCTTAGACCTGTTGCACATTCATGCATATTATCAAAATTCATAAATTATAAGGGGTTCGTTTTCGATTTAATTTATTCATATTACCTATATTCTAGTTTTATTTAACCCAGACAGACTACCAGTGATTGTTACTGAGAATGTCAAAACCTTTTTAATAAGGTTTACGTCGGATTTGAATGACACTGAAACCTATAACAATACCGACTTACTTACTGTACCTACTTTGATTTAATATTGTAACATTTGTCAATTTGTGATCATAATTAATTGGTTAACATTTTATTAAAAAGTATGATGCTGGAAACCACAGAGGTGCGTAAAATGGACGCAACGCTTAAATTTGAATTGGTAAATTTATTAGATATTAATGATGGCTGGAAATTACTCATGGCCGCTGTAACTATTGACTGTGATCCAACCAAAAGTCGGAAATATACTTTTGATCACTTGAAGTAAGATTTGTTTTGGCGTACATGTTTACTATTATCTGCTTGTCAACATTTTTTAAACAATCAAATAATTGTATTAGATTAATAGAAATGGCAAGCCAAACACAACGGCGATCTTGTAGTGAGATATTTTTAGAAGAATGGGGAACTAGTGGTCATATTAGGCCTAATCTCAAGATTCTTATGGATCTATTGTTTGAATTAAAATTAATACGAGCTGCTGAGTGTATAGCTTCTAAAATAATAAGTGGTAACCAAGAAAATATTATGAACTTAACTATTTAGAATTTAAGTTAATTAAATATATATATATATTTATATTATAATGTTAGCACTTATTTATAGATAAAACTATTGGCAAGTTGGAAACATCTATGAACCTTCTAGAGGTTGATGAATACACAAATAATGATAATAGTGAAGACTGCAAATCTACTTTGTTTGCTCATCAGCTAAAGACCAGATCAATTTTAAATGATGACGAATGTAATGCAAGGTATAATTAGTTATTAAAACATTATCTATTGTTTTTTTTTTTTTTTTTAATCAGACCTTTGTTAATAATTAATAATACCAGTATAATATTTTTTGATAAATTTGTATATGCTTTATGTATCAATAAAAAGTTATTTTTAAAATAATTATAATTAGTATAAAATGAAATATTAATTACTATTTAACTTATAACAAATATATTTAATTCTGTAATATTTTTCTTTTATCTTGTAGGTTTAACAAAATTAAGTTACCTTATAAATATTTATCTAATGCTACAAATGGATTTTCGGATTCGTGTTTAATCGGAGCTGGTGGATTTGGAAAAGTATTCAAAGCAAAATTAATTAACCAAATAGTGGCAATAAAACTTATGGAAAAGATAATTGAAGAAAAAGATTTTAAACAGTATTTAAATGAGATTGATATTGTTTTAAAATTTAAACATGATAATTTATTACCATTAATAGCAATTTCATATGATGAACAGCCATGTGTTGTTTATAGATTTATGGAGAATGGTTCATTGCTTGATTGCATTGCATGTAAAGTATGTTTTTGAAGAATAATATATTATTGAATATAATTTTTTTATTAATTAACAATTTAATTGAACAGAATAGATCATCTATATTAGATTGGAAACGAAGGATAAAAATTGGGACAGATGTAGCCAGTGGACTAGTTTACTTACATACAGCATTTGAAACACCTTTTATACATCGAGATATTAAATCTGCTAATATACTTTTAGATGATAAATTTATTGCCAAAGCATGTATTTACAATTTATATAGTATAGTAATGATTTATATTTAATATTTATTTTTAATGTTTTTATAGATTGGAGACTTTGGCTTGACTCGTATTGGAGATCACACAATGACATCTGTAGTATTAGGAACATCTGCATATATGTCACCTGAGGCATTTAGAGGTGATATTTCTATGAAAATAGACGTTTTCAGCTTTGGAGTTGTATTATTAGAGTTATTAACAGGATTACCACCATACGATGAATGTCGGACTGGTTGTGACTTGGTAAGACTTTAATTTTGTAGAGAAAAATATTTTCATTTATAATTATTTTACTTGTTTTTTTTTAGTTGACTCATATAAGTGAAATTGAATGTCCTATTGAAGAATTATCAGACAAGCGTGCCGGAAATTGGAACGACAGTATTGCTATAAAAATATATGACTTGGCAAATCTTTGTACAGCTACTAAAACCCGAAGACCATTTATGCATGGTCAAGAAGGTGTTTTTGAATTTCTTAAAAATATTCAATCCGAAATTGATGTATAATATCATGAAAATTAATAATTTTATAATTTTATGTATATAACAATTAAGTTACCATAATCATTTGAACAAAATAATAATTTTATATAAAAATATTTTTATTTTGAGCTTTATATTTAAAATTATTAATTTAAATTATACAAACATAAATTTAAATATATTTATTTTGTACAACACTGCATGATTCACATACATAGTATTAAAGTTAAATGAAACAAAATAGTTAATTTTTAATATTTTAAGACCATAAGTTTTCTCCAAAATATGTGTTTATGTGGTTAAGTTGAAATATGTTTGTAAACCAATTCCTCAAAAGCACTGTACATAATTTTTATATACATAAAAACTTAATATTTAGCTTTTAATAATTTCATCAGCTTCTCCAATTTCATAGCTTTCATTAAACTGCCGCTGATCTTAAGTTTACCAGACATATAAGCATCGGCAGCTTTTAGCCTTCCTACAAATATTTAATACATTATTGAATTATTAGAAATAAAATTATAAAAAAAGAAATAAATATAACCAACCATCAAATAATTCTTCTATTTTATCAGCTTCCATTGTTAAAGTGGCATCTGGTTTTGTATTTGGTTTACCTTTTCCAGCTGCGCAATTTTCAGTTAGATCTACATAGTAAGTTCTATCTTCATCTCCTAAAAAAAAAATATATTTTTAATTAAACAAATCAATTTACTAAATATTTGATTTTACAAAATTTAATATATAATATACACTATATGTATTCAATTCTAATAACCTTTTACTACAAACAAGAAACAGGCATTTGTTCCTTTAGCTATTTCTGGAGTCAGATGTGAATTGATTTTTGTAAATATACCCTCAATTGTATCTATTCCATCTGATTTTTTAGCTTGTGATTTTTTTGTTCCTTTACTAAATCCATCATGAGGGACTTCGTCTAAGAAGAAGTCCACCATTAAATCTCCTTTATAAGCTAAAAAAAAAATATCAGTATGTAAATTACGGATTTAAGTGCAAATTGAACAATTTGTAGATGCTGACGTAAATATTTTAAATTATAATAGAAACATATTTTAAAAATAATAATGTAATCTAACTTTGGATAGGTATTCATTTTTTCCAGTAAATCTCATTACCATGAATAAAATTATTTATATTATCATATAATAACTTTTAAATACACAGTACAACATGAATTTTTTTAAATTGAAAAAATTATTTTAAATATCACTAAAACCAACTAACTGTAACCATTTATATTATTTATTAAGCTACTTACTTGGATCACTGGCATATTGGTCCATATCAGTGATTCCTTCTTGTTTTAGTACTTCTTCGTCAACTAGAAACTGCCCAGTACAATTTTCAATAGACTTACAAAGTACCGCATAAGCTGCATCTGCCATAATTTCTGGGTTACGAGATAACTTTTTTGCATCAGTAGAGCCAGATAACATTTCAACAGCTGCAGTATATATAGCTATAATGCAAATAAATAAAATTAAATAAGTTAGGTTTTAAATAGAATTTGAGTAATAATTTTGGATAGAAATTGGGTCTAATTTGTAATTTAGAGAGGACAAAATTTAAAATTTTTAAAATAATTTGAAAAATGGTAAATTTTACACACATCCAGTTTTTAATAAAACTTAAATTTATGGATAAGAATCTGAAACAAAATACTAATCATTACAATGAAAGCCACCACATTTTTCAAGATCAAAATGGGCAAGATCAAATGTCAGTTATATTTTTAAATTTATGAAATAGTTAATTTTAAACTGTTATCTTAAAGTCAAGTAGTGAATTAGCATTTTTATTTAAGTTATGAAAAAAATGACTTGAAAAAGTTGAAAAGGGGATTCTTGGATGCAGCATAACAATGCTTCAAACCTATACTTCATTTGTCAATTTTTAGTTAAAAATTAAATTATAATAGATTTACAACCACTTTAATCATCTGTATGGTTCCAATGCAATTTTTTTTTTGTTTCTTAAATCAAAACCAATGATCAAAGAATATTTTTTTCAACAAATGAATAACATTACAAAATATGGAAAACAATCTTATGATATTTAAATGCCTACCAGAAGTGTTTTGCGATTGAAAAATAAGATGATTATAGTACAATTGCTTCTCAGATAGATTATTTTAAATAATGTGTATTTAGAATAATATGTTAATAATGGTTAGATTGATCCCGCCTTGTGTTTGAAAATTCTCTATAATTGTTCTATACTTTAAAAAAATTGTATTTGTTTATTACCAGTTCTTGGCCATAATGCGTTCACGGCAATGTTATCTGCTCTAAGTTCAGCAGCCATACCTAATACACACATTGACATTCCATATTTAGCCATTGTATAAGCAACATGATCTTTAAACCAAGAAGGATTCATGTTTAATGGAGGACTAATATTCAAGATATGTGCATGTTTGCTCTGTTTTAGATAAGGTATACACATCTTTGATCTATAACAAAAAAATACTATTAAAAAAACTTAAATTTATTCACTGACATAAGAAGCACATTATCAAACTTTTTAAGCATTCAACTAAGTTCCAACAATTGGTATACTTGACAAATATTTGTTACTGACGTGTTTCAGATAGGGTTGTTAGTTAATGTATCACAAGTCAAAAGTACAGTTAATATACTAATGAATACTTGACAAATATATCAGTCGCTGGAAAACCAATTTATACGTAAATTACTGATGTATTTGATTATTGATATATTTAGTAAGTATACTAATTGTAGAAACGCAGTTCCTTATTTAATTATACTTGTAATCACTCTAAATTGGTTATATATTTTTTTTTAAATAATGAAGCTTTCAAAGTTATTGGGAATGAAATTTAAATATAGCTTGATGCCTTAATGTTAAAATAATATGGTTTATTTATAGTATTTAGTGTTAAATAATTAATGTTAACTATCAAACTTTCAAAAAAAGGACTATAATGCTTTATTTTTTCACCATTATAAAATTTTTTTAATTGTGATAAAAAATTATTTATGTTACATATTCAATATTGACCGCATAAGATAGTGCTGGCTATGATTGATCCAGTCTGTGATATTATAAACAACAATTAAAATCAGAAACAGCATCAAATTTATAAAATAATAATATTTTTAAATGTTTACACTAAAAATGTTCCTCTTGTGTTGATATTATGCATCAAATCATATCTCTTCATATCAGTATCTAATGTAGGAGTTAATGAAATTGCACTTGCATTGTTTACGAGTATATCAATAGTTCCAAATTTACTAATTGATTTAGAAACAGCGTCTGCTACTTGACTTTCATTTCTTACATCAACTATGCAAGGTAAACATTTTCCTCCAGCTTCTTCAACTAAAAAGTATTAATTAAAAAAATAAATAAATAAATAAATATAAATAATAATCAAAATAAATAAATAAAAAGTATGAAGAGCTAATGATTTCTATAAACTATAGTTTAATTTACTTCAGAAGATTAACTGTAAGATCAAATCTCAAATAAATTTATCATAAAATAACATCATAATTATATTAAATTTTATTAAAAAATGTGCTTATTTTTTTCCATTTTTTCACATTATGTAAATTTTAGTGTACAGTTGAAGTGCACAAATTTTATATTTTTATTAACTAATAATTTGAGAAAAGTAATAAAAATATAATATAAATTAATTATTTCATAATTATAGAATAAGAATTATTTAAATATTTTAAATTAATAGCAAGACTTGTTGTAAGTTGATAATTTATAATCGGACTATGAACTAATTAGTCATTTTAGTTATTTTATCTATAAAACTATGTTATTTCCGTGACAAATTGTTATATATAAAAACTTATAGATTTTATATGTGAGAATAAATGCTAAATTTACTATTCCTTGTGGTAAAACAAATTATTAAAAAAATGTATAATTTAAATTAATGAAATATTTTTTATATGCAAAAGCATTTTTTATTTCAATCCTACAAGTAAATATAACTTAGCAAATTTGTATTTAGCAAGATTAGTTTAATATTGTTAGCTTTAAATAGATCAAATTTACATTATATCAAATTTAAAGGTAAAAAATAAAATTATTATAGGTATTTATATGTTAGTTTTTCATACTTAAATTTTTTAGCGAATTATCAACATTTTTATTTGCAATATTTTTTTATATACTCATAAAGTTAAAACTCACTTTAAAATTTAAATATTTTAAAAAAGTGATAAAAATCTAGGTACAAATACTATACAAATGTATACTATTATTAAAATTAACAAATCTAATGATAAACTAATGAACATTAATTTAACATGTTATGCATTTGTCAGATGGAACTAACAAAATTTATTATGAAAAAAGATATCTCCTAAGTAATAATTTTATTTTTAAATTACTTTCTTTAGCAGCTGTATATATAGTTCCAGGTAATTTTGGATGAGGCTCAGCAGTTTTAGCAGCAATTACAATATTAGCACCGTCCCTAGCTGCTTTTAAAGCTATTGCCTTACCAATACCCCGACTCCCTCCAGTAATGAACAAGGTTAGTCCAGATAATTTTCTAAATACAAAAATATAGTTAAATTTATATGAAATAATAAATATATTTAATATTAATATAACATAATAAATGCAATTCAAATAAATATAAAACAAATGAATAATTAACAAACCCTGTGTTCAGCATTATAATGTAGAAAATGGGTATGTTCCTTAAAATATTTTAAGTTATAGTATTAAAAGTTCAAGACTTGTGTAGTTGTGTGTAAACACAATGATTCAACAAAAAATACTATTTGAATTTATCTAAAACTCTGTAACAAGGAAATAAAATAGATAGTGTTTTAAATGATTATTAAGAAAGGGCAATAGGTATAAAACTTACAGGTGATCAGCAGAAAATGACCATGACCTACAAAATACAAATACTATGTCCTCATTGAACACACATTGTTATTTGTACAGCATCCAAAACAAAAACAAAGATATTGAGCAATAAAAAATATATCACTCAATTGAAATAAGTTTATAATTTAAATCGCTTTATAAGTGTGCAAATTTAAAACTAACATAACTTTAAGGAATACAATAAAAAAATATTTCCCGTCTCCATTTATGGCACAATATAAATTATTGTACTAAAGTAGGCTTGTAGCCTTGTAACTAGTTATAAACTGTAACTGTATGCTGTAGGCTTGTAGCAATTGCCTATTATCAATACTTTAAGTAGTTTTTTACATAGAGTAAACACCGAAGACTAAATAGAAACATTATATTGTGACGTCTACAAAAATATTATCATAAATCATTTTTAGTATTCACGCCGATTACCAATGAGATAATATATTAAGTCCACAATACCTATGCTTGTTGTACTTCGTTCCGGTTACGTACTACTATTCATTGATGTCCATAATATTTGTATGTTAAAATACGTAATTAAAATACATAGTAAACAGAATAACAATCTTAAGAACTTGGAAATAATTCGCGATCTTAGAAAAATCTCCCAGAACACAATGTACTCCTTAAGTTATTACTACATAAAAATGATTGAACAATTATTTTTGAATGTTAATTAGTGTAATTAACTCTCATTATTATTTAATTAATTACAAATACCTTACTCATAGTATAGGGTATACTTTCATTAAAAATAAAAACCAAGTTGGTATAAAAACATTAAATTAAAATCAATTGAAGTTCAAGATAAAATATATGTAAATAAGCGATCGTCCAGGTAGTACTTGCATGCAACCGCGAGAATTTAGGTCTATTGTGACCGTCATATAACAATAATCGTTTTAATTGCTATGACGTGTTTGGCTTTCGACCGTGATATCTTAGTCCGTGGTCATAGC
>NW_020271547.1:919972-1192028 GCF_002803265.2 Melanaphis sacchari | reverse complement strand
CCCACGGATAATAGATATAGGTACGAAGCATGTGTTGTTAAGGGTGGCAAAGAGCGTGACGTCGGAATATCCAATCCAGCCGCTAGCCCGCTAATGCAGTAATGCGCCAAAACTCTATCATTGTTTAGTGTTTACCAACTATTTTAACATTGTTTGCTCTACTTGTCGACTTTATTGCAAAGAAGAATAAAACAATTAATTGAACGTTAAAGTAAGTAATTGTACAATATTAGAATATTAGTTGTTACAATACAATGTACCGTAGAAGTTTAAATAATAACAGTTAATCTATCTTTGAAGTTATTACTACATTTATAATTACTTAACATATCTATTAACTGTAAAGATATATTATTATATAATTTATGGATCAATCTGTTTTTAAATATGTGTTAATTATTATACTTGCGTACATTAAAATAAGGTTCCTGAATTGATACCTATATAAATTATTAAAATAAAATGTTAACAATTAATAAATTACTGATAATATATTGTTAATTAGATGCCAGGAACTAGATTACGTGCTGTTGCTCGTTTGCTCAAATAGTTTACAGGAAAAAAATTTAACATATCTTCATCACATTATCAAAGATCAAAACTATGCCATGTTGTTGATTAATGCCTGCCTTTGAAAGATAAGTGGAATCATAAGACAGTACAATTTGTAGTGTACATTTTTGAAAATCATTTTGAAGTTGGATTTGAGAACTAATGACACATCAAAAATAAAAGAAAATTAAAACAAATGGTATCACTATTATTATAATATTTTACTTTTTGCCAATTATTAACCTTAATTTTAATTTTGTTTAGCTATTCCAACACAACATTTAAAGAGAAATATTTACCAAATGTTTAATCTAATATATTATCATTCAGACAAGAATGGCAAATATGCGATAAATGCAAACTATTGTTCAAGTTTAATGTTACCAACTCAAGAGAATAAAGATATAGCAAAAGAAGATGAAGATAGTACACGGGATAGAGTTGCCTACTTTAATGGAATCACTCGAACATAGGTACCAACAATTGCTTAACGATCATGACAAATTGAAACAGTATAAACATTTATTCTAATTCAATAGATTTCAGAAAATCAGAGTAATACTTTGAACAAAATGTAATACTTTTCAAAATTTGGGAACAAGTTCAGAAACTCATATCTAAATGAATCTTTAAAAATATGTTCAGTCAAACTACCACTACAATGTATAAAAAGAAAAGTGATTTGAGCATAGAAGATATTTCAAAAGCTTTACATTACGTTATATCTTGAAAAGGTGTTACATTATCTAAGAAACAAATTGAACTATCCATGCCACATGTATCAACCTTAGTTAAATGGGCCCGATGTGGACAATTGCAGGGTATTTGGATCTATTAGAAAAATACAATGAAAATAGCAAGCGCAATTTAAATAGTATTGAATTATTTGTATTATTCAAATTTTGATAAATGAAGATGTATTATCAGTTAAGTGAGTAATGATAAAACCGATCAAGTCATAGGGCCCCAAGTAAATGCAGTGCAATCATGGTGGAGGCATCTTAGAATTGGAAACAACCAAATATGGCATGTCGAATTTTGATCAATTAATCTACACTGAAATTCTGTCTGAAGTTACTAATCTCATTTTATATGAAAATTCTATATAAGTGGTTGCCTTGTATCTGATTGTGGTGGTGGTAATGTTGGAAGTTATGGAAACAGTTGCGTATAACTATTGACAAACATATTTCTTACATCCTAACACAAAAAGTATGTTTATTTGGCAGATGCCCCACATCTTCTTGCAACTAATCTCAATTGGCTTTTAGACAGCGGATTTATTCTTTTTCTAGACGGTGTAAGATAAATGAACACTATTAAAAAGAGTTACTAAGTAACTAATACAGAAATTTCAGTTTGTCAAGATTATCCGACAACATCATTTGAATGTAAAGGTGTAGAGACAAAATGTCGGATTAGCCGCGAATAATTATTTCCCATAGTGTTGGCTACAGTTTGATCCATTATCAAACCAGTGGTTTAAATCAGGTATTATCGGAAAATACTGGTCACTTTATTGAAGCTACACTGGTTTGGATATAATGAATCAGATACACCATCTGAAACTTGTGCACTAAAAGCCTTTTATGGCTTAAATTTAGAAGACCAGAATATGTATTGATAAATGTCATAAGGTAATATATTCAATCGAGATGTGCAGGCTAAAATATTACAAACATTTAAATATCGCGAATTTTGATTTCATAAAATCTACTAATCTACTTTTTGAAGATTTGAAAAGATAATATAATATATCTATATAGTCACATCAGACATCTAATCAAGATAGTCTTGAAAGTTTTCTTTAATTAGAAGTCGAGGACTTAATGACCACCTACCTAAATGCAATCATGTACAGAATTAGAATAATTGTGCTCGTACAAACCGGGAGTACAGGACAAACTTAATATTGAAACACCACAGGAAAATACAAATTTGCACGAATATTTGGTAGCAAATGTAATGGCAACTGCAGATGTTAACATCCCTTTCAATAACGTAAGAAAATGATTTATCTGTAGCAGTTGATCATCTGAATCATCATCAACACAAAAAATCTTCCAACAACTAATGAAGAAGATGGTTTATTTATTGTGTGGTTGGCTTGCCCAGAATTCAAAACAAATATCCCTACTTGGTGTTATACCAAAGACAAAACCAGATCATTCATATAGCTATGCTAAGTTAGTTAAATCTGTCATTTGTGAAGTTTAACTGACGGGTTTACGATTGGTAAGGCTAAGTGTTGAAACTTTAAAAGTTTCACAAAGAAAAATTGATACCTTAATCAAATATTGTTAAAGATTAACTAAATTACTAAAACGTGATGTGCCAGATTTAATTAAAGTGCTTATCTCCAAAGGACTTACATTAGAATTAAACTGTTGAATGATAACTTATAGCTGAAAAGATCTGAAGGTAAAACATCAAGCAGCCTAGATAGAAAAATCAACTAAAAATGAAAAATAATAACTTAAATATTAGTGGGATTGTATATTAAAAATAGATTTAAACCTTATTATAATATTTTTACTTATATTAATAAGGCAATACCGCTGCAATCGAACGAAGTACATCAGGCTATGACAATATTATAGTCTATGCACCGTGGCCACGAATCATCATAGCTGATAAATTTTAATTTAACTGATAACTCTAAGAATTATTATCTTTACTGTGGATTGTAAATACCTTTCTTTCTATGTTGATACGAATTTTGAGTATAATATATCTTGAGAGTTGAAATTGTGTTAAGGTTTTTGAGATTTACTATTATTTAGTGTTTCAGTAGTTAGTATTCTAGTATTTAGTTTTTACATTACTTGTTAGCCAAAAAAATAAATTACACATCGTTAATTCACAAGAGTTGTAAAAAACTGGAAATGGAGAAGCACGTATTAGAAGAAGTTTCAAAATTGTAAGATACTTAAATTCAAGTTATATGATGTATTATCTATAAGTTTTAAAAAATTATCTTTAATGTTATTTTAAATTGTAAAACTAATAACATTAAATAGCATTGCTATTGGCTTATATCTTGTTGATTTGGTGAAAAATGACTAACTCAAAATACCTTCATTTAAATACTAAAAAAAATTAAGTAAATTAGTGCTTTACTTAAATTTATTGTTCTAAAAATAATTTAAAAAATAGTAAGATTAAAATTTTTAAAAACAATATTTTCAGTAAGCAAGCCCAGATTAAATTAATGACACTTTCAAGTAATTTGAAATGTAATACTTAGATTAGTAACAGACATTTTATTAATATTATTTATAAATTATATTAAATTTTAGAAGATATTATATTATGTGCATAGTGCATTTAAGATATTTTTTTTAATCAACAGATACAATTAAATTTAAATATTCAAATATTTAATGTTTTTTTTTTTTATTATTATTTATTGGTTTTTTTTTTCAGACAATCTGAACAAAATGTACTTGGTGTTTTGGTATCAGACACCAAAGGCTTGTGTATTTTTTGTGAGTAATAAAAATGTTATATTTTATAAATTATTATTATTTATTTTGGTTTTTTCTTTCTATATTTGCCATTCTAAAAACTTAAGCTTCAGGAGAAGTAACACCAGGTATCAGTGGACACATAACATTCATTGCAAATCAATTATCAAAATTAGATAAACATGATTCGTATCCAACTATTGTATTAAAATCTGATAACAAGTAAGCATTAAGCTTAATTAAAATACATTTTTACAATTAATACATTATTGTTGACAACTAATCTTTGTATTTGCACAATATGAATATAACTGGTATGAGTAAAGAGACAGAACCTGATGAAGGCATGATACAAAGTTAGATTAATTGGCTAACCCATAAATTAGTATATTATAACTAGGGCTAAGATTTATATGCAATAAAAATTGTAAAATATGCATTTGGCTTATTAAAAATATGCAACTAAAATTATACTAAAAAAAAAAGTAGAAAAATAAATAATGATAAGTTTTAAAATTAAGAAAATACTATTCTTAATTATTTATGCTATTCAAATATATAACTCAAAACAATTGAATGTTTATTTAAATTTTCAAAACTGAACAATCTTTTGTTAGACCTTAATAAGCTCTTAAATAGGTATTTTTGAATAGTGTCAATGCATACTATCACACAACAAAAACGTCTAGTAACAAAATTTAATATATTTATACCTACCATTAAATATGAATTTTTTATATTTTTTTATTGTTGAAACATGCAATAATTTCATTTTATTCAAAATATGCAAAATAAAAACATCATAATTTACCTCATGAGGTGTTCTTGGACATTACTAACAAAAGTAATTATCAAATATTGCAAAAAAAAAAAAAAAAAACATACTGTGGTATATAAATCTTAGCCCTAATTATAACTATTTGGGCTGATTCCATTTAGTTGAAACTGAAGAAGTAGAATAATTATACTTTCACCTATATACATTTATCCAATCAGGGGAGATAGCTTATAATAATTTTTAACAATTTCTATTAGAACCATTTTTTATGTAAGTTGCAGTATTATATACATTAAATTAATTTAATATTTTTTTCAGGTCATGTTTGATAAAAGGCTGTGAAAATTCCTGTGTTTATGTATTATATCAGAATAAATAGTATTTAATGTTTATTATTGTTATTTGGTTGGATAAAATGTATAATGTCTAATCATATTTATTTTAATTATAAAATATTTTTTTTAAGATTATTGTTCCTCACTCTTTAAGTCTTAACAACTAAAAAATAAATCACCAATTTTTTATTTGTTTTAAATTCTTTGTTCTGTGGTACAAAGTAAGATAGTTTGTATTATGAAAAACTAATAACTAATTAAGAGCAAGGGCGGACTGGGCTGATGGGCGGGTGGGCGATCGCCCCCTGGGGTGTTAAGATTTTCTGTCCTACGATAAAAATTGTATATTTGTATATATGTTTTTGAATATCAAAAATGAAAAAAAATAATTTATTGAATAGCATATTAGTTAATTGTTTATATAATAATAAGTACATCCATTTATTTGGATTTCTATATTGTTAAATATTTTCACTTTTAATTTTGTTCCCGGAAAAATAATTTTTCAGTCTGTGAGAAAAACGTGCTAGATTCAAGTCCTAAACTTAAGCAATAAGCATTATTACACTGTAGAGCCAAACAAACCTACGACTTATATAATCACATGAGAATATAAGACATCCCTTACCCCACCGGTGCTAGACGCTAATCTAGATCTTGGAAGATTACTATGTTATCTCTTATCATAGATATTATACTCTTGTTTTACCACAGAATATATATATATATATCTGTAGTTATACCACTGAACAATATTATGTATATGCTGTCACGTCATTACCTAATATTGTGATAACATATTTGAATTTATTATTTGTTTTTTGATAATTTTCAAAAAGTAAACAATGAATGAAATTAATGATCATTTTAATTTTTTAAGTTATTAAGTTTCATATTATTATCATGACGTATAAGATTAAATACTTTTATCTTGTTCAAATATTTTTTTAAATTATAAAAGTATTATTGAGTGGAACATGTGGAATTTTACAGAAAATTAACTGCCTATTAACTTTTTAAAATATGTATTTCCAACTTTTATTATACTTTATATTTTCATTTATTGCGGCGTTCATTGTATTGATCGTGTCTATTGCTGGATTACGATGGCACTACGCTAGCAAAAAGAGGAAATGTCCAACTCAATTTAGCATAGCGTTTTTCCATCCTTATTGCAATGCTGGTGGAGGTGGTGAACGTGTACTATGGTGTGCTGTTAATGCTGTTAATACTGTGTATCCTAAAGTAAAAATTGTTATCTACACTGGTGACTTGGAGGTATCTCCAGTAGAAATAATTAAACGAGCAAAACAGAGATTTAACATAACTCTACCAAATAATTTAGAATTTGTTTATCTGCATAAAAGAAAATGGGTAGAAGCCGAAAATTATCCTTATTTCACTCTTTTAGGACAAAGTCTTGGATCTATTGTCTTAGGATTTGAAGCATTGCGTTTATTTCAGCCGGATGTATTCATTGATACGATGGGTTATGCATTTACACTGCCATTGTTTTGTCTCATTTGTGGTTGTAAAATCAGTTGTTACGTTCATTATCCAACTATAAGTTCAGATATGATAAATAAAGTAATTCAACAAAAAGGAAAACGTAGAACAATATCTTATATTAAACTTATATATTATCAATTATTTGCAAAACTATATGGTTTAGTTGGCTGGTTTGCTGATTCTATAATGGTAAATAGTTCATGGACTGAGGATCATATCAATATACTTTGGAAGCGACCCTTAAGCACTTACAAAGTATATCCTCCGTGTGATACGTCTGATTTACAATGTTTGCCGTTAGAAAGACATAAAACCAAATCTGTGAAAATTATAAGTTTAGCACAATTCAGACCAGAAAAAGATCATCCACTACAACTTAAAGCCATGTATCATCTCAGACAAATTGTCAATGAAAATGTATGGGAAAATATTGAGCTTGTATTTATTGGTTCAACAAGAAATCAAGAAGATGAAATGAGAGTTGTTGATATGATGGATTTATGTAAGCATTTGTCATTGGAGAATAACGTACGATTTAAAGTAAATATCAGTTACGATGAACTTAAAAATGAACTATCTGAAGGTAAATTAATTAACAATAAAGTTTAAGTTTTAAAAACTAATATTTTATTAATCTTTCAGGGTTGATTGGCTTACATGCGATGTGGAATGAACATTTTGGAATTGGAGTTGTAGAATGTATGGCTGCAGGATTAATAATGATTGCACATCGTTCTGGTGGACCTTTAATGGATATAATTATAGAAGATGGCGTTGGACAAAATGGATTTTTAGCTTCGAATGAAGTAGAATATGCACATGCTATACATAAGGCGCTGTTGTTGTCAGATACTCAAAAATTGTCATTACAAAAGGCTGCTAGGGGATCAGTAAATCGGTTTTCAAATCAACAATTTCATGACAATTTTTTGAGAGCAATACAACCACTGTTTAGTTTAAAAAAATTTAAATAACTTATTATTTTTTATTAGTGTTGAATTATAAATTTTTGTTATTTCTTTTATTAACTATAATTCATACAGCACTTTTTCAAAAAATATTTTTTGATGATATTAAAAAATTTTATTTGATTTACAAATATTATGTTTATTATAAAATCAATATTATTACAACCTTGTGGAAAGATAATTGGATTTTTATTGAGTTTTACTACATTTTATTGCATTTTTATTTTAAGAATTTGCAACTATCTTATCAGTGAAAATTTGGTGGTTAAAATCATTATTTGTATTACAATAATGATATTTACAAATTATTACCTCACTTATGTCTATAGCATAGGTGGCCAACTTGTGGCTCGCAAGCCACAATGCCACATGCCCACATGTGACTCTTGTCATTGTCAGATACTATTCGCATCTTGTTTACAAAATCAAAATTTACTTAATATTATTATGAATTTTAATTTTTAGGTATTATCTTATAAAAAATTATCAAATTATATAAACATTTTGGTACTTAGTACCTATCATTGTATTTATCTATGAGGTCCGCGAACCTATTCATGTTGGCCACCCCCGGTCTATAGACTTTCTTAAGTGAAATTTATATTATTAATTGTGTAATAGCTAACAACATAATAATTTTTTTTTCTTCAAATATTGTTAAAACTTAATTTTAAATTATTTTTGGAACGATTAATAAATAATATGTATTGTTGTTAATGTTGTTATAATTTATAAGAAAAACGATTAAGAGTCATTTTCATGCTTTTAATCGTTTTTAGTTCATGATTAAATGACTTAATTGACATATTTAGTTTATACGAGGTGTATATCAAATTGACCGGGGGCGGTGAGCCCATCGATAATTTTTCATTACAAGTACCTACCTACTAACTGCTGTCTTGTCGGCGATATTGGCTCGTGTTTGTCAATATAATGGACATGGCCACATGGGTGACGACATTAGTGGTGGCGGTGGTGGTGCTGGTAGTAGTACTGAATACTGATGATAGTGCTAGTGGAGGCGGCATTTCAATGTAAGGTATAGATACAACCTTGGCGTTTCGACGCGCAAGACACGGCTTATTATTCTCATAATTTAAATCATCGTCTCAGCCCTCACCGTGAAAGATACCATCGATGTCTTCGTTCTCGTCCTCAAAGAGGCTGTGCTTATGGTCATCAAACTTGAGGTGGGTCCGTACAACGTGGTTTCAAATGCCCTTGGCTTTAAGTGTTTCAACCCCCTCGATACATGTACGATTTAGCACGAAGCGCAATAAACTCAGTTATCATTCTATTTGTCGTCTCATCTTTGAATATTATTATTATTATAGAAAGAATATTTATACATTTTTTCAACAATCAATCTGTTAGCAATACCTTGTTTTAGATTACGATAATGAATTATGTATCGTTCTTTACGTTCTAACGTCACCATCATTTTACGTACTTTTGATCTCGGTGGAATTCTATTTAGCGGTAAAAACGGGAGCTCATTGTGCATATCGGGCAATTGGAGTATGAAATATTAATCTTAAACCTCGTAGATGCGGCCGACGTCCGATGTATCTGTCATATCATCTAATAATTCTAAAACATAGTCAATTTCATCCTCACACCGCTTGGATATACTGGGCCATCACCCATTCATATAAATTATTGGCTGAATAAAAAAAAAAAATGTATCAATTATGTATAAAATTAAAATAATTACCATCTACTGATACACAAAACATGCCGACAGATTTTCGCATCGTATCTAGGTGCCTTAGGGCTGTTAACTTTGCAGTACCGTCCATTTGCCTGAACCAGCTCCCCTCTAGTTCCATGCTTCAGGAAAAGTATCATTTCAAAATCCGTCAGCAACTCCGGCGAAATATCCATATACCGTAATATAGCATCAAATGAAAAGCTCGGTGCCGTGTAAATAATACGTCGGGTCTAGGCCATGAGTCGACATACACAAGTCACGAAAGTTCTTCGCATTACATCTGTTAGAAGTAGAACGTCTACTTTCAAATAAAGATTGCTTAAGTTGCCTACAGTCGCACATTATAAGTGATTCTAAACTATTATTGCATGTAGGTGATCGATATCGTCGATATGTTTCTCCATTAGGGAGCTGAAGAACTCATGTTTCGAGGGGAGGGTCGAGGGAGTCCTCGAGTTTTAACCATTTATCTATGTACCTACTCATACGGAAACACGTCCTTACGCATAACGAGTTGCATCTTGCATATCATTGGTTTTGGACACATTAGCTGTTTCGCGGAATTTTGAATAGTCGCTTGGCGTCGTTAAAAGGTTTCCGGCTAATGTGGCAAGGCTCGAAGCCATAAACCTAATAAAATCCAAGAATCGAATACTTAAGTCAGGCATAATTCATTTTGAAAATGAAATATAATTTTCGTCAGTGTTCAGGATGACCGATACAGTCAAATTCGCTTATAACGATCTTCAAGGGACCTAGAGAATATGATCGTTATAACTGAACTTCATTATATCCGCATTATAAAAAGTAACTACACATAAAATATAAAACCAACCAAATACATTGCTTGGAATCGTTTTACCCGGAATATCGTTATATAGGGCATCGTAATAAGCGAATTCGACTGTATAAACTCCTTACTATAACCAAGTTTCGTATCGATGAAGTGTGGATCGTATTTAGAAAGACAATGTAAAAAGTATGGGATGAACTTTGGGATGATAAGTTTTAAATTACAATTGGGGCATAATGTGTTTCTTAGCCTACTAGACAAATATAATCGTACTTTTATACAAAAAACACATTGATTAAATATGCAAAAACACATAATCTATATACATATAGTACATATTATACTGTCCGAATTAATTAACCGGACGAGTTTCTACTACCATCGTTATTTATATCGAGTTTTCGATAAAATATCGTTTAATCGTTTGCATGTGCCGAGCGATTGTAAATTCCACCGATTTTTGGGTTTAATTTAAAATATGTAAATTCCATCAATACATATTTTTACCAGTAAACATACTCTACCCATGGTAGGTAAAATAAATAACTACCTAGGTACTAACTATAGTGATCATTATTAATTAGAACATATTTATTTTTTTTAATTTGTTTAAAAAAATGATACAAGTATCTAAGTTTTAAATATAATATCTATATACAAAATATAAATAAGAAATCTGTACATAAATTAGATATGTACCTATTACCTGTTGTAACTTATTATTATTATTGCTTAGGTACTATTGTTTTTGCGTGTTTAATAACTTTATGTCATACTTATACTGTGATACTAAATATTACTAATTAATTTATCACAAATTTAAAAAAGTAAATCCCGAATATCTAAATAATAATAAAAATGTACTGGTGGAATTTACATTTTTTTTTAAAAAAAAACAAACCTGTGGAATTTACATGAAAAACGGTCTAAAAAAATCGCAATCAGTGGAATTTATATAAGCCCATATTAATAATTATTAGCTAAACTTTTCAAAATAATTGTATGAAATAAAAAAAATTACTGGAAAATAGGGATATCTACACAAAACTATTTTTTTGAATAAAATCAATTTTGTTTTCTTCCCGTAGGTATTTAAAAAATGAATAAATGTTGGCTCTATAAATTTCCATTTATTGTCACTATTTATATATATTAGCATTTTTTATCATGATATAAGATATTTAGGTATTTATTAATAATAATTCAACTAGTTTTGCGATATTCGAAAAATTAAAATTTTTTTTAGTTTTTTCATTTTATTCCTATATTGTAATAAAACTTTCGTTAATAAGAAAAAACCTTGAAAATTTATAATTCAATATTTTTCATAATTTTTTTTTTTTTTTTAATATTGATTTTACTGTCATAAAAAATTATCAAAATGTATAGGTATAATTAATAATGAATACTCTATTATTAATAATAATACATTTATTATACCTTACACTGGTCACTGGATATTTATCATGCAAATTAAAGACTGTTAATTAATGTCATTGTTTTCAAAATTCGTGTTTAAATTTAAAAAAAAATTTGATTTTCTATAAAAATAAATACTATGTTTAATACGAGTCACGAATAGTATAACCAATACATTTTAGAAACCATTTTTAATATTTTATTTAAATCTTACTTATGCGTTATTATATTATTATGCGTAGCATCATAAATAAAGTGCCTATGATAAATGTATGTATATTATAGTCTATGAACTATAGTACTATTTTATTATTTAAACTTACACATATCAAAATTTGAACTACTCATTGTGTTATTATCAATTCCTTCTAGTTTTATTGTATTGTTTGAATTCAAATCAGTTAGATTTGATATCTAAAATGCATCCTAAGAATTAAGATTATAAATAAATATTACTTAATTCAATACTTTTACTACAGATCTTAGGAGATATTGTCTCAATAATAATATTATTTATTGAACTTTTAATGGGCTGAATTTTATTTTTTTGTTTCATTAAATAATTGTATTCTTGTTTTAATCCTGTAATTGACAATAATATAGTAAATAACTTTTAAGCAGTGTCTACTGTCTTTTAAATATTTATCATTTAAGTTTTTGTTTAATAATAGTATCTAAACAACTAGTTACATAATACTTACTTTATAGTTAAGACATCTGACATAGCTACAGTTCCCCAAATATCAAAAATTATGTACTTTAAAATAGGCAGTGGCGTAAATTGGGCCCAATTTCTGGTGGTACAGA
This sequence comes from Melanaphis sacchari, assembly GCF_002803265.2. NCBI lineage: Eukaryota > Metazoa > Arthropoda > Insecta > Hemiptera > Aphididae > Melanaphis > Melanaphis sacchari. The sequence goes on along the minus strand of NW_020271547.1, from coordinate 1,179,689 downwards.
GGCATATTCTCAACTTATAATTTCCAACACACCAATAATCCAAATTACTAAGTAAAATCCTTCCTAGTAAATTTAATATCTTTCCATATATTTCTTTAACTAATAAATACATTTTGAATTATTTATTTCACAAAATTCTGTAGTTACCATACATAAAAATCTAATTATTCATGATGGTTACACAATGTTAGAATATAGATAGAAATAATAATTTAATTGATAAGGTTTAACACATGCAAGAAAATTATAATTTTTTACCTGTTGGCTGTTTATACATATAATATATTATATAAAAAAAAGATCGTTAAAAAGTTGAAAATAATATTTTAAGAGCATACAAATTTCAATGATTTTTTTAGTTTATGCCACTGCGGATATAGGTTAAATTAATATTTTTATTCAAAAGCCTATTTTTGTAAGGAACCTAAGTGTCTTAAGTAATTTAAAAATAATAATAATAATAATATACACTTTATCAAATTGTATAACATTTATAAAATAGAAAAAAAATAACAAGTAGGTTTTTCTTCACACTTGAGATTCGATAACCACGACAATTAAAAATGTGGACAATTGGATACTCACCGCTTAGCTGTACAGTGAATGTCAAGTAGGTCGTTTAATGGGTGTATTAAATTTGAATTCAATAATATATTATATTTAAAAAAAGATTCTGAGCGGAGTTGGTATTTTAGCTTATACCTATCACTAAGTATATTTAGGATATTATTTAGGTATATTTAGGTATATAAGGATATTCGTATTAAAGTAATTTATTTTACTATTCATATTATTAAACAGTAGGTACTACAGAAAGTTGATTTAATTTTTACCAAAAATATTGTATTTATTATATAATTAATATTTAATCATAAATTATAATAGTATATGTTTATATTATATATGATTGTTGATTTTTTTTTTTTAACTTTAAGTCCTTACTATAAAACATGTGAATTGATAATTATATACCTAAACATGTAATATCTAAAAATGTATTTACATATTTTGAAAATGCCATTGCGTATAGTAAAATTCATAATAAACTTACGTAAAAGTTTTAAGTCCCACAACTATTTTTACTATTTTTAGAATACAACAAAACAATTATCATCGTTATTAATCTTTAATAATGTAATTTCGTCCAATTTTGAACTTTGAATATCAATTAAAAAAGTTTCTATATAGAATATCTATGAACAACATTATAATAAATTGTTAAACATAAAATATTTTTCAAATTTTTGTGATATAAACGAATTTCGTCAAAGTTTGAATTTTATAAGCCTATAAAAAAATTGTAAATATGCATATTTTTAAATAGTTATAATAATAACTTATAAGAAACATTGTATAAAATTTCCTAGATTTTTGACCTAATAAAAAGAATTCAAATTTTAAAATTCTTATCGTGTATAGAAAATTATGATAAAAATGGTGATAATTAGTGAAATTTTAAATATTTTATTTGAATTTTTGAGTTACATCTCAAAATAATTGATTTTTTTCAAAAACTGGTTTAAAGTAAAAATTTCTGTTTTTTCCTTATTATTAAGAAAAATACTCTGAATTTTTTAGCTATGACATCTTAATATTTATTTACTAATTAGAATACTAGATTCTAATTTTTAGTAAAAAGCACCCTCAAAATTAAAAATCTGAGATTTTTTTGCATTATTTTTAAAGGTTGTGAATGTATTCATTACTTCACTTAATATAAAAACCAATGGTCATACAAAAACTACATAGTCTATATGATATTAATAAAAATATTATTGGACTACAGTTTTTGTAAAATCGATACAGTTAATGAGTGATAAAATGAACCTAACAAGTTATTGTGAGCAATTAAAATTTAATATTATAACATTTATATTTTATCTACAATGAAGCATGTATCGTAATATTAACTTAAAAAAATATAATCATTTACATCTTTTTAGTAAAGCCCGCCAAATTTATTAATGGTAAATATGGTTTGTTGCACAAGACCGTGGTCTATTCGGTGCTTCCGCCATCTTACAGACGCGCAGAGCTGCAATATTAACTATGACACGCATCGAGTTGATAATTGATATTTGATAGTTTGATACTGCAATATTCATTTATTTCATTTCATAATTAATTTACTTCGGACTTCGGAGTTCTGGCTTATGCAGTGAGCACGGCTAACACAATTTTAGGTCTAGTAGATTACCTATGTGTTATGTGTTTATGACTTGTGATGTTGAAAAAATAAAATAATGATTCTAAATTGTAAATACTGATGATAGTATGATTCCATGACACAATATAATCATAGAAGATACTATTTATTACTATTGAAATTGGAATCTTTGAACTCAGTATTCTAAACCAAGTGACTTAAGTGAATGCAAATGATATAAGAATATTATAAACAATAACGATTTCGAATTTTTAAATTTCGTGTAATAATGATCCAATGACATTGAAATAAGAGTACGTCTCTGCTAGGTTAATTTGTTTTATTTTCTATTTTTTCAACATTACCAAGTACATAGGAATAACATTTACTCAACATCGGTGTGATGTAATTTTAACCTCAAGTCTTGTTGTATGAAAATGTCTGCCAACGAAAACGAAACTGAGTTCATACAATTTTATGCGAATCGGCGACCTAATTTGGTAAAAATATATATAAATATTTTTTAGAATTTTGATTTTAAAATACCTAATGTGTTAGTGTTACTTAGTTGAACCCATATCATTAATATAATTTATGTACCTATTTTATCAAGTATTTAAGTGTAAATTATTTAGTTGATAATACTACTTACATACATTTATACATTTTTGTTTATTCTTATTTAAATTCTTACAATTAAGTTTTTTAAATTTTTTAGTTTGTCCAAAACCTTATTACTTAAGCTGATTAAAAATATATGTATTGAATTATTGAAGAATATTTTGTTTAATTAATGATTATAGTTTGATTTTCAGTTGCTTATTTATAAACATGGCTTTATTATAGAAAAATATTTTGTCAAAAATTGTCTAGTTTTAATAAGGCATATATTAAAAAAATTATAATAATAATCTATTACTTGAATTATCGAGTATTATCTTTTAATATTATACTGTTATACGTGAAAAAGAAGTTACTAGATAACTGTTTGTTATTTTCTTGTTGAACTAGTATGTTTTTCTATGCTACGTTAAAAATTTCTCTCCATAAGTCTAAAATTATATTATTGATGGCTCTATTTATTAGAGAAAATTCAAATTATGTTAGCCTTTTGAATTATAATTTATAATTCAAGTACATCTTTATTTTTTTTAAATTTACCAAAAGAACGATAATGTTACTCAGTTATATCAGTATAATTTCCTATTCAAGTTAAGAAATAAACTTGTGTACAAAAGGGGTGGCATTATTACATGGCAGGTAAATAAATTAGTGATATGATGAACTGGTGTTTTCTAATTGCTACTTGCCTAAAATTGGTTGCTGTTGAGTTTGTTCACTTGAATAGTGTATATATTGATATTATTAAAATTAAAAATATTTGAACTATTCTTATATTGATGGATTTTAAGATATAATTCTAATATAATATTAGGGTCATACCTAATTGTATAGGTCATATGAATAATAACATATTAGTTATTACAGATTGATTTGGAAGAACTTAACCGTATGGAAAGACCTAGCCGAGTTTTTAGTAGCCGTCACCATTTATCAATGCCTCCAGTTTTAACAGGTTGGTATCTCATTTCTAATTTAAATTAATTTGACTATTTTTATTTGTTGTTTTAATTATTTTAGATGTAAATAATATGGAACAAAACGATCAGTTACATAGGTCAAGAGATTATTCTAGCTATTTTGAAAATACAAGTAGTTCGTCACGAATTGGAGGAAGTAAGTTATTTATTTTTAAATTATTTGATCATATATTGTAACTAATTAAATCAAGATAAATAAAAACATTACATTTTTTAATTTCTTTAATATATTCAATTCTAATTTTAAACTAATTTATATTCATAGTTTAGTAAATATCTATAATTATCTAACAGAAAACAGTAATTAAGATCAAAATTTTTAAGTTCAAAAAAATAAATGATTAAATATAATACTAATATTTTCTATTATTTTCTTTATATTATTTTAAAAATAAAAAAAATATGTTTCTTTGTGTAAAAATAATCTATAAATATTAAAACATGTGTTAATTTGTATTTTTCTTAACTAAAAGTTATGTTATAGAGGTAAAATTTTAAATAGATTTTGTAATATTTATGAAAAAAAAAAAATTGAAAAAAATAAATTTTATATTATTAAAATAAATATTTATAATTTTTCCTTATACATTTTTTTCCAGGTGATTATAAATGAGTATAATTTCCCTTATTAAATATCATGTGATTGTATCTGAGACAATATGGTATAAAATATAATATATAATTCTTTATAATTTTAATAATCTCAAGTGTAAATTATGCATGTATTATATATATATCTACAAATTACAATTACTCCCTTTTCATCATATGAAGGGATCGTATAAAACAAGTATTTCCATTAATTTTCTTACTTAGTTTATTCTTAATATAAAAAAAACAATATTCTAATTATAAAAGTAATTTTTAGTATTTTTCAAAAAATTACAAATTATGAACAACTTATAAATTATAATAATTTTAAAAATAAAATACAAATTCATTACAATATAAGGAATAATTATTATTTAATTTTATTGGTAAATGATGAAAACATATTTCAAAAGGAAGTCTTAAAATTATAATTAAAAATTAAAGTATTCAAGTAATTTTTCTCAAAATATATTAAAATATACTAATGAAACTTAACTGTTTCTTAATCTTTTAAATATTCTCTAATATTAAAAAAATAACTTTTCTGTTTTTTATAAACTTTATGTTGAATAAATCATTAATATTTTTAATTTTTAAAACTGTTTTTGTTTTGTTGCTATAAGGAAAAAAAATTAAAAAAATTAGACCCTACTGATTATGTTGGCTTTTAAAATATGTAGAAAAATTAGATCAATAAATTGTTTATTTCATTTATGAGATTAGCATATAAAATAGAAATTGGTTTAGTCATAGTAAATCAAAAATTAAAATTATTCTTACACTTGAAAATGTATTCCAAAAATCAAATTAGCCACCTTTTTAATGTTTAATCTGCAATTAGTAAATAGGAAACTTATAAATATATAAGCACTTTTACTATATTATACAATTTAAAAAAATTGAACTGTCAAAACTAATAAGGAAAAAACTAAAAAAAACTTTTAATTTCAAAGATTTATCATAAGGAAACATCATTGTAATTATCAACTGTCTCTTAGGTACAGCAAATGGAGAGGCTATAAGAAATCGATCACCTTTTGTTAGATTTACCATTACTGATCCAGACACTCAGCAAATAACAGCAGCTGGACAAATTCCATTGAATAATACACCACCTAATACTCAAACAAGCTCTCTAACATCTAGTAAATATATTTTTTCATATTGAGTTTTGTATTTATATGAAAATTTTAGCTTAACTTATTAATAATATGATTTGCACATCATAAAAATTAAAAACTAAATTTAAACAAGTTATTTGTGATTTGAAAAAATTTAATTAATTTAATTAGTTTTAGTATGTTTCTGGTCTAATAATTTTTAACTTTTAATGAATTATTTATATAATAAAAATAATATATAGAATAATAATATATATACTCAGTTTTTAAGGTTTTTATAGATTTAGAAAAAAAAAAATTATAATTTTAGATAATGAAGTAGCTGATCTATCAATCAATGATGAAAGTGATGATGAACCTTTAAACCTTAATTTTTGGAGATCTAATACTGAACAAATACGTTCAGTGGACCATTTTGGTACAATGGCACATGCTTCACAACAATTGAGAAACTCTAGGTCTGGAAGGCGTTCAAGGAGATTTACAGAACATCCATATTTTATAAGGAACAATTTAGATAACAATACAAGTATCTCTAATAGCAGAACATACTTTAGGCGTGTTCGTTTTTTATCATCAAGCCGAGGTCATAATGATCATGTAAGTGTAATAAATATATTTTTTTAATTTATTGGATTTGAACTGATAGCATATGATTACTAGACATAATATTCAAATACACATATATTTTATATGCAATGTTACTTTCATGTAGTTTGAATATTAAACTATAATTAATTATTAATTATCAAATAATTAAATGAGTAAATCAGTTATTGATTAGACTATTTAGACTTATAATTGTTATAGATTACTTTCACATTATATCAATTTTGGGTAAAGAAAAAAAGGAGAGTATTATTATTGAGACAGAATTTTAGACTGTATAATTTTATTTAATATATATTTTAAATAATTTTAGAAAGTGAGATATTTAAAAATCTATATAAGAGGAAAAAAAAGTACTAACTAATAATAAATTAACTGTTTACGCTTATTTTTATTTGATGACACACAATTTGGTGTTAAAATGTATATTTATTTAATGTTCACAAAGTATCATAAGGTTTTTTTGATAACTATCATATTAAGAAACACTTTAACTTACCTACTGTATAGATATTTTTTTTCAAATATTAGTATTATTTTAATTTTAGGCTCTTGAAAGATCACAAACTCCAGAACAAGAACTTCCTGAAGTACTAGAACATGTTACGGAGCCTGATAATCAATATGATGAAGACTAGTTAGTTAACAACATTATTCTTTTTTATATTTCATGATAATATTGATTCATTTATACATTTTACTAATTTATTTTTGTATAATAAAGTCAAGGCCAAGAAAGTATCTCAAGTATTTCATCTCATAATGATGCCAATTCTAGCGATGAACATTTTTCAGTTACGGAAAACCATCACACAAATGCTGATGATGAAAATAGAGATGATACTTTAAGTGTATCTTATGAAATTCCAAGAAATAGAGTTGTACCATTTATTATGTCACCAACACCAATTAGTCCATCGCCCGAGTCTCCTCCAGATACTCCAGAAATACCAGCTTTAAGAGTAAACAATGATTTACTGGATGTTCCTAGAACATTACCATTGGTAACTAATAATGATGATAATGACGATAATATTTTCAGTAATCCGTAAGTAACTTACTTATAATAATAATAATAATTCTTAGTGACAAATGTAATCCAAAAAAACGTTTAATTTAATTTTTTTTTGAAAAACTAAAATATTAAAAAAAAATTCTATCATATTTAAAAATCTCTGCATTTACACAAACATAATTTTTTCTACATTTTTTAAAGAGGTTAGAAAAAAAGGTTCTGTAATGATATTATGATTTTATTTTAATGTTATACATTTTATTATTAATTAACCTATTAAGTATTTAACCAATAAGAAATAATTTTGATAGGTTTGCTCTTAAGCAAAGTTATTCACAGCTGTTTCAAACAAAATATGACACTTTTGTAATTTAGAAATTAAAAATATTTAACTGATTTGTATGCACTTAGATTTTGTCTTCCAACCTTATTATGATATGAAGTATAAACAATCTGCAATTTGTAAAAGAAATCCAAAACTTCTTAACAATTTTTTATTTCATTTATTCATATTTTATTCATGTCATTTAAAGCATTTACTCCAAATTGTATATCTCTACATTTGCTCATTTCAACTTTGTAACTACTCTGACTTCAATTAAATTTTTTCCACTTTCTAAAATAGCTATAAACTCAATACTTAGGTTTCTTATTTCCCCTTACAATGAAAACTTTTAATTATCCTATTTTCTAAATTTAATTAATCAGCTTAAAATTCTTCCTTATATTTATTTATCAGCATATTATAATTTTTATTAAAATTGAATGAAAAACTTTTCAAAGTCTAATGCTATAATCAACAAAAACTCATGCGTTACCTGACACCCAATTTGAATTCTGTAACTCCCATTAAATTGTCAATCAAATACACAAATTAACTGATGATATCTTTTGTCTTAGGAAAAACAAATGTACTGCCACATAGTTTTCTTAGATGTCACTCAAGCTTTGATTATGTCTGACATACTGTCCTACTATTAAAACTAAAAATAAATTACCTTTCCCAGATAATTATTGTTAAATTCGCTACACAAGTGAGTGCTACAACTTCTTCACAATCTTTGATTATTTCTATAGTTTCTCAAGAAGCAATATAATTTATGGTTCTATTTAACATTTTCTTAGCTGATCAATCAGCTATTTTAAATACATTTGTAGTAGAGCACACAGACGGCAAGCTATATTCACTACCTACAGTGACCTAATCATATAATTTTAGTCTTAAAAATTATTTCAACCTATTATCCTTTTAGTACACTAAGTAGAGAGTCAAAATTAATTAAGGGTCAATAAAATAGAGTAAAAAAAATTAAATAACAACTACTATTTTGTAATAGATTCTGTTATTATTTTTCTGGAGTAAAATCCTAAGTTCACTACTATAATAACTATAATTTAATAATAATAATAATAAATTAATATAAATTAGTATTATCTCTTTTTTGTTAAAATAATTTAATCTAATGAAACACTAAAAACATTTCATTCATTTTAGGATAAGATACTCTTATCAAAAAGTTTCTCAATATTATTTTAATTAAAAAATTTAAAATAAATAAAACCATAACTATGATTTATATGAGTTATTATTATATAGAGGTAAGCAAAGAAATCGTCGATAAAAAAACATTAATTACCATGATAAAATCTAAATATAAAAAATCAATTTACCATTTCTTTATAATTGGTATTTAAAAATATTGTAGTAGTTCCTAATAATTAGAGCATTTAAATAAATAATTATTTTTATATCATAATTCACTAAGTGTTTTAAGATATTTTAAAGAAACTAAATATTATCTATTATTCATTAATATATTTTTCAATTATTAAAAAAAAAAAAAACTTCTTATGAACTCTAATAAATCATTTTAATTAGTTATTTCCAGAAATGTTCATAGTTCATGTTCTTAGTTTAACAATTTGTTTGACAACCTTTATTTTAATTCAAGATTCTTTATCTTCAGTTAATTCTTTTTTAATTTCTTTGATTAATCCTTCATTACTGATCAATATTAATTTATTTTATTTTTTTATATAATTTTTAACTCTTCTCAGTGTCTTATACTATTTTATTTAGTCAGTCCAGTATATTCTTACTGTAATCTTGGAATTTTGAAATTTAAATGTTTGATCACCATAATTTATATGTTTTATCCATACAATTATAAACATATTACTCCTAACATAATTTCCAGTAAACAATTCTCAACAGTTATTATATATTTTAATTTTTTTTTTTTTGGTTTTAAAGGTAATTTTTTTTTTACATTTTTTCAGTGACTCTATATTACCACCTACTGATCACAATACTATTCCTGGCCCATCTCAGTTCAGATATTTTATACGATCTGATATACTTAACAATGGTTCAGTTAGTAGAACAATTGATGTAGAATTAAATACTCCAGAAAATGAGACAGTTAATAACTCAGTTAGAATTGATGAAATAGTTGATTCTATTAATGATGATAATAGTGAAACAATCTCGAGAAATCCTCACCCTCCATTAACATGTGCAATGCAAAATAATAATCAGTAAGTTTTAAATATAATTTTAAATTTAATACTTACAAAATAATAATAATAATAATAATTACAACAAATTCTATGAAATTTTCTACTATGGATAAACAAGAACTAAAGTAGTATTATAGATGTAAGATGTTCAATATTAAAACATTACATTATTCATAGGTGTGCTCAGACCTAAATTTCAAGGCTTACCTACAATAATTTTAGGCTCTTTTCTTGTTTTTTTTCCTTGTATTTAATATTAATTTTTAAGATAGTTTCAATTTTTATGTATGATTTGTATTTTTGTATAACATCTAACTGTTATATAATAATAAGTTTTTCCTTGTAAATTTAAAATATTTTTAAAAAAAATACATTTTATTTTAATAACATTAATTTTAATACAGGTTCATTGCTCTGGGATTTCAATTTTAGGGCCCCAATTATAAAATATCAGAGGTTACCCTCATGTACAACTGGTACCCCTTATATACACGTCTATGTATTTATATACTTACTATCTATATTAAATTGTATAATTTATTAAAATATTAATTTAAATTTTTGAAAATTTTTTTTTTTTAATTGTAGTAAATTTATAAATTAAAGTATTTTATTTAATTATTATCATAATCAATTTTTTTTAAATTGTATAGATCCAGAACAACTGAAGAAATAGCATCAGTACGTGTTGAAGAACATCCAGAAACATATGAAGACCTTAGTGATCAGTTAATACGTTTATTTGAGTGTCCTGTATGTTTTGAACATATTGTCCCTCCCATTTTTCAATGCTTACTTGGACATTTAATTTGTAATAAATGTGTACTTATGTGCGCAAATTGTCCAACATGTAGAAATCCTTTTAACTCAAAACGCAATCTATACATGGAAAAAGTAAATTACTTTGTATATTTTATTTATTTTAAAGAAATTCTTAATAATTGAGTTTTTCTTGTTATAAGGTTGGCTATTTGGTAAAGTTTCCCTGTAGAAATGCTTTAACTGGATGCAAGCAGCAAATGTTTGTTGGTCAAAAAGAAGTTCATGAACAAGAATGTTGTTATAGACATTACCAATGTTTTTTTACTAATTGTGCTTGGAAAGGATACTATCCTGAATTGCACTCACATATGATTAGTAATCATAGTAGCGATATTCTAACTGGATCAGAACAGGTGCAATTTATAAAAAAAAATTAAAAATTATTCTTTTTTAAATGTAAACTTTTAGAATTATATGTTTTACTCAAGTTAAATTATTTTTTTATAGACTTTTGATATTATGTTGCCCCATTTTAATCATAAAACATACAAGTGGTTTTTATTATCTCACAGTGAATATTTTGCAGTGATTGCTCATTCATCTATACCACCTAGACGAGTAAAAATGTAAGAATTTTGTTTAATAACTTTAATAGTTACTTTAAAATAATTTAAAATAACATTATATACTTTTTTAAAATGCGTGAGCATAAAATTATATTATTTAAATAGTTAATGATTAATTATTTAATATTTGTTATTATTTTCAGTCAAGTAAATTTTATTGGACCAGCAGTTAAAGCAAAACAATTTAAATTTTCTGTGTTGTTAACTCAGCATCTACAATTCAATGATATGTCACAAAAGTTAATGTATGAGAGATCAACTCTTCCATATTCAGAAATCTATGAGATGTCCAATAATAATGGTCTAAAAAAAGATATATTTTCTGTACCTGGTGAAATGTTGGAGCCTTTTTTAAAAAAAAGACGTCGTCTACCAATTATTTTAAAAGTTAGCCCAACATCTAGTTAATAAATACTATTAAAACATTAAATATGTATTGTATATGTAAATGTTTAATGTATGTTTTTGTATATAATATGTGTATATATATATAATGTTTGCATATTTACAATAATAAATTTATTCTTGTGTTAAATAAAGTATTATATAATATAATTGTATTATATTATTATAAAACTATAAAAAACCAAAAGTTGTTATATATGTGATTGTATGTAGAATATATTCTTATTAATTAGTATATGTAAAATTTATATTCATTTTGAATTAAAAGTATAATTATTCATTAAAAATCTATATATTTGGTCCCGACCTAGGGTATTCACTTACAGCGAGTTTCACCGGTGCTAGTAGGTATATACTTTGAAGTTTGAAATACACATTTCTAAGTATCTGTAATAGACAATAGTGAATGATAAAATATGAATTTTTTCCAATTTTATTATCAATAGAATTTTTTAATAAACGAGCTTGGGGGAATGGCCTTATTTGTTCAGAGCTCATTATTAAATATTATGTATTGTAAATAGTGAGTTTGTTTTTTATTTTATTCCTTAAAATTATATTTCATATATAATGATCTATGTATGCATTAGTTTTTGATACAATGAACGTGTGTTTGAAATTAAAATTTGAGAAATAGTTCCGCATTTCTGTATTAGTGATACTTTTAAATATGACATTCCATTATGAATGCGACATTACTTTGATTTTTTAAAGAATGGAAGGATTCTCATTTCTGGGGTAATAGATAATTCTTGCAGCTAACACACCTACAACCATGGTCTTAGAAGACGGCGTCTTATAATATGCATAATATTATCTATGATAATATGGGCTTGATCATGGCTAAATATTATTTAGCCATGGGCTTGATAAAGACTGTCGGCTGCTACTTGTTGCACAAATGGTCATACTGTAAGTTATCGCGCTAACAATGTTTTTCATTGTGATGTTGTTGTCAGTTTTGTTTTGGTTTCTGATATAGTAGTAATTATTAATTATGAATCATTGGCTATTGACTACAACCAGTACCACTGTGAGTTGTGACTGTCTACCAGAATTCCATATTATCAGTCGACAGTCAGTTGAACTGTTGATTTTGAAGTATTTGAAGTATTGAATGAAATTAATTCAAAATTATTTACTCATACTTGAACGGTTAATATTTTTAAAAGTTTTACAGTAGAACATATAATTTTATATATTATTTTCATAATGACAAGGTCAAAAGCTTTTCTTTCATTAATTATATTTTCAACAATATTCGTACACGGTGAGTATTACAGTGCAGGGAGTGGCCCTATGGTATTTTCTGTTGTACTATCTTTTTATGAAATATTTTGGCTAATATATTGTATTACACTAATATTAAAATTCGGTAATTGTTGAAATAGAAAACTAAATTTGTTTATTTATTAATATTTTATAGCTCAATCATATTTATTATGCTACCAATGCGTTTCAACACATCCTGGCTGTGGCACACCGTTTAAGTGGTTATGGCATAAAACAGTTTCTTGTCCTGAAGAAGATGATATATGTGTTAAAGTCATTGAGAAAGTTGGGGGTAATTATTTATAGTTTATGTTAGAAATAATAAAAGTTTTTTAATATTTGATTAATATCATTGATTTTTACTTTATTTATTTCAATATAAATTATTAAGTATAAATATTAAATTAATGTTTGTTTATAAATACTAAGATTTTAGAATTTTATTTTTAAATGTAAGTTATTATAGTAAAAATAAGCTCTATTAAGAAGATGTTGACATTTTCTTTTGCTTGAGTTAGTAATTTTAGAGTAAAATTTTATTTTACAAAAATTATTGAGTATAACATTTTTGAAGTCTTAACATATTATTTAAGTGTATTATACCGGTTAAAGTTTAGTATACTGATTTATTATTCAATTTTATCAAAAATACTATTAAGGTAACATCATGTATTTTTAAATAATTGTTTTATTCTATTAATAAAAATGTAGTCGCATTATATTCAGGAATTTTACTAAAATTGTAAATATTATGATAATTTAGCTAAAAATGGATGAGGTAATACTTGAGTATAATTTTGTTATTATTTTAATTTTTATTGAGGGAATTCCATGTTGACTGTTTTTGTCTTTGTCTAATCCATGCAGAATATATAAATTTAGAAGTGTTTTTTAGCAAATGATAATAAATTTGATAACTGATTTGAATCTATTTTTCAGTCGACTTTGTCGATTTATTCACATTTGTTATTGTATTACTTAAAATACCAAAAAAGATATCTTAAAAAAATAAAATTAAAAATATTGTCATATTTTAATTATTAAAGAAAATTCTAGTTACAAGAAAAAAAGAAAAATATGAAAAAGTCGTTCTCATGTAGATTTAACAACAAATTAAAATCTATTTTCAAATTTCTTATCACTTTACTAGATCAACTGGTACTATTGGCAGAATATATCTGCATTTTTTGTTCTACATGTATTAGACAAAGACACAAATGGTTGGTATTGAATCTACTTAAGATAAAAACTATTTATATATTAAACAAGATGTTTCTGAAATGAATGAGTTTAGTTTAGCAGTATAAGTATAAGTGTATTTACTGTCCAGTGAATATTATTTTAAAATTTCTTTTCTATCTTAAAAATCTTGGTTTATTAAAATTATGTTTAGAGTATTATTATAAATATAAAAATTAAACACTCAAATAGTATTTTTTGCAAAATTCTCATATGTATCAAGGTGTGATGTAGTTTTTGTGGTTGTCAGACGTTTTTCATACTCAATTTGCTGACTTAAAAAAAAGTAGCGTGACATCAATTTGTATGAGAACTTTGTAAAATAGACGGTGGTAAAATGTACTTGTTGTAATTTAATATTCATGGTTAATTAAAACAAGTGTTTTACATTGTCAACTTATAAAAATAATGAAATAATAATATAATTAGGATATACAGATTTTTAAAAGGTCGAATTTATTACCATAAATAATCATGTGTCTTTAGTTGTTTAATAAAATATGGTAACTTTTGTGTATTATGTTGTAAGTAAAACCTGGAAGTTCTAGGTATGTTATTTTGTTCAATATGTTCTTGATTTTTAGTGGACTCAACTTGAAATCCAAATTATATGATGACAAGTTTAAAATAGAAAATTTTAAATGCATATTTTGCATACATCATTAATTTTCATATGCATATTATGTCTATTTATTATTTTTTTTTTTAACCTGTGTATTTTAAAAAATGTTGAGTATCAAACTATTATTTTATAAATATATTTATTATCATTATTGCAGTCTTATATTTGTTTTTGATGTCAATAGTGCTATGTATATTTAATCTTCATTGTACTACTATGCTGAACTATTATCTTATCTAAATCTCTGTGCTGTTTATTTGTTACCTAATAAATTTGTTGTATACGATTGACATTTTACAGTATTTTTTCAATTTAAAAGTATGATAAAATTTCAACTAGTTTTATATTTTTTTTTTTAGCTGAAGAACGTATTACTCGTGATTGTTTAAGTTCATTAAAAGGTATTCGAACAGATATTCCTGCCGATAAGTATGAGGGCTGCAGAAAAAGTTCCCTGGATGTTAAACTAGGTCACTATGTGAATAATTCAATTCCTGAATTGGATGTTAAACGGTTTGTATTAAAAATAAATATGAAATATTGCATTTTAATTATTTTAAATATTTACAGGAATTATTATGATTCAACTACATGGTGCTTTTGTTATTTTGATCATTGGTGTAATTCAGCTAACATGTCTACATCTTCCAATTTGCTTATTGTGCTGATAAGTATATTTTTTTTTGTTCGTAATATTGACCAGTGATTATTTTTGTAATATCATTCATTTTATTTTAAAGATTCATGTTCATTATTTGTACTAAAAAAATCAAACATTTATTTAGGTTTTTGGTTTTATTATTTAAAATATTTTTGATGATGATATGTATTATTTTTGAAATATATTTGTATTCAATAATATTGTGAAGATAGTATACATTTAATATAATTTATATTTGATTTTGTTAATTAGAAAATTAGTTAGTATGATTTCAAATTTTTGGTTAATAATTTATAATTATTGCACTTTTACCAAATAAGTTTATGATGATAAACCATTTATTAAGATTAACTACCTATTATTTATGTTCAAAGGTATAATTTAAAACACCAAACATTTATTTTTTATATTCGTTCCAAGTATGTTTGGTCTTTTATTATATATCTTTAATTTATTAGTTTGTTGATATACTATTTCTTAGCAGAACTGTATTATATTATAATTTAGTTAGATTATTTTTTAAAGTAACTAAATCCGTCCATTTTATACTATTTTTTTTAAGACTAAGAATAATTTATACTTTTTTGGTTTTTTTATAAGTACAATTTTTTATATTATATTGAAATATTTTTTTAATCTATAAATAAAGATGAAGTTAAAATATAAAATTTGAATTTTCAAATGATTTAAAGGAATTTGGTTTTGATATAACCATTAGTTTGTAAGAATATTATATATTTAATTTCAGTTGTTAAATATCAATATTTTGAAGTTTATTCAGAAATACTATATTAGTGCACATATAAATTATTTTTATCTTTTGGTACTTGAGATTACATATTTTCATTTTATGACATTAAAAATTATTAATAATAAAGTAAAATAAAATTCAAAATTCTCATATTTTTTTTTTTTTTTGCTAATTTAATTTTGTATAAAATTTTATTTCAATTATATTTTATCTTTATTCTATTATAATTGTTTAACAAATAAAGATTAAAATGAATGAAAATCGAAATTGAACACAATCTTAATTTTCTAAGCATTATAGACTTAATAATAATAACATGTTAGTTATGAATCTTTTCTTTAGTGGACAGTGGCCAGAAATTTTATAGTTATATAAATATTGGATAATGATTGTAATTACCACCAAGTTTACCATGTATAATGAAGCAATACCTCTACTCACAAATTGGCTGCCGGCCGTCGGGTATGATCTTTTTAAAAATACTTCTAATATTTATATTAAAATGTGGTAAAATAAATTAGTTAATTAAAAATAAGTTATCACTTATAGTTCATAAGTTTAATATATTATATTAAAATATTTTAAAACTTACCTAATCTACCTATGTCAACTAACTATCAAAGAATTAAAAAAAAAATGTTTGTCAGTATGTAGTATTATAATATTATCATTTATCATTAATTGATGGTAGTATATTGTTACATATTAAATTTTAAATTCAAAATAATATTAAACAATTTCAATTAAATGTATTTTCTTATTATGATTGTGTTTAAAAATTGCCTATCTACTTATAAAAAGCTGTAATATAATAAAATGTAAAATATATTTTGATTATATTGGCCTGAAAGCAATAAGCTAGGTATCTGAAATATCTTTTTAACCTTCGAAGTATATACATTAAAAACTGGTGTAATTGTGCGATTATTTAGGTCCCCTCATTGCACATTTGTTTATACAAATGTTTGTACGAATGCCATATCCTCCTTATCCACCGCACACACCACACATTTAAATTTAGTTTGTGTGTTAAACGTACGTCTGTGTATGTTTGCGTGTGAATTATGCTTTCGTGTTAACTACAATAGGAGTAGTTTTATGTATTATTAAAAGTGTTCATAACATAAGACATTTAGTAATCGACAATGTGTCTGTTTAATAGTGTATACCTGCAATGGATACGGCGGCCACTTGTAAGTATTATGTAACAAAATTACTTGGTATTAGTCCCCCAAAACCAAATTGTGTGTACGATGTACGATCAGGCAATGTCCGTGATCGTGAGCAAAAATCATTGTTTCGCGTTTTCTACCGATCGAATGACCGACGTCGTAAACAACGTCATAGAACTAATCTACGAGAATCGTATGTTCCTTCTATACATGAAGACGAAGTTGGTGCTAAAATAGGCGATGGTCATGTACTAGAAGAGGACACAGTTGAGGATATTGAAAAAAAGTTTCAAGGATTTCGGAACGTGTTTGAAAAGTGTAAGGTAAAAAAAAAAGAAACCACGTTTGTTCAATGTCAGTTCGGGATTGCGATTCACACTTGTTGCTAATTCTATGTTGATTGACAATCAAAAAAAAGCAAACGAAACAGTAAATACAGATATCAATACTCAAGAAGATAAAATCGAAGAGGATTATGCTAATGACAAGGTGGATGAGGAAGAGGAGGATAATGATGCAGAAAATGAAAATGACAATAATAAAAAAGAAAATAAAGCGGACAAAGATATAGCAATATCGCCAATAAAAGCAGTCGTTAATGATTTGAATGAAGAAGATTTTTCTGAGTCTACATGTCCAAAAGATGTAGCAGATAAAGTCAATTCGTGGATCGATAATTCTGTTAAGCAAACAGATGGATACTCTGAAGAAGAAAGTCTGTTTGTTGATGAAGAGGTAAACTTTTATGATAATAATAAATTAATTATTGATCTAAAATAAATTATTAATTTAAATACAATAATGAATAACGGTGTGGTAGCGTGTGCCTGTAACCACTTTTTGGAGCACTAAAAATGCTTCAATTTTCAATATCAATATCTTTTCTAATAGGCAAGTTTTGGTATTTTAAGCGGGTCAAAAATAAAAAAGTTCCCAGTTTCTTAATAATTGGGGGAAATGTAGGTAACTACTATGCTGTACGTACAGTAATCAGTAGAGGAGTAATTAAGAAGTATGAAATATCTTAAATGCCTTAAATTTAAATTTAATGTTAAGTCATTGCACACATAAAAAATTTCTGAGCGAAAATGGTCTGTCAGCTTATTTAACTAAGTATATTGTCTGGTGTTTTTATGTATTTATTATTGATTATTTTGCTATTTAAAAAATTTATTTTATTTAAAGTAATACGCAATAGATCAATTTAATTTATAACGATATCGTTGTATCTAAAAGTAAAATTACTCATAAGAAATTTTGATTTAAATTATCAAGTATTTTATTCTCACGCAGACATGTTATCCTGTATAATTTGAATAAAAAAAAAAAAAAAATTGAACATTTAAATTTTTAAACAGCACAAAATGCCAAGATATTTTGAAAGTTAAATCATATATAATAAATAATAACAGTAATATTTTCAAAATATTTTAAGTCTCTTCAGTTATTTAATTATGAATTATAATACAAATAAAACAAAATTGATTTATCATAATTTAGTTTTTATTGAAAACTATTGCTATGTTTTTTTTTTTTTTTTTTTTTTATATATAATGAATTTATTGTAAAGTAATGAAAATTTTTATTTTTAACCTCCATAGTCCATAATACTAACTAAATCCAATTTTCTTCCAAATACCATACCATATCATTTGTAGCAGACCAATAGGTTATGATTAACTAAAAAAAATACATTTATCATTTCGTTCTGGATATGAAATTAATTTAAAGTTGCAAGAAATTGGTTATCTAGTAAACTTTATGGCAAAATTCGGTTTCAGTAGTTTTATCAAATATCCGAGTTATTCATTGTATTATTGTAGTTGGCAAAAATTGATACTTTTACATTTATATATAAAAGATAATATTCATGTAGCTCTCAATGATACGTTGTTCATATATGTTTGCACGTGCACATTCTTTACACTACAGTCACACACACTACCTAATGATCACTTACTAGTTTATTACAAACACATTTACACGAAACGCTTGTACGTACGCATGTATTTAGTAAAAATCCTATATTGAACTCCTTAAAAACGGCTAGTGTTGATTTCCATAATATGTTAGAATAATACAAATTAAACTTTAATTGAAAAAGAAAAAAATCAACTATTGTGGTAAATGATCTTTATTAATAACTGTAATAATTGTCATACCAAATATGGTATATTGTATATTTGAAACAATTTAAACTACCTATATTGTCTATATATTATTATCATTATTGAGAACAGTTAGCTATGAAAATTTATCTCACAACAAATATAGTGACATACATATTTTATTAATCTATTTAAGATTTTTATAATTTATATGGAGACTGAAGTGATTTTCAGTGAGTGTATTATTTCTACCAAAGGGTTAGGTTAATTTGCCTAAATACGTTTATGGACATCGTTATGAAATTATACCGTGGAAAATAGAATCGCGTGTTTGTGTAGGAGTATTTAAAATAATAATTGTTATAGAACGTAAATTGACTATAATGTATTGTGATTTGCGGGTGATCATTGTAGTGTGCGCGCATTGCCACGGGTGGGATATTATCGACCCGCATGGATGCCCACTCTTTCCATAGTATAATAATTGTTGTGTGGGGCGCTTGCGTTTTCTCAGAATGACGCGCCGAGACTCGAGATCAACTGCAGACTGCAGACATCGCACACCGCAATGGTATTATTTTTCCTGAAAAAAAAATTAAAAGTGAATTGGCCTTGATTTAAGATATCTTAAATTGTGGAATTAGTCCATGGGATTGCGATACCGAGATCGCGACCATGTCAATAGTCGAAAAGGCCAAAAAATTTTCTTCTTGATGTTTTAGATCCAAATTTTTCATTATGCAATTTATCAATGATTAATATTGTAAAATATTCAACTTCTTAAAAGTGTGTATTTCACAATTTATACTATACACCTATAATTTAAGAATCGTTTATTATAAACTACTTGTTGTTTCTTTTCCGATTGCTTTATTTTTGCAGATATCATCTAATTTTGAACACTTATAAAAAAATATTATGACCATGTATTTTCGGTTTTTTTTTTTAGTTAGTAAATATAC
Source organism: Melanaphis sacchari (assembly GCF_002803265.2). NCBI lineage: Eukaryota > Metazoa > Arthropoda > Insecta > Hemiptera > Aphididae > Melanaphis > Melanaphis sacchari. The sequence goes on along the minus strand of NW_020271547.1, from coordinate 1,159,506 downwards.
AACTTATAAAGAATCATGTAATAAAATTTTAAGATTTTTAAATTTGCAAAAAATTTTTTATTGCCATTAAAAAAAAAATAAATGAAAACAAAGTGTATGAAATAGATTAATATCTTTTGAAAATTGTATCATGTAGATGTAGAAAATAGTAATACAAATATGTTTGTGTTAAACTGATAAAACAAAATATAGGTATTGTCAAATAGTGGTTCAGCGTGAAAATTCCCGTTTTCCCTTTTAATACTTTTAGGTTTTGTACTTTAGACTCATCAAAGTATCAATTATATCTAATTTTATACCAAAAACAACTTTCGAAGTTAAAAAACCAAAGTATGTTTATTGTTTCAAAAGGTGATGCCAGACCTAAATGACAAGAATGGATATACAAAATGAAACAACACATCTTTGTAAAATCATTAAGTTTATCGTTCTACCCGGACTCTAAAACGATCTTGTTAATTTTTCCTAATTTAAAACATATTATTTTTTCTGGATTTAAAAGTTTTTATATTGTGTAAGAAATTGTGTATATATTACACATAAAAACACATATTATTGTAAAATCAATAGGTACATTTTTCGCTTTGCTCAGAATCTGAAAATTGGGATTGGAATAGATTTATTATTAAAGGAAAAATAGAAGTAAGTATGTTTGATAAACCTGCACTCTGTACAAAAATTATAATTTTGAATGAATAGTTAATTACTTATAACCTATAAGTTTTTATAGCTTAGATGAGTAAAGTGGAATGAACAGAGATAGATATTCGATACCACGAAAAATGTTGGTTAACACTATTCCGTTTGTCAAAAATTTAATTTTTATAGATCGAAATACTCTAAATAATATTTTACTTAGGATTACAAAATTAAAAATGTATGTAGACTTAAAAAAAAAACAGAGTATAAAACAAAAAATAAAATCTTTTTTAAATATTACTTTGTAATGGTTTATAGTTATGAAAAAAAAAATATTTTCAAAAACGTTAGTGTTTTCTGAAATATTAACATGTCTTACATTAAATGAATCACTCCGTATGTAAGTATTCAAAATATTGCCGTTTAAATGTAAAACAAGTATTGTTTAATTTATTAAGCAAACATAATAATTTACAATTTGCAATTTATTTTATAGCATAAATTTTACAGGTTTATATTTTTATTTTAAAAAGACGTAAAAATTAAATTTAATATTAACAATAAATTATTTTTTACTGAAATTAGGTTAAAAAAAAAAGTCAGTATTGAGTTTTATGTTTATAACAATGATATCTGATATAATATTAAAATAATTATTAGCTAACATTTTTAACAATATAATAAATGCGATGTTTTGACTAAAATACGTTAATCTACCGTATTATTAGTAGAAAAATATAATATGACTAATAACTATATTAAGAAGACGCCACTTCGCATGTGTTTTTACTGTCTTAAAAACGTATAACTTTTCACGAAAATTTCATACTTAAGAATCCATTTTACTTTGTTATTTTTAAAATTGGAGTGAATTGACGTATTCATCATCTAAGACAGTAGGACACCTCGAAGGATTTTATAGTTATTTTAATTTCATAATAAAGCATGATAATTTTAAAATGCTCATAAATTTCTTTATAATTTCACCTTTAAATTTTATAACTAGTTATTTAACTCTAATTTAAAAAATAACAGAGTAAAATTGATTATTGTGAACGTAAAGTTTACTATGTACGTTTATAAGACGTAAAAAACACATGTGGGTGTGGCGTACTGGCTTCCTCTTAAGAAAATTAAAAAAATATCTTTAGAATTATAGATGCTGACATACAATTTCCTTTTTTCTACATCAATCCAATAATTTATCATTGAATTCAATTTACACAGCTTTTTTCAGTGACTCACTTACGACTGATGAGATACACTTGAAAGATACTATACAGCATATTCTGATTTTCAATATAATATTAATAATTTTAAATTGTATCGATAATTATTTTTGTATAATATAAGGTTTATATTATACTGGATATTATTTATACATATTTAATTAATGTGATAAATTGCAAATAGGATTAATTTTAAGTTTATCGAAGTTTTTGAATTTTTGTTATTTATCAAGCAATTTATTATGCTTTAAAAAAGTTTGTGTAGTACATTTTTCTCATATTTGTATTTAAAATACACCAGTTATATATTTGTACAATACACGGTGTTTCATGGACATTCCAATTCATTTATAATTTTAATGAGTCAGATCATTGATACATTTTGTTTATCAAAACGTTGTCTACTAAAATATAAAATTTTACTCACTTCTATTAAATTATATTAATATTTTGAAAGGAATATATTTCAGTTTTAAAAATAATTTGATAGATTTGTCGTAAAGACTACGTAATACGTTTCTATAGACTATCGTACATATTATGAAAAAAAAAAACAATCGACCTTATTTTTTAGTGTTCGTTAATTCAATTATTACATCATACCTAATTTTAATTTCATCTCCTCTAATTACATATTTAGTATCTTATGGGTACATACATTGAAGTATTTATATCTATATAATTTGTTTAAATATCTGTTACTAATATTTTAGTTCATTTTATTTATATTTGTTCTACTGTAATGAACCTAGTATATTATGCTATTGATCAAAAACATCGATTAATAATTGAATTTATTATATTAAATTTGTTTTAATAGTGAGTATAAATATTATGACTAGAGCACGGATTTTTATGCACTAAAAAGTATCAAAATATGCACTAAAAATCATAAAAATATTCAACAAACATGCGAGAATTTTTTTTAATTATTTGAAATTCACAAATTAAACAACTTACAATAATTAATTACTTAAATAAACTAAGTATATAAAAAAAATTCGTTTTAATATGTAATATATTTCGAATTTTGTAAAAATATAAGGAAATATACAAATAAATTTCACCATTAAATTCAAATTATTATGACTCGTGAAGATAACTAAAAAAAATCTAAAAAGTGAAAAAGAAAATATTAAGTGATTGCATGTAAATCTGCGATCTGGTTATTATTTAATGTCAAAAAAATTATTTTTAATATTTCTTTTTGATAAAATGTTATTTTACACATTTTTTTTTTTAAAATTTTTGCTTTAATATTCAATAAATTTCGAATTTTGTAAAAATATGCAATAACAATTAAATATGCAGAAATATGCAAAAAATAAATCCATCATTAGATTCAAATTGTTATAATTCGTGAAGATAACTGACAAAAATCCAAAAAAGTAAAAGGGAAAAAATATGCAATAGCATTAAAATCCGGGCGCTAATTATGACTGATATAGTCACATGTTTAAAAAAATGAATAAAAATAGATTCTATAGAAATTGTAGTTTCTTGGTAAAAAAGCTTGAAAAAATAATACAAGACTATATTTTTAAGTTGATATTTCTACGGATATTTAAATTGCATACTTATCTTTATTGAAAAAAATGATTTATTCCGTAACATATTTTTTAACCACGTTTTTAAATCGAGATCCACATTCTCAATTTTTAATTTGAGGACTCGGGCACTCGGCTTCATATTCGGTGATACCCCTTTTGGTGGTTAGTCCATAAGTCAGTGTTAGCGCTATCTGTACGTATTGACTTCAACGACTCGTATACAATAGTGGTGACGCCAGTGATGACGGTAGCGGGAACGGTGGCAGTGGTGGGACATTGCTGGAAAATCGATTTCGTCCCCGCCCATGCACAGGAATAGCGCGCGCTGCGAAAAACCATCTACACGGTTTTCACAGCGCGCGCCACCACATTATCATACGTGTATGCGGCCTTACCGCGCGCAACCGAACTATACGGACCAATGACAGCGGGGTGTTTCCCCGAAAAGTCTCTCCGTTCCCAGTGTCATAAAGCTCACCGAGTAGCAACAAGCCCAGTTCTGTAGTTGTAATTACTATTTTTTAAATTTATTTTTGCCATTAGTACATTATATTTTTAAAGTCAGTTTTGTAACCTACATTTTTATTTGTTTTTTATAATAAAACCAAAGTTTTTCCATTAAACGTGCAGTGTGATTGTTCAATAAACTACTGTTCTGTCGCCGTCGCCACCACTCAGCAACCGGGTGATAGCACTGCCCTATCATCATTGTACGTTGACAATAATCGTCATAAATAACCAGTATGTTACAACAACAATAATAGTAATAATTTATTTTATTTTCCTATTATTTTACCTTGTTCTGTACTTGTAATTTCAATCCTATGTAGCGATAATCGTAGATTACCTATTATTATACGTAAGGTTTTTCATGTGGTTTCATTGTAGGCCACCGCGTATACAGTTAAAGCAAATACTCGTAAGTCCGCGTGTACGGCGCGATAGTGTGCCATGGGCACACTATTGATTGCTGCTGCTAGCTCCCCATTACTACACCATAATACCACTATATTGCCTGGTAGACAACGTTGTGTGTGTGACGTGTGTGTGTGAAGGTATGAGTGCATGTGTGTGCAATAGCTATAACTGTAGCTTTTATTACACGGTAAAACGTGGTGATTTACCCCTCCCCCCTCAAAAATAAATAAATTGTTGCCCCACCCCCCACCCAAACTTGTGAGGTTTATGATGTTTTCTAAGAGATCTGATCGAGTTTATGGAAATAAATAATTATTTTTACATATTTGTGTAGTTGAGGTATAACTGTAATACTACTATCTTGTACTCTTGCGTGAAAAATATGAGTGTTTGACATTTTAGTTAATATTACTTTGTACGAATTTCGTAATGTAGTTTTATATTTTTATTATTATCTGTTTTCTAATAATTAGTCTTTGCAATTAATTAAAAATGCAAGTGTCTTTGGTTATATTACATCTTAACTTTTTCGGTACGATTTTACTATTTTTTTTTTTTTTTGTGTGTGTTTTGAGCTATTGAACAAAATATACGAATGTTTTGAAATGAAAATATCTTTATTTCTTGTATAGAGGAGATATTATGCCTTAAACGCGTAATCCACATTGATAATCAGTCTTAAAATGTTGAAGAAGCTCTTGGGTCTAAATAAGCTATTTAAAATTAATATTTTTTATTAATAAATCAATAAAAAAAATATTTAACTATAAAACAAACTTTGACTTTACATTTTTTTGTTAAATATGTAACTACATAGTAGATTATAGATAGTTCACTAATCATTAAGTACTTATAAGTGTGTTATAATTTATAGCTATTGCGTGAAAATATATTTTTAATTAACGAAAAAATACTAGTCATTATTATTTCTGTTAATTTGTATTTCTAGTACTTGCTCTGTTGATTAAAATATTTTATATTTTATTAGAAACAAATTATTAATATTTTAATTTTTTCATAAAATATTATTATTTTCATGAATCATGATAAACAATATTTATATTTTAAAAAGAATGAGTTTTTTTTGAATATTATAGACTCCTAAACGGCTATACAGTATACATGTATCTAATGTTATTTTCTAAAATTATATGATGTCTTATTTCATCGAACCTTATATTTCTTATTACTCTATCAGTTTTTGATTTGTTTATGAGAAATTGTATTTTTGTACTTTATTATTTGAAGCAGAATAATTTTCTAATAATATTGATATAAGTTACTAGTTTTTTTTATTTATATATATTAAAAGTTTAGATATCATACATTTTTAAGGTTTTCCTTTTGTTTTTTGTACTCATATTATTTAAGTTTTAGATGCTTAAAAATCTACACATTTAATATTCAATAAATACATAAACATTTTTAGATTATAAAAATAAAAATATAGGTTGATATTTATAAATCAAAAATTAATAGAGGCATGGAGGATAGAGCGTTTATTAATTAACATCAAGGCGAAGAAAATTAGGCCAATATAAGATTGTTTAAGAAATAATATATTGATTTCATTACATTTGAAAATATGTGTTAAAGAACTTTTGGTTAGTTGACCAATGCTGGATTATCTAACGAAGAGAATTATTTTGGTTTTGATTAAAAATATAATTTTATTTCAGTACTTCTTAAATTCTATTTTATACTTTTTCTATAATTTATAATATTTTTTAGAACATTTAAATATTAAAAACTATTTTTATAAGTTCAATTTTATGCTGTTCGTTGAGATATTTAATATCGAACGTTCGTATACAAGATATGAAGTGTTTCTGTAGTATTCTTAGAACATATAATAATTTATTTTTTATATTAACTATTATTTTGGAAAATTATTAATTTAGTTATTTTTCTATATTTTGTTGTTGTTAATTTAGCTATTATTAAAAACGCGGCTAGGTTAATAAGTCATTATTTTTTTAAATATTATAGTATAAAGACTTCTATTGAACATCAGAGTTATAACAAAAATTATTTATTCACTTTTTAAAAAGCGAACGTAACTATACTAATTGAAAACATTTTTATTCAGAATGTTTGTAAATTTTATTTTAAAATAAAAATAAATAGTTTTCAGTTCTTAGTATGTAGAGAAAAATTATTAAAAAAAAAAATAAGTGTAATTTAAATGCTGTAGTTAACAACCTAATCTTAATAAATGAGGATGATTTGAAACTGATAAATAATTAACTAGGTATTAATTCCATTTTAATTGTTTTATAATCACAATACTAATTTATTGGTATATCAGATATATGCTTTAAATATCTAAAAAGTTAATATGAATTTTTTTTTATTGTACTGTTATTTAAATCTTAAAAGTATAAATATTAACTATTAATATCAAATAACAACTTTAGCTATTACAACCTAGCTATTATTTTCTTGAAATAAGAAATAAATAATCATGAAAAATATTTGTAAATGAAACTGCTATCAAATTATTTGATTATTAGGTACTTTAATAGTATTTTTAAATTACTGTGTAAAGATTATTTATATATTTTGTATTTTGATAAATTGCTTTATATTAAAAGTTATTCTGTATAATATTTTTTATATAAATGTTGGTTTTTATTTTATTAATTATCGTAAGTTACACTAATTTTTGCCAATCATCACATATTATTTTATAAAATTATTTTCATAATACTATATCTGTCGTGTATTATCAACATAGACATAGCCTTAATTAATTTTAATAATTACTTATTATTAATACTAAGGTTCGTTAAGTATAACGGTTTAAATAGATTGGTAGACTCGTAATATAAATAACTTAAAATTAATTGAAACGTATGGAAATTTTATTGTGTTTAGAAAATAATTGTATATATAAATATAATATGATGGTAAAAAGTTTTAAGTTACTCAAAATAATATTTTTTTTGATTTTTAACAAAATAACTAAAATCATTAGAGAAATGTTGGTTATTTTTTGTTTAAAATATTCAATTTCGTTAAAATTTAAACTTAAAATGTCTAAAAAAAAATGTTGCATTGTTTAATAGGTATTTATGATTTTTAGTATTACAAGAACAACTTAAGACTAATGATTTATTAAATTTTTAATTTTGAGATAATATGACGTACAAATTTACAATTGTATGTAATTTTTAAGAATTTTGTCAATATCCTGGATTTTTAAACATTTTTAATTTTTTGTAAAAAAAATTGACAAATAGCCTTGTATTAAGTTTTAAGGGGTTTTGGGCTTAAGAAAAAAAATATCACTATAAATCAAAAAAATCTAATGAAATTAAAAATTTCAAATGTTTACAGTTATTTCTTTTTTTTAATTATAACAAAATCAAAATCAATTTTGTGGAAAATAGACATTTTGTAATTAGTCTTGGTTTTTTTTTTTTTTTTTTTTTTATCATTTTCCGTATTATTTTGAAAAGAATTGGCAAATGTTTACTTTTGACCGCTCAAATTTCAAACCTGATCCAATTTTCTACCATAAAACACTATTAATATTGAAGGTTGAAGCATTTTATTTTCTGACATATCAAGTGTTTTCACACGTACAAACAAATATCATCATATTGTTGAAGCAAAGTTCTCACAATCTAAAAATTAATTTAAAATTTTGGTATGTAAAAATGTTCGAGATAATTGTATTTTTTCTAGTATGTGTCTCAAGTATCAGTTTATATTATACCTACAAAAACAAAATTTAAGATGAAAAAAATATAAAAAAAAAAGGTTATCCATATATGTTTTATAACATAAAAATATATCTATAACTATATAAATGTGAAATTGAATTTTGTTGTAGCAACAGCTAATCTTCGAAACTACTGGACTGATTTCAATAAAAGTTATATTAATAGATTCGTTGAGACTCGAGGATTCGGAAAAGTTTCAGGACTTTTTTTATTCCAGAATTCAACCCATGTGCTTTACATAGAGTTTTAGTTCACATATATATTTTACAAAAACAAAAATTGACTTTTTTTCTAGTTGTCATTGGTTAAACGGAAGAAAAAAATAAATACTTATTATTATTAATTGACTTTATAAATTCTCTTTTAAAAATATCGTTTTGTTAGTTTATTATTCTCATGTTTAAATAAATATATATTTTTTTTTATCATGGGTTGGTTTTGGAGATTGAAACCAAATATTCAATCGTTATGTGGTTTTTTTTTTTATAAATCTATCTTCTATATTTTATAACACTACGAGGAATAGTTTCATAGACGCAACTCTTGTCACCGAAAAATTGAATTAGGAAATATGATTATACAAGTGACGCTTCTGTCGGGTTTTTATAAAAAAAATATACGGAACTACTCACTTGACCGAGTTGACTGTTTTAAAAATTTATGTTGTTTATACATATATTGTTCATTTAAATGGGCTAAAGTATAACTACCTAAGCTGATTTTTCATGCAAAGTTGTTACACTACTTTAACCGACGTATGATTTGTCCTTAAAATGTTGTACCTTTACTGACGCTGACATGCTTGTGACCTGTGAAGTACATTTAAAATAAACATACCATCCTTTAATTTTATAGTTGTTAATTTTTTCATGGGCAAAATTGGGTAGTTCATAGAATATTTATAATACGTACCTATAGCATATAGATATGTATTGTAAGTTAAAAGTGCCAATTTGTCGTATATTTTCAACAAGCCAAAAATGTGATTGTTTTATAATATAGATACTTCGAACCAGTCCAAACATGCTTTATTAAAATGTGTATAATACATAAATTCTTTTTATTCTTTTACAATTATTAAATTATACATCGCTGAAATACCTGTATCACGAATTTGCGAAACGTATTCACCGAAATATAAATATAAATTAGCATTAAAAATAAAAATAGTAATAATAAGATTAGTTTTACACTGTTCCTGTACATAATTGTCTTTAATAAAAATATTTTGTCGATCAATTAAAATTTTTTTCTAAACATTTTTATTGATAAAAATGTATTTAATTTAAAAAACGTACGTAATGTCTTTTAAAAAGGCATTAAATGTGTGAAGGTTTTTTTAAATATTATCTTCATCATTTTTCAATAAGATTTAAATTTAATAAAGTTCACAAACTCACTAAATATGATTATAAATAATAATACGAGCTCACTTTTATGGACAGATTGAAAATATGTAAAGTATTGCATATACAAAAAATTATTGCTAATGTTTTTGAAATTATAAATGAATGATAGTTATCAATGCATCGCCGCGATAGAGCACATTCTACATACAGCTATAACCTTCAGAAAATGGCAATCTATGGTAACTATTAGTGGAAAAGCACTTGCCACATGGGACAAGGTGACTGTCATGATTTGGTAGTTAGGGGTAAAATTTAAAATCAATTAAACTTTATAAATACTCAAGCAAAATAAAAAGTATTGTACTTATGCAAAACGTCGTATTTTTATACATAATATATTAGATTTTGAGTAAAGCTAAACATGTATTACAGTCTTACAACGATGTTTATGTTGTATTTATTTCTGTTGAAACTGAAGCTTAAATAGATTTAGTATATCGATATTTGATGCCGATAAATAACACGACTTGTGTAATATAAATGTAACATAAAACAGGACTGCATCAGAGACCGAATGATTATTCACTATGGCGTTTAGTTAGCCAGTGTCTATGTACATCGGATGGCCCTATTTATTGCCATCATTGACGTCATATACTTATAACCTACATTTACATAACAATCGAAAGTTATGTTCTAATATGGTAATATAAAATATTATAAGTAGAACTGTAGAAGGTTAATAGTGAAATGTAATATTGATACCACCTGCAAGTACGTGCTTACAATGATAGAATACTATTATTGATTGTATATTTCAATAATTTATTTATTATTTAAACTTCGAGTAAAGAGATGAATGTATTGATTTTATAATGACGTGTATTTATTTATTTCTTATATATATATATTTTGTATATTTATATACATAACAAGTAATTAAAATACTTCTTAGATTTTCAACTATGAGGGAGGTTTTTGATTTTAGCCTGTACTTTGGAGAGATAAAATTAAAAATGTCCAATAAACAATGAATAATCATGAATATTTTAAATTTTATTGAATTCTTATATTTTTTATGCATAATAAAATTTTCAAAACATTTTGACCGTTTTTGAGTTTTGTAAAAATATTTAAAATTTTTAATTTTTAATTTTTCTGAATATTAATAAAAATGATTTTACTTGGTCACTTGCGTAGCAAGAATTTTTTTAATTGGGGGGGGGGGGGGTTAAGGTTTAGGTATATACCGGGGATGGACAATTTAAAATTGTAGCGGGCCAGAACATAGAATACAAAAAATAAAAAAAAGGTCATTCAAAATATGCATTTTAATTAGAATCTTGTTTTGATCGCTAATATACTGAATAATTAAAAATATTAAAATAATTAAATAAAAATCAATGGTGGAGGGAGGGATTAGAACACCCAAAATTCTCTGGCTATGCCACTCCACTTGGTTAAAAAGTTTGGAGATTTAATACAAGATCTTATACAAGTTGTTTTTTAGCTGTATAAACGTATTTAAAATACATAAGCAAAATTTATTTTTTAAGCATTTGAAGATCGACTATTGACAATATTTGTTAAAATCATGATAATTTTTAAATTGTTTTTTAGTTGAAAATTTATAAAATGTTCAATATTTATTGCTAAGGTTTGAAAATATAATACAAGGTTGCTTATAAGTCATGAGTAATTTTTACTGAAATCAAAAAATTAAAAATATATATTTGTGTGATTTGTTTTATAAACATTTGAATTTCAAATCTGGACAAACGTTAATTGTATAGTGGTTTCATTTTTTTTAGAAGCATTTGAAATTCAAATTTTAATAACATTCTTATAATAATATTCTAAAAAATATGTATATTATTTTGTAGTAAAAAATCATAAAATATTCAATTTGTATAATTAAAGTTTGAAAATGTTATACAATATTTTTCTAAGTACATTATACTGGAACTAAACAGCAAAAAAAAGAACATTTTTTTTTTTTTTTGACTCAAAGTTTAAGTTTGACAAAATATTTGTAATTTTTACATATACGTATTATTACATTTTATTTTATACGATGGCATTTTTAAAATATTTCGATTAATGATAATCCTATTGAATATACAATAATAAGTATACCTATATTGTATTATTAATAGTAAAATAAGTTACTAAAATTTCAATATAAATATAACTTAGTAATATAAACTGACAGACCGCCTTCGCTCAAAATGGTTTTATTTACCTATTACCTATGCAATATTAGCTAACGTTAAATACAAATTGAATATAAATATTATAATTAATTATTCAATGACTGTGTACATTCAACACCTACTCTTTGTATACTAACTCTTTTGTTCAAAAATTATTTAAAAAAATTGAATTCCACTTTTACTATAAGTATAAAAATATTATTGGATTTATTTAAAACACTTTTATAGTATTATAATATAATATGTTTGTCTAAAAAACTGAAATATCAATGTTAAATTGTTAAGTTTTTATTAGCATTATAATCTTATCAGTACTCAGAGGCAGCTTAATAAATGTCAAATGCATTAATTTTTTTTTCACGTTTTAACTAAGACTTCATTCATTTTTTATCTTTCATCATCTGGCAAACAATGAAACACAGCGTGCACTTTCAAAAAAATAAATGGGTTGGACGACATATGGATGAAATGTGGACTTTCTATTATATGCGTGTGCAACGAATATATTATATTATATTTTGTAGCTCTGCAAATCTATAATATATTATCTTGAAAATACAGTTTTCGTTTGCAACTATAGTTACCTTTTTTTAGATGTACTTGATTACCTACATCATTTTCAAAGAACCGATTTTAACGATTAGAAAATATTTATAAGCTACTATTTTAAATAATTGTTAATTCGAATAAAAAGGTCAATGAAATAATATTTCTAAATCCGTTTAGTGAAATTGTGTTTAAAAAGAATATTTTTCACTTTGACCTACATACACAAAAGACATTTTTTTCTTAATTTTTCTGAACTCGCCACAATGTTATTTTTTTTTCGTATAAAGTGTCCGTAAAATATTTTAAACATTATATTTAGTGGTTAGTTAATAACGATTAAGCATGTGATAATAATTATTATTTTTTTAGGATGCCGATTATTATCATTGCGTAAAAAGTTGTGAACATAGTACTTCCCGTTTAAACAGTGACTCATCTGACAACGACGGCTCAACGGCTTTCGCACTGGTAAGTTTTCATTAATATTAAGTACTTAATTGTTGAGATGTGTTGAGATTTTAGAGGTTCCATAATTTTTACCGTTTTGCTATCATAAAAATACAGGACTTTGAAGTAATAATACTTAGAGAATTTCAAGTATTTTATGATAACTCAATTAGATTAGTTTCATATGTGACCTTTAGTTATTAGGTACTTTTAATAGCGATCATTTTCAACTGAAGCCTGTTATTTAAGAACTATTAAGGTATTTAGAGTTGATAACTTGTGTTTTTTATTAAAAATGTTTACAAAGTTTATTTAATATTAAAAAAAAAAAAATAATAATAAAATTAATATTAATAAAAATTGAAGAGCCAACCAAAAATATTTAAAGAACAAACTCTTGTAATGTCAAATACAAAGTTAACCTTTTTCCCGTTATGTAAATGCAAAGTAAAATTTATTTTATTAACAATCGTTAGTATTGCAACTTTAACGTTGAAAAAGATACAAAAGTGATGGTTTATATAAAAACACGGGTTTCTGCATATTAAGAAAATACCTGATTTTCTTCTGAAATATTTAAATAACAATAAAATTAAATAAATTTAGAGCAATAATAATGAGTCATATTTAAATAATTTGAGCCATTAATTCGTACTTTAGTATTTAAACACAATTTGTTAGAAATTATGTTCTAGCACAGTGATTTTATATTTAAACAAAGTAATACTTATTGTTTTATAATAATTTTCTAATTTTTCGGGGTCGATTTGTGTTCAGGGTATTTTTATAATCAACCATATTTTATTGTAACTACAAAGTTTTCATTTGCCATCTTTTATAGCAGTGTGTATGTATCTTAAAATTTACTTTTACGGTAGATCTGTAGATCTTTGTATTTGTTTCTACATTTAAACTATTTGCTTATTTTTTTTCTTTATATAGCCGTTTTTGATTAATTTTAAATCATCTTCATAATGGTTAAGACATAATTAACAAAAAAAATTGCCTTTAACTTCCACCGTTATTACTAGGCACATTTTGTCAACAGCGAAATTATGCTTTTAATTGATGGGTATTTGATAAATAGATGATTTTTATAACCTTAATGCAATCCTAGATTATAGCCAGCTCCTAAACGACATGTGTTTATTTGTTTTTCATGATTTTTCAAAACATTATATTAACTCCTTCAAACCACACATTTAGACCTAAAGTGTTTTAAAAATAAATTAACCATGGTCTATATCCATGTATTGATTAATTCGTTGACCTTATTTGTTTCACCTTGTGCAAAATCTTGAAAAGTAATCTGAAGTTCAGGCAACAAGTATATAGTGTGTAACTATTAATTTAATTATCATATCTATTAAATTATACCATGGAATCTCTGTTCAAAGAAAGTTGTTGCAACTAATAAATTAAGATTCAACTTTAACAGTAATTTTATTAAATGATATTTAAATTTTATTGGCGGTGCGTATAACGTTGAAAAATAAATTATAAGAATCGTTTTTTTTTCTAAAAAATATTTTATGAGAAATATATTTTGTCGGATTTTGTAAGAATTGTATTATTTGAAAAATATTTTCCATAAACTGTATTTCACAGAATCATAATATTTAGTCGGAAAAATCCTTGGTTGTAAACGTATTTTAAATTAATTATAATTTATTCTAGGAGCTAAATATTGTTGGAAATTAATTTTTACAGAAACGCGTTTTAATACAATTAAAAAAATAAATAGTTTCAATACAGAAGGTGTGACTGAAAGATCAGACAAATTAAATAACTATTAATAAATACTAAAAATAATACTATTTTTTAACTTTTTTTTTTTTTTATATACAATTTGCAGCAGACGTTTGCGCTACAAGTACAGTAACATTTTTTTTTTTTTCAGTAAAAACATTTATTTAAGTCAAGCAGTATGTTTTATAACTTTTTAAAATATCAATATTTTTTTAGAATAAAATTAATTTAAAACGTAACTTTTTCCAAAATGTTATTTTTGAGAATTTTTAGATATGAGTAAATCTTATACTATTATTCATATAATTTTCATATGTTTAACTTATATTATTTTTCATTTTTATTTGTCAGATCTTTCTATTACGAGTATAATCTGTATAAGTATTTCGATGAAAAATTTTCTCAATAGTAAATACGATTTTATCGAAATATTTTTTCTAACTAAATTTCACAACAATGATGAGCCAAAAATAAATGTTCTAACAAAATATAGCTCATATATTTTGCTGAAAATGTTTCATGGGATTATATTTTTTTGTTTCCCCCCTTCAATCTTTTTTTTTTTTTAAACGCTCTTTGTCTGATATTTGATACCTCATTTTATCTATCTTAAAATTTAGACAAAGAACTGCAATATTGGTTAATTATTTTATGAAACTATTTACCATAACTGTTTGTATTATAGAGAAATTATTAGAAAAATTAAGCGTAAATTGTATAATAAACTTTATATTGAATCATTTGTAATGATATATGTTCAATGTATTTAGTTTATTCTTTATCAGGAACAAAATCTTGACCTACTTATATATTGTTAAATATGTATGATATAAAAGAGAAAAACAATGAAACAAAAGAGGTTTTTACTAGTGTCTAATTAAATATGAAAAAATCTAGAACGTACATAATAATAATGAGAACGCCGGGGTTGGTTTAAAAGTGCTTTGTGTGTATTTATACACGTCATATACCTTAAAAGGTATAGGTAGGTCAATTTTGTTTTTTATTTATGTGATTTATCATATACACGGTAATATATCTCTTACTGAACAATTATTTGCTTAGCTACTTTAAAAATGATTAATTAAGATGGTCTAACACGCAAATTAATTTATTCTTTATAATATACTTATTGACTTTTTTTTAAGCAACGAGTAAATTAGTTTTATTAACCTAACCTAGTCACTATAATTTCAAAAAAATTACTAAATACATTGGATTTGTATGTTCGTAAGACCTTAAGAATAATTTATTATCTAGGGTTAATAGCGTAGTATACATTTTTAAGTTCTTAATAACTGAAAAGCTTGTTACAATATAATACTTTATTGTTTATTGTATTACATAAGTATTGTATTAAATATTTAATAAGAATAACTTTTGATTAGAAAATCTGCTGTATTTAATCCATTTACCCTACCTTTACTACTGGAGCAAAATGTATGTTATTTGTATTTTATTTTAAACTATTTGTTGATTAAATGAAGTTCGGAGTTTTAACTGTAATCGTTTGAAATGATAGTTAATTATTAATATAGGTCAATAAATTAAATATTAAATAGAAAAAAAACATTTTTTCGGTTCAAGTTGCATAACTTAGTTAGCATTATAGAAGATACGTACCTAATGTATATAATTAGTAGACGTAATTATGAGGTTTTTTCTGAAATCTATATTTCATTGTGTTACAGGAGGATCAACTAGTCAGAGTATTGGAAAAAAATACCGAGCTAACCATCCAAAATACAGATCTACATAAACAAGTATTGCAACTTCAACATGTGAGAAAATATAAATTTTAGTTAATATTTAAACATATAAATTCTTTGCATTTCTAATAAAAATTTCTAATTTTTTTTACTCAGGTGAAAAAAGGTTCCGGGCTGAACTCAGCCCGGGCAGATGCCGATCAAGAAATAGATGAGATCCTTAAGGCAAGTATTTATAGTGATTAGTATTTCAATTTGAAAAAATAAATATTATTTTTTGATCTTTATATTAAATTTTATGATACTTTAGCTTATGCAAGATGCGTCTGATAAAAAGAGAGCGTTGGAAAAAGATTATAAAGAATGCGTTATCAAGCTTCAAGATAAACAGCGTGAATTACAGTCCAGGCCATCTAATATCAACTATGCAGAAAAAACTAGACTGTGTGAAAATATTGAATCATTACAAGTAAAATACAATAAATTTATGACATAATTCCTAAATAATACATATTTTACATAGGATAAATTAATTTAATTTTAGTCTAAGATTCGAGAGTTGGAAAAGAAAATGGAATTAGAAAATGTAAAACAAGAAGAATTACAGTTGGAATTAGAACATCATAAAAAGTCTACACTAAGAACTTCATACAAGTCCATCGACTTAGCTTTGAACTCGCCCTCAGAATCTACTACATCTAGTGTAGAACTAAGTAAATTATATTTATACTTAATACTCGATAATAATACATTCTTGTAATAATAATATTATAAATAAAATTGTGATGTGTTATTAAATCTGTATGTATATATTATATAATATATACATATTTTAAAAATTCAATAACAATTACCGAAATGAATTAGTTCGTTAAACGATTATGTATATCAAATGTATTACTATTTCATAGGATCGAATTCTATGAACCATTCTTCTTTACCTGCGTCATTAGAGCACATGTATTCTACTGATCAGTTGAGACAACATAGATTACAATCTGCGGGTACGAATTAATATTATTTATTCAAATTAAATTTATAAAAAAAAAGTTACGCTATAAAATATGAAAGAAAAAACACTTTAATTAATTTCCATTACACAGGAGATGTATTGGATACAATTAATATCAATAAACCAGTATTATCAAGTATTACGGGTGGTAGAGCATCTACTTTGCCTTCAGAAATTGATCGTATAATGGCAAAAATAGACCAAGACAATAGAGTATTAGCTGAGCTAGATAAGACAAGATCTACTATAGGTAAGAATAACAATAAATTTCATAAATTGCATAAAATTGTAAATATAAAATACAGGATGTTTAATATATATGTGAATTTTTTTAAACTTAAATTACATAATCTGTTTATTCATCAATCAAAATATGAATTATTAGTTTTAAATTTAACTATATATATTGAACACCTTGAATGCGTATATATATATAAAAAAATAAAATAAAATAAAACAGTTGCCGGGGGTCCTGGGCAAACAGCACCGCTGCATAAAGTCAAAATAAAAAGTGATAAAACGGAATCAAACACAGCACCGCTTCGGTCGTGCTTGAAAAAACGCAGTAAGTCATGGACAGAAATAAAAAAAAAAAAAGCCTTTCTTATAGTTCAAAGAGTAGTTCATTAGATAATTAAAATTAATTTGAAAGTTAATTATTCATCAATAAGGAAATAGTCAAATAAGCATAACTTATAACCAATAGGTAATTTGACAAAATACATTCAATATGATGTTTAGATTTTTGATTAGCACTGACGCTTATTTGTATATATATATAATATATACTATTACATATCATTTATTTTAATATAATTATTTAGACTACAATTATATAATTATATCATAGCATTATAGCACAATATAAATAGTTAGAGCCTAAGTATTTACGGTGATTAGTTTTACGTGCATTATGATTATATATGTAAGCATAATAAGTATGCATCCTACAAAACACATTATTAATAAAATTAATGTGGTCCATGTGCTTATACATTCCTGCTAAAATTATTACTAGAATAATTATTTTATTCAATATTTTGCAAACTAATTTTGACTACATTAGCCGATAATGCAATCAATTTATTAACTTTATAGCATATATAATATAATATGCATGAGTTTAGTCAATGCCAAATTTAACATAATAATTATTCTATAGAAATTATTCCTATTTATATTTCAGTCAATTGAATTGCTAGTATAATATTTTTTTTTTAGTAATTTTAATCTAATTTTTGGAAGTAGGTTAAGATATATATAGTATGTTGTATTTGTGTTTAAATCTACTTTTTTGGCATATTCTAGGTTTGCCAACTGCTGGTATACTGACACCTTCTTCGAGTTCAATACAAGATCCAAATTATGCCTTAGCTTCTGCACCATCGCATATAAATTACCCATACACAGAGGTATGTCTAATATTTTGTAACCAAATAGTTTTTCACATTATATTTTATCATATAAAGCTTTATCGCGTGGCCCCTGGTCATCTGACACAGACATATCAACCCTTATCCATTGGCACATCGGTATTGCCAACGGTAGGACCGCTTACTACTACGACT
This sequence comes from Melanaphis sacchari, assembly GCF_002803265.2. Classification (NCBI taxonomy): domain Eukaryota; kingdom Metazoa; phylum Arthropoda; class Insecta; order Hemiptera; family Aphididae; genus Melanaphis; species Melanaphis sacchari. Next base: position 1,140,846 of record NW_020271547.1, on the reverse strand, counting down.
CCAGCAATGGATTCTGTCTTATTGGCTACTGGACAGCAATCAAGAATTCAACCCAAAGGACGGATTATGCCGGCAATTCCCAGTATGATCAACGCTCAACAAGATATCGATTGTGAGTGGTTATTTTCAATTTTGCCATGATAAAACTTATCACTAAAAATTTAATTTTTATGTAGACCAAAATAACATAATTAACGACGCATTAGGGTTAAGTATAGATTCAACGAAACGTATTGGAGAAAGACGAATGCCAGACATGTTGGATATACCAGGAAAAGGACAATGTTATGTTTATTGTGCGAGGTAAATCAAATAAGTTGAATAAATACTAAAATGGTATATTTATTTTATATTATGATTTAATATTTAATTGCAGGTATACTTATGATCCTTTCTATTGTTCACCTAATGAAAATTTCGAAGAAGAACTTCCAATTACTGCAGGGGATTATATTTTAGTATGGGGTAATAAAGACGAGGTACGTTTCAATATTATAATCATATTTTAAATTTAAACCAAATCGATGAATATATCGTTTTTTTAAATACAATATAATTTCCATTTGTTTATTTTACTAAAATTTAAAAAAAAAAATTTAGAATTCGTATATATATTTTTATGAGTAATTTAATTTCAATTTTCGATAACATAGTCATTTACATGTAGAATAACTATTTTTGATAGTTTAAATCCTAACCTATAATTCTTAAAATATTTGCTGAAGAAATTAAGAACTCTCTACTGTTACTTAAATAATCATTTTCCATATACTACGAGTTTTTAAAATATATAGAATAATTTTAAGCTAATAAAATAACATTTGAAACTTACGAATGTCTTTACTTTTATTATGACATATTTATAAAAATATTTAGGTATCTATATTAAGATTTGAAAATTTGGTACAATGTTTCTCACAAGTATTTTTTCAAAAGTATCAAAAAAAAGAATTGCACGTTCTTTTACATAAATATTCAATATGACCATTTAAAAAAATAACGATTGAAGTTATTAAAATTAAATTATTTATTATAAATTGATAGTATTTGCTCCTATGTTCCTACCTTTTTACTAAACAAAATCGAGATTTCTGAGTATTAAGATTAATTTTTAGCTATTTCTTTCATCAACATTATTCTTTACTTGATTATAACTTATAACTTAATAACCTAATATAGGTGTTCGGGATACCAGAACATAATAAAATTGCTTTAAATTAGTCTAAATATTTTGAAATCATTGTATATAGAATCTAATAATAATAAACATAGGTAGGTTATGATAAAAACTTTAAAATCCAAAAATATTATATTTTTTAAGTTACACAAAATTAACTAAGTCGTTTTAAAATTTGATCAGTGTAATGTGTTTTTGTTTATTTTATTTTTTATGTCTCTTTTTATTATTTGAAAAAGTCTATGTCGTAAAAGATTAGATCTAATTGGTAGTTCGAGGGATTAAAAGCTAAAAATTTTCTATAGATATAAAAAAAAAAAAAAACTTGAAAACAAAAAGAAAACCCCGAGAATCTTTCACAAAAATAATTGTCTTTCTTTATTAGATTTAAAAAAATAAATAACTGTAGACTTGATATTTTTACTAAATATTCATAAATCACCAAATTTAAACTATTTTGTAGTATTTTTTGTAGATTTTTCATAATTTTATTATTTTATATTGAGACCAATAAATTAAAAAATATATGGGTACAATTTTTTTTATAGACATCTGAAGTTCTAATTCAGACAAGCCCAAACATATTTAAACGAAGAATAATGATTTTAATTAATTTGTTATAATTTAAAAATATTGTTAGTGAAAACTTTATCAACTGTTATTTTAAATTTCGTAAAGACTATTAAATTTCCAAATTATTTAGAATAATTTTAATCTATTGCTTTTTTACTTCATTATCCTACTCACACTTTATACTATAAGAATCAGTATTAACTTAAAAAAGAATAACAATAATACACGATATAAATATTAAATACATACTATGATCATAATTAAATATTAATAATGTAACAAATACAATATTTTTGTCATCAATTACTTCAACCTATTATTTATTTTAATTGTAATATAAATAACTATATGCAGTGGAAAATCATACAGAAAATATTTATATATATATATTGCATTAAATTAATAAAAAAATTAATTTTAAATGTTTATTAATAGCTTGAAAAAAACTTGAGTGTTTGAAATTTTACTAAATGATAGTATAAATATTTAAAAAATTTTTGAAGTATGTACGGTCGGTCATTCGCTTTTAAATTAAAATAAAATAACAAAATTGATTTTTTTAAAAATTAATATTGTGTAAATACTTGTGTTTTTCGTAATTTTTTTTTTTAGTTGTTCTTGATTAATAACAAAAATATTAACAATTTTGAGTTACTAATACATTCGTTGGATACATTTTATATATGCCTGTTATAGTTATACTGGTATACTGCTAACATTATGAGGATTAAGTTAGGTTATGTTAAAATGTTATACTATATAGTACAAAATATATGTAGTTTTTATATAACAATAATTGTATACTATGTTTTGGAAATAGGATGGGTTTTTTGATGGTGAGCTTTTAGATGGAAGACGTGGATTAGTGCCTTCAAATTATGTACAACAGCTATACGGTAGAGATCTTGAAGATTTCTATCAATCTATGGTAGTCAGACTTAGAGAATGTGACGATAGTGCGACAACTACGGTTCCTCAAAATATTGAATACATGCTTCCAGGTGAAAAAAAAAATAAAAAAAATATTATTGGTCACTTAAAATGAAAACTATTAATAATTAAATACTGTATGTTTTTGAAAAACTTAACAGATGAACAAATGAAGAGACTAGCTCAACAAGAGTATAATAATATGTTAGAAGAATTACAAGAAGACGATAACGTCGATGACGATGGTGAGATTTTAAAAATTATTTTCTTATAATTGAATTCTGTTTTCAGCTTTTTATTTATTCTTATATTATATTAAAAATCTCTTAACATACAAATTCAGATAGACATTTGACCAAATATGGCAATAGGCATAGGAGTAAATTGCTTGCTAATAGGAAAGTATAAAATTAAATTATAAAGTATATTATTAAGTTTGCAGTAATGTTATAATTTCAATTTTTCTTTAAGTTTTAAAAGAGGAATTAGTTATAATTATTAGAGCTTTATAGATTTTTAGATTATGTGTGGACTGTGGGTAATATGTCTTATCAAATTAAATAATTATAAGTTTTAAATTTTGATATATTCTTACCTAAACTGGAGCTAGAAAACCTTTAATGTGAAAATTCCGTAAATAGATTGTTTTAAGAATAATTTTATAATAAAGCATTCAATTTCATTATATTTTTATTCAATAGTTTCAAGTGGTATGTTTTGTTTTAACAATTATAAAAAGTCAATAGGAGAAAAATTATTAGTAATTTTATAATTCAAAAATATTAATATATGGTGGTGGCTGAATATTCTAGACTAGTGCATGTAGAGCTAGCGTAGAGTAATAGCGTCTTGTTTTGGGGGGGAAATTGTTTTTCCGGGACATCGTCACTGTTAGACATGTTCTTCTCGCTGCTAGTACCGGCACCGAAGCAGCTGACATTGGAAAGGCAGTTGAACAAAAGCGTGTTGATTGGTTGGAATGCACCTTCTTCTGAAGAAGGTTGTTTGCCAGATTCATATCATGTATACGTAGATGGAAATTTGAAAACAACTATTAAAGCTACAGAAAGAACCAGAGCTTTAGTTGAAGGAGTTGACTCAAACAAGGTAATTATATAGCTATGTACTTATAGATCATTTTGTGTTAAGTAAAATTTTCTTAGATTTTTTAAAACCAATGAACAATACATCATAACTCTATTTCTACAAAATGAATGTATCCATCTAACTTATTATTTATTTAAGTAATTGTGTAATCCAACAAAAAACGGCTTTTTCTTTAATGTTTATACTGTTGTAATCAGGCGCGTGTACAAGGGGGGAGGGTCTAAGGGTTCACCCCACTCCCTCACCACCGAAATTTCAGGAAATAAGTTTTATCGTAATATGAATTACATTCTCGTTTAGTACTATCTACAATTGTCAATCGGACCAAAAACTTCTTGTTAGGCTATACGTTAGGTTAGATTATATAAGAATAACATTATACCATTCCCCCCCCCCCCCCCCCCCCAAATATTTTTTTGTGTACGTGTCTGGTAGAAATATTATGTACTAATATATATAACATATATGTAATATGTATAAGTATAATTAGGTATATTCGTAAAAATATATAATCGTATAAACAATGATCTTAACGATTAAAGACAGTGTCATAACTTATTGATTCGAATCGCAATACGTCTTTGATGCTCTATGTTAGAATTATTATTAATGTAGATAGGTACTTGTTTAATGATTGTACTTCATGTTTTGAAGTTGACTATAGTTTTCTAGTATCTATGTTTTTTTAATATCATTATCTAAATATTGAATTATTTATAATATTATCTGTAGAATATAATTTTTTAATGCACCATTTTTGTGAGATATATAATATCTTACTAAACATATTTCTAAAATTTTATGGCTTTCTTGTTTATTTCTTAATACAATAATTAAATTGTATTTTAAGTATTATTACATTTTATGGTTTTCAGCCACATAGAATCAGTGTAAGATCTGTAACAGCTAATAGAAGAACATCTAGAGATGCTGCTTGTACAATGGTTATTGGTAAGGAAAAAGAGTTGCCATTACGACCATCACATGTAAAGGCTAGCCAAGTAACGTCCACATCTGCTGTTATATCGTGGTTGCCAAGCAATAGTAATTTTCAACATGTGGTTTGCGTTAATAATGTTGAACTCAGAACTGTCAAACCTGGTGTTTACAAACATACAATAACAGGTAAAATTAATTTTTTTTAGTATGTAGGACATGTAGGTACTATATACACATCATCAAAAATTTGCATATGGCTTTTATAGTTAACCAAATATCATAAAAATTGTATAATATGTGTTGTATTTTAATTAAATTTATTTCTAAAAGTTATATTGAATATTATAGTGGTAGATAAATACATAACGGCATGTGCTCGTTAGTTGTGTCTTACAAAGAAATTTGTAAAATAATTATTCTTGAAAAATAAAACCATCATGTTGTAGAATACATTGTGTAATACAGAGATGACAGATGTTAACAATTATTTTCCATAATAATATACGTTAATTTTAGAGATCATAATTAATATTTTTAGCAAAGAAAAGAATGATGAGACTTACAATTTTATAATTGACAATGAAATTCTTTTGTTTTATATTTATTGAGTTATGCTATTATTATACCAATTTTATACCAACATGGATGATGAGTTAAAGGAGTTGTAGAAAATAATATAGTTTCTTTCTAGAAGGGGACACGGAAACTGATGTTTAAAAAGATTTTTTTCTATATTATTAATTATTTAAGGTCACAGGAAACTCATCGAAAAAATTGAAGGAGATTTTAAAGGCATATTAATTAATAGCTTGGTAAAGTGTGTCATTAAATGCCATAGAAGCGTCACGAACAGTGTAGAGTGAAAACGGATTTTACAGTCAAAAGAACTTAGAAGTTTCTACGTAGAAGTGAAATCAGCGTATTTTAAGTCATGGAATGTATGGGTGCTTTGAGGCTTAAAGAAAGATCAGAGAAGGTAAGATGAAAAAAATGAGTTAAAGAAGAATTGCGTAATTGTTAAGGTACTTTATGATTGTTAATCTGAATAAAGTTAAGACATAAGAATGAATAAATAAGATGGAAAGAAATGGCTAACATGGTACCAGATGCATTAAGACCTAAGTAATCTTTACACCTGTTAATATGTGATATATTATAATCTCTAAAAAGAAAGACTAAGGAATTGTAAACTGACTAAAATTTTGTTCTATAGAAAAATTTTAAGTTTTATATACTGAAAGAGTAGTTTTGATAACAAATAAGCTGTTCCATACAATTAATATCAATACTAATCTTGGTAGAGTTAAATGAAAATTTGACAGCAATATGGACACCATAATAGTTTTGTTCTGTAAAAATATGGAGACATCATATTTAAGGTCGATCAATTAAATTTTAATGTTGAACATATTATGATGAAAAATTTTTAAACAAATCTTAGAAAGTATAATTGCATGACTTAATCATATAGCTATTATTCTTAGCAATAGAATGGGTATCGGGAATACTTATATTGGTAAGAATATTATTATGTTTGTTGGTAAATTTGAAAAAATACTTGAAACTAGATTTAGAACGGGTGCAGTAGATACAACTTGAGTTAGGACAAAACTAATATGTTGGCAGTAAACTTATGTTACGATTAATATATTAAAAATACATAATAACACTTATAAAAATGTTTAGTAAAAAAATATATCACTTTGTAGTAACTAAAAAACTTACACTTTATTTGTTCAACGAAGTTTTTATGTCGTCGTTAATTTCTCTAAAATTTATAAACATTTTTAATAAAATAATTATACATATTGTAGTAACTAAAAAATTAACGTTTATTTGCTTAAATAAATTTAAAATATAACCAATAGTAATAAAAAAATACATAATAAATTATCTAAGATCAGATAATTGTCCTTTATAGATCAATTTTCTTTAATTTAATACAAGTTAAATAAATGTGATTTTTCTTAATCATATCAAAGCATTTATAATAATATAAATAATTAAATACATTTTTAAGTATATTAGTTCGTGGGTTTTGTTTATAGGTTTGGTGCCTAATACATTATACAGAGTAACAGTTAGTGCTAAGACGTTACGTGCACCGACGTTCGATCAAAAAAGGACTTCTACCTCTATGGAAAAATTTTCTACGCACATAAATTTTAAAACGCTGCCTAAAGGTAAACAATTTTGAATTGATGTTTCATATAACAATCGGACATGAGATTTATAATTACTGCTATGTACCCATTGTTACTTTTTTTTATTGAAAAAATAATGTGTTGGCTTTGCGAAGTTGAAAAATAACTTGAGTCGGTTTTACCGAATGAAGTTAATTTATTCAACGGCAACATTTTATTTTAAATCACATTCATCTAATAAATATTGTTTAATAATGATATATGCAAATTGTAATTCTTTGCTTGTTTTCTTTATTGTATCGTGCTTGCATGTTTGCATACAGGCTGCAAAGGTAGATAATACATCATTTTATATTTTTGTAGAATATATTTGTTATAAATTACAAAAAAAAAATAAATTATTTAAAGAAAAAAGTGTTATTTCATCTTATTATTTTTTAATATCCATTGTTTTTATTTAAAGATAAATAAATTCTTTCAATTTTTGGATTTAAAAAATAAAATTAATCTCCTATTACTTAACATTTCATTTTTATGTATTTTAAAGTATCAGTCTACTCAAAAATATTCAAATATTCTAGTCATGAGATTTTAAGTTTATGAATAATAATTAATTATAAAAAAAAAAAATTTCTTATTTATTTTTTGCAACATTTTTTTTCTTTAAATTTTTTTTTGTATTTAACGTTATTTTTTAGTGAATGCTTTATCATATGTTAATTTACAATGTCATTTTTAGGACTCCCAGATCCACCTTCAGAAGTACAAGTAGAATCAGGACCACAAGATGGAACTTTGTTAGTAACATGGCTTCCAGTGACTACCACACTCAGTGACCCCTCTAACCGTGGTCATATAACAGGTTATGCTGTTTATGCAGATGGAAAAAAAGTGTCAGATATTGATAGTCCAACTGGTTAGAATTCATATTCATAATACATTGAATCTTATAATTTAAAATATTTTTGTTAAAACATAATATAACTTTGATTCATATAATGATTTTCAGGCGATCATGCTTTAATCGATATTACTCAACTGCTCAGTCTTAACCCCAGACAAGTAACTGTACGAACTAAATCTAGGGATAACCAGTCTACTGATAGCAATCCAGTTTTGATACCCGGTGCAAAAAATAAATCACCTCATCATCACAATCATCATCATAAAGTAAGCAATTTAAGTAACAATAAACAAAATAATAATACGTAATAATAATAATTAATGGTATTTCTTTATTGATCTTACTATCTTTGGTTATATTTAAAAAACTTAAAATGTATGTTAAGGTTAACTTAATCTAACCATATTTAAATATACTTTAGCAAGACGAAGACAAACGAATTAAATATGGATCTGCAGTACCAAATCACATGAGACCGCAACGAAATGCTTATGGCCAGGTAATCGTGGATACGGAAACAGAAAATCTTAGTGATAAAGAAATATTCCCCGGACAAATAAACATACCATCGATAGGTATGTATTAAATTATATTAAACTTTTCATAATCTTCAAATAATACATTTGGACAGAAGTTACGAAAGATTTTGCTGGAGAGGGAAATTATAGTGAAGAGGAGTTTATGGAAAATGGAAGAGGAGCAAGGCGTGCTCCTTCAGCTCACCCACACAGGCCTGCAGCGCCCACTCCAAGGTCTAAACCTCCTCACCACGGTCGTCATCATTATGATGAAAGGTATTTTAGAACTAATTATTGTGATATACAATAAAAACATTTTTATTTTTTATATTTATAGAGAGCAGTTTTATCAAAACGAGAAACAAGTAGAACCTAGAATAAAACACGTTAGTGGTAGTGTAGATCAAAGAACTTACAGAGGAAGAGTTTCTGATCCTAGACAGACTGCTTATCAGAAGACACCTAGAGACAAACGACCTAGATGGGTAGTGGCTATTTATGACTATGACCCAACTACTATGTCTCCTAATCCAGATGTTTGTGATGAAGAATTACCATTTAAAGAGGGAGAACATATAAAGGTTTGCTATTATATTACATAATGAAACATGTATGCAAGTATTAAATATATTTGTTTATATAAAAATTAATATCATAACCCCGAGAATATTATTTATATTCCAAATAGTTAAAGCTTTTATTAAAATATGTAGTGCCAAATAAAAAAACTAAATAGTGGATATTAGGTTATTAACTAATTGTATTGGATATTGGTATAATTTGATTTAAGTGTAATAGTTTAGTTATTTTTGAGCAAATATATTGAAATATGTCTTTACCTGGAAAAGTAAACAACAATAATAGGTTATAAAATGAGACCGCAAATTTTTCACATGATTTAGTGAATGGTGCCATAAAAATAATTTCTAGAACATAATTTAAAATCGAACCCATGCGACGTTATGGGTGTATTATTGTATTATAATATATATTTATATGAGATATAATCTTATTTAATACCTTAATTTTTTAGGGATGAAAGTTAATTATATAAAACTAGATATATCAAAAATATAGTTCTAGGTTATTAACATCGTTCAGTTTAAGTGAACTAATTTATATATAAAATAATTTTTTAATCATTGTAGATATATGGAGATAAAGATCCGGATGGTTTTTATTGGGGTGAAAGTAGAGGAAGATTTGGTTACGTTCCTCATAATATGGTCATGGAATTATCAGATATGCAAAAGGTAAATGTTTATAATTTTCTCTATGAAGACTAAATCCATGATTATTCGTTTGTTATATTATTAAATAAGAAGTTGTGATATATATATATATATATTTATATAAATAATATAGTTTAAAATGTAATGTAATGTTACGATTTTTTTTTTTTTTTAACTGTCTTACAAAACCTTGTTTTGTTCACAAAATCCCGTTTTATTATTATTTTTTTTTTTTTTTGTTTTTTTTTTCTAATTGGTTTGACAAATATTGAAAATTTTAAATTTTGTTCTCTATAAGTACCATTAAGATCCATTAAACCATTTCAAAGATGAAGATGAAAGCATTGTTTTTATTATCTATCATGTAGACAAACAAAAATAACACACAAAACTGTAAATTAATACATTCATTAATATGCTCAGAATTTAAAATAAAATATTATAGGTTTGATATTGAATGCCGAAAGTATAATGATGATATATTTTTTATAAATTAAAGCAAAGGGGATTTCAATATTAATCCATTCTAAAATTATTTTATTTAAAAAAAAAAAAAAATGGAATTATGTTTGTAAGATTATTGAAAAAAGTAATGTAAAATAATGCATGTTATACTCCTGTTCAATGATAGTTCGATTTGTATTTTTGTAAGACAACACAAATAGTATCATTTGCTGCCCCAGGTTTAAATAAGAAAAGTAAACTAAGTAAAGTAAGTTGGGTTTGGTCCAAATGTATTCCATCTCTTCTCAATTACTTTATCGAATTCCAATGTTATGTTAATAATGCTAAATATTTCTAATAGGCTCTGTGATAATAGCAACTAGATTTACTTTGATTGTTTAATTATACTATAAGTTTAATATTTTATTGCATTTTTTTAAAGAATCAAGATCCTAGGAATAGAAAAGATGATCGTTGGATTGATCCGTATTCGGGTCCTGTAAAAAAAATGGTGGCGCTATATGATTATGATCCTACAGAAAATTCACCAAATGTAGATGGAGACGTAAGTCAATAATACTAATAATTTTTGGATAGATAGCTAATATTTTAATGTAACATAATTATATTGATATATTGTAACCATAAGTTGGTCGTAAAAATGTCGTGATTTTTATATAATATGTTTATTAATTAAAACTGTTTTATATGTGTCATAGTTAATATGTGATAGTTAATTATACATTAGGAGGTATAATTTACAAAGTTTTGCATTAAACTAACCATGTTGAATGTAAAATACAAATAATTTTATTCTCTTTTTAGTTAAATAAATTAGATAATATAGATTACTGACATATCATGAATATCTATCAGATAGATATAAAGATATTAAATACAATGTGTTTTTATTTTATTTTTTATTTATTTCAGCAAGTGGAACTACATTTCAAAATGGGTCAGACCATTTTCATTTATGGGGAAATGGACGATGATGGTTTTTATAGAGGTGAGTGCAACGGAGTCCGGGGTCTAGTACCTTCAAACTTCTTGGTAGAGGTAGGCACAGAGTATGCTGATGGAGACGGTGTAGGACCACTACAACCCAAAGGCCAACGGCAATCACAGCATCACCAACAGCAGCAACAACAACACCAACAACAGCAGCAGCAGCAACACCAGCAACAGGATATGAGAGGACACGGCCCAGGCGCTCGTGGTCCACCACCCCCTCCTCGAGGCATAGATCAGCCACTTAAACGTAAAGGTACGCATCTCCGAAAATCTTATCCTCTGCCCTTTAATCATAGTCAACATATAATTATTTCACAGATATTCTTTATAGTTATATTCTAACCTTGAAGCAGCTGTTTAAATTTAATGTCCATTATACACTTTTTACATTTTTCGGGTGTGCGGCAATTGACATAGTTAGACGATGATCAACAAAGGAAACTATAATCGTCTTGCCGCACTCAACTCTTATAATGTAACAATATATATTGAATCAAATTTTAAATGAAAGTACCGTGATGGTGGGTTATCCGTTATCGTTGTAAAAGTAAAAAAGCGCGTTTAATACAAAACAAAATATATATATACGAGTATATATGTAAAAATATTTTAATGCATTATGATTAATATTTAGACACGCGAGATCTTTAGGAAAAACATGCATATACACCTACACAATGAGTCAAAACAGTGGAAATATATAAATATGTTTTATTTGTTTTTGCCTGATTACTTCAGCAGCTTGTTTTTGTTTTGTCATGTTGTTATTTTCTGGCCCGGTTTTTGTCACTGAATTTATTTGTTACCCTATTGCAATGGCTTTTGAAATTATTGTTTTGTTTTTTATTGAAAACTTGACAAAATTATGTTGTGTTATTGATAATATAATATATTTATGTTTAATATGCATACCCGTTATTCTCCGCAACACATATATATATATATACCATAATAAAGCATAGGTATTTATTACACTCATATTACTCAATACATTAACTAATGATTATTTTTTTTAAATGATGCACTCATTATCATAGTAAATATTTGTGGTTATAGAGTAAATATATTTTTTTAAAGTTTGAAGTAATTATTACACAACATTATTGAAAAAATAATTAAATATTCTTAAATTGTTTATACCTAATAGTGATTTTTAAATTTATTTCAACAAATAATTTTAGTTTCATATTTAAAAGAAAAATATTTTTCTAAAAATGTTATTGTTTATTAATTATGCACAAAAAGTTTTTTTTTGTTTAAAATATTAGATAAGAAATTAATATTGAAGAGTATCCTATGTATAACTGAGTAGGTATTGAGTATTCACTATTCTTCTCATTAAAACTTTAATTTAATTAATAAACAACTATTTTTATATTACAATATTTAATATTTCCACATAGTATTTTTTTTTAAATTTTTTATTAAATTACAAATATTAAAAATGGGGTTATTACTAAAAAGAAAAAAATACAAAAATACTAAGTAGGTACTGTTTTTTTTAAAATTATATTTTTCTTGAAGATATAATATTATTGAATACAAAGTTGAAACTATGAAAAAACATCTTTATTTTTAAACCATCTAAATTGACTAAGATAATGATTGTTTTAGAAAAAAAAATATTCCTAAATATTTTAAGTTTATTATGCAATAAATGATTTCGTGTTTGCAGTGATTGTTAAATGTAAATATGAAACATGTAAATTTGAATGAGCGATAGCGTCGCACGGTAGCACGAACGTGTTGGTACTGCAATCGAAGAAAAATTCAAGAAGGTCAATTATTTTGGTTTAAACTGATTATTTTTTAATTATTATCAAACCATAATCCATAATCTTTCAATTATCATGAGTTTTTATTCTGTGAAAATCGTAGGAGAGAACATGAGAAATCGATAGTAATATTTAATTAAAAAAATTACTATTTACCATATTCTTGATACATTACACGTGAGGAAAATAACGAATCTACTATTTTTCTTACGTAGCATTCAATATTAATTTTTTACTATTTTCTCCTATAAATACTTAGACAGTTTAAATATTACTCATTTATTAAGAATCAATCATTTTCGTCATCTGCTATGTAATAGTTGATGTTATTAAAAATTAATTTTAAAATATTTTAAAAATTTGGATAAATTTTTAGTTATTTTTTTGTTTAACTAGTTTTAATCAATTTAAGATAGTAATTATTACTAATATTCAACCATTATTAAGAGAACTTTGTTGTGAGTTTTAAGTTTCAACAATTATTTTTCATCACATTAGTTTTTATAATTTTTTGAATTACCTGATAAATTGATTTAACTTATTATTGGCCATTTTTCGCTTAAGTGCGTGGCTCCCGATAAACGGTTATGTTTTAGTTTATGATCTCAACACAATAGTGCGTTTATAGTATTTAAAATAAATTTTTCATTCTAAAAAAAAATAGTAAACAACTTCAGTAAATGATTAATGCTTTAAAATTGATTTCGAGTAAACTTTACTCCACTGAATAGGTCACTGTAATAAATGTATACAATTTGAATTCAACGATAAATCATTGCATTCAGAAAACGATTTTGAGAGGAGATAATGATATAATTTCTATCTCTAACGATATTTTATAGTTGATTTTTATTACTGTTACTTGCTATAAGAGATTGAAATAATTTTTGCTAAAAACATCACATATACAATATAACAATAATAAATAATTTAAATATTTAATTTTTAATATAGTTTATTATTATCATTAACTCATAAGTCAATGCCGTACCAATTTTACTGATTCTAAAGATAGCATAATAATAGACATAAAAAAAAAATAAAATATGTACATCATAGTAAAACCAATTTTATGAATATATATTCATTCATCTGCTCAGAATCTAAAATAAAACATATGAGAAAGTTACCTATTAAATTATTTTTAATTAATAACCTAACAAAGAAATTTAAAAAAAAGTAAGTGGAGCTATAAACTATAATCAAGTATAATTATATTTTCACTCTATATCTTGCACCAGCAATAATAATCATTAATTTAATTGGATAGAATTGTAAAATAATTACACAAAATAAATAAACTGATTGATTTTATAATTTAAAAATCATATTTTAAATCATAGTTCAGATATATTTTTAAAGAGTATTTTTTGAATCATTTAATATTTTAAAAAATAACCTTAAGAACTATTTAATTTAATTATAAAAATTAAAATATTATTTTCTACTTATAAAAATTTAATTGGTGAGGTTAAAAATAAAAATAACAAAAATATGTTTTTACTTGTTTTGGAAAAAATATATGTTGTTTTAAACAGCAAACTTAAATTAAGAATATGTATATGCAACTGATTTATAATATTAATTTTAAGCTTAAATATACATGAGAAAATATATTTATAGCTCCACCTACATATTTTGTTTAATTATCTTTAAAAATAAATACAAAATGCATGTTATAACATTGATCTCTATGTGTGCTTTAAATGTTTTATGATTTTTTTTTCTTTATTTTTTATGATTCTTGATTAATTCAAATTTATTCATCAGCTATAAATTATTGTTTTAATAAAATATGCTGAATTTGTTTGTTCAAATTGAATAAATTTGTAAATTTTTCTCAACGATATGACCCACCTTCAATGTGTTCCAAGCATGTAAATGGTTTTCCACCGCACACAATCACATCTAAAATAAAAACGAAATTAAAAAAAAAAAAAAAAAAGAAATTTGCAGTTACGTTTTTATTTTTGATAATTTTATTTTTGTGAATTCATACATTACTCATCATTATAAAACTCAGATATTGCATGTTCTGTGTTTTAGTTTTTTTGTCATGGTCAAAAAAACCAAACCATACAAAATTATATGTTTTCTGTATGTTTTTCTATCTTTTTGTTTTTCTATCTTTGTTCTGTTCGCTATAGATGCCTGCCTTCCACAGTATGATTATCACCAGGTGAGTGCGTGTGAGCTATTAATGATCTGTGTCTTCTTCAATACATATATTTATACAACAAATACACTCACACTATTTATCAACCAGACAACAACAACCTCTACAATATTAACACACACAAAACATAACATATTCTGTGTGCTACGTCTAGCTGCCAGTGCACCCGTCACATTATAAATATAATGGAATAATGTACACAATATTTAAGTTTAAATCATTAAAATTCTATAATTACAGGTATATTAATAATATAGTAATACTCACATAGGATTTTATAAGATAATATATATTTTTACTGGTGTATGTTAATTCTGTATTTTAGATTTATCCAATTCATATTATTTTTCTCTTTCAAAAACTAAATCTAAATAAATATTTTTCCTATTGTTTTATAAGACAAGATACAGACGGTACAGTGTACACTTTTATACATACTATTAAAACATAATTTTAGTTCGGAATTCATCACCATAGCGGTAAAGTAAATTTATTTTTCTGACTACAGTCTATATGTTTATGAATGCGTGGTTACTTGTATCTCTTTGGATGTATGGAAATGATTATATTTCATTAAAACGACGAGCATTAAAAATACAAAATTATTTCGTTTTGAGTTAAATTTTTAATTATTTACTGGCCTCAACACTAACTTTTAATTCATAATTTTAGAATATTAATATTAATTTTATACTTAAATATTGATTTTTATTTTCATTGTTCTTCGAAATGTATTCATAACAGGCAGCTGAATTGATTCACTCTAACAATAGGTTTATCTAAGGCTTTAAGAATCCTACGTGTATTGGTTGCGTGTTAGGGTAATTTTGTTTGACTATTTGGGACTTAACAAACCATGTCGGGATTTTAGATGTCAGCGGTGGATGCGAGGGAGAGAGGAGATCCGTACGAGAGGAGAGATGGTAGAGACGGAAGCGGTGGTCAGTCAGTGGGTAGTGGTGGTGTTCAGAGCACGTCGGGAAAACTATTCAAAGGCCTAGCACATGTTGTTCCAGACTTCGGACTTGGTAGTAGGCCACAAGACGGTCAACAAATCCATAACCAAGGGCATACTGGAGGTGGAACATCAAGTTTCATGCAAAAACTGAACGATCTAACCCATCACAATCCTGTCAACAACACCACTATGAATCAACAAAATCAACAAAATCAACAAAATCATCATCAGCAACAGCAGCCACAGCAGCAGCCCGATCATGGTGTAGATAACATTCTGTCAAAGGGAAAAGAATTGATTTTTATGAAATTTGGGCTGGGAAAATGATGTTTACCGATGACTATTAACGTAGTGTTCACTGCCGATGTCACTGTGATCCGTTTATATTTTTAACGTATTATTTAATGTCTGCATTTACGTTTCTTGATATCGGTAAATATTTCTATTTATTAAAAAGATTTAGCAAACCGATATATTTATAGTTAATTGAACAAAAAAATAATGAAATAACAAAAACACTAAAAAAAATGCTCTTTTTATTAATAACTGTAATCGGTGATGAATAAATCAAATGCAAATTGTTTATATCTTAATCGTTAAAGCTCTTTTTGGATTCATGTTAATAGTCAACGGTAAATATGTTTTTTTTTGATAGAATATGATGACGTTGATTATCCTCTATTTGACTTCCATTTAAGATAAAGATATTATTATTATTACTTTTATTTTCTTATCCAACTTTTAACACGTACATTTAGTAAATTTTTTTTTTTTGTATTATATAATCTAATAGTATAAATCAGTAATGTTTAATTTTATCGTGTCGATTGTATACATCGCATAACATAGGTACGTCATAATATTATTATTATTAATTGTTAATATAAAATAGGTATAAATTATATATAAATTTATATTATGTAATTTATATATGCATACATAATAGTATTACATTTTATGGTTACGAATATTAAACGATAGGTTTGTTATAAGCTGTACGTGAGAAAAGTCAAAGGCTGTGATATTATTAGTTGTTTACTTAAAACCGCCTGCACTATACTTGAAGTAAGACATTTTTTTTTTTTATTACAAATTACACGATTTCAATTTAATAATTAGTAAATACATACGATGGCGGTGTTAAAATTCAAGTTTCCTGTAAAAACAAAATCGTGCTTGTTTAATCTTGAATGGCCGCTTATAAGGCCCAGAAATAACTTGTACATTCCTACGTTGCAAGACTTGCACTCGACCATAAGAGATGATCACATAAATTATATTCATATTTTGCGCACTAGTGTTTTTAATTAAAGTAATTTCTTCAAAATTTCTAATCCAAAACCAATTGTATTTATATTACCTACATTACATAATGTAAATATATATTTTCTGGGTTATCCAAATTTTCACGTATTACAAAATAGAGTTTTATTGCTCCATGCGTGTTTAAAATATAATAATAATTATAATACTATGATAACATTATAGATTTTTCGGTGCCTCGGTTATAATATATAATAATTAATAACACTGATTCCATTTCGCAACTGCCAACTATTTATATACCATATACGTACTTCTTTTCTATTTCATATGTCGGTTGCTATTCGTGTTTTTGTCATGTAACATTATATACATTGGATTATATTAGTGATAAACTGAAGGATGTATTAGTTAAGTCTCATTAAGTCTTATATATTATAGCTTTATTAAAGTACATGGGATGACATAAAAACTTATAGATAGGGATAATTTAAAAACAAATGAAAAATTCTTTTTACAAACGTTTCTTGTCGTCCCAATTTATATAATATGTATGCACATACACATATGGTAATATGTATATACATACAAAATGTAATAATACAATTATTATAATTACTAGGAACATTCTTAATAAAATGTGTATTGGTGTAAATAATAATTCTCACTTTTAGATTTTTACTAGATAAAAATATTTTATGAACATTGATTGCGTTATCGTTAACTATCATTTTAATATAACATTCAAATTGTCTATAATAATTATATTCTACAATGGTTATTTTTAAGCTATACAACGGATTATATTTAAAATATACTCATTTTATCATAATATGTAATGTAATTTTAAGATACTTCAAATAAATTATTGAATGCTGTTCATAAATTAAAATATAATATCTTTCAAATATATACAGTATTGTTAATTCTTATCTTTTACGATGAAATATACAAATTATGTTAATTATGTTTTCCGTCAAAAGATGTAAAATCGTACATTTTACCCAACCATCAAAACTGCAAAAACAAATTATAATTTTTATCTATTTTTATTTATCACTTATCATTTATCTACATCAACCTAACATGTTTTGTATAGATCTACCTATGACACAATATTTTTTTTATAAATACATATTACATAACCTTATCGACCATATCATATTTTGAAGTTATTTAAAAATGTGGTTCTTTGAAAATTAAATTCGGATTAAGGCATAAGTCATACCCTTCAAAACCATGCAATTGCCTACAGATTGTGAGGCACTCAATTATCATTATTCATGATGATCATTTTAATATAGTTATTATAATGATAATAAAATAACCTAACTGATTGATGTAAATCGTGATAAATTTTAATATCCTGTATGGACTATACGTAGTGAAACTATGAATTTAAATCGATCAATAAAAATGTGTATGACTTCAAACTAAACTTTTATTTTTATTTCCAATAAAAAGAAGTAAGTAAGTGTTCAACGCACAGCTGTACATTAGATATCGAGTGGATCACTTTTATGGTTGTGTTAATTTCAATTTAATGATATATCATGTGTATACAAAGAAAAATTCTAAGCGAAAACAGTTTGTCAAAGTGTCAGACTTATCACCAAGTATGTTTTATAATATATTTAAGTCATATTTTGATTTAAATATTACGGTAGATTGAAATAATTTGTACCTAAATATTGTATTTATTCTATTATTAATATTTGATGTGTATTTTTTCGTGTCAGGTACACTATAAACAACAATAAATACTAAAAAGTAACAATAGAATGCATACAATGAATAAATAGTTACGTAGGAAATATTTATAACATTGTAAAAACAAAAATTATATACACATTACAGTATGTAAGTATGTCCTGGTAATGTCATGGTCGATTCCTATAAAATCACACAGAAGAAACCTCTACGTAGTGCAACCCGAGGCAACTGTGTTATCTTAATCGATAATACAAGCTAATTCTTCAACTCCAGGCAAAAACAGAAAGAATAATATGTATTTATGCCTTAATATATTATATTATTAACTTATAAAACTCAAAATGTAATAACATATTTCTGTGAATACCGTAAAACTGTAAAAAGTATATTCATACTATAAATATATGTGTGTGTGTGTATATTACACGAGTACATAATATACATTTTATTCAATAATTATTTATTATTGTCGTTGTGTCTCGACACGTTTGGTGTAGACTCTAAGGAACTGTCACCGAAACTGTGCGTGGAATGTGCGTATGTATGGATGACCTATAGCTTTCGGTTCATTTACGTAGGTACCGTAGAGTCGTGGCCGTTCCGAGTTAATAATATTTTTAATAATTAAATACAAGGCTGCTGTTTACATTCGCGCGTCGTGTAGGTAATCATACCGTTGCAATCAATACTGTCGTCTGCTTTCATTAATTTTGTCTCTTCGTCAGTTTCGATATATCTACGTTGAATTACACTGTTGACGTATTTTAGTGTATTAAAGTTATTGCTCGTTGTAGTAAACAGTGCGCCTCATCGATAACATAATCCCAGCTCAGCCCTGAAAGGTCAAGTTGTTTTTATTCTCAAAATACCGATGATTGCTAATGAATACCAGTTTAAATTAAGAGGTGTCCAATTCCCTATAAAGCTTTGTTTTGCCAAGGTCGCAGGTCTTGACATCATGAATTCCTATTTTACTCGTAATACATTTTATGTTTTCTTGCTATCGTGTTAGTTTAGAACCTATATATATATATATATATACGCAACTAACCAAATAATAAGCAATATTACTTAAAAAGAAGTATTATAACCTTAACAGAAATATATACGAATATATTATATCCTAACACGAATACAAGCATTCATTTTCACAGGCGAAGTCGGTAAATTCAGCTAGTATTATTGTATTGCGGCAATAATTCATCGTATATGTATCAATATTGCATACACTAAGCGCCTTGTTATATTCAAAATTGTTAAGAAACAAACATGCTAAATTTAAATCTGTTTAATATTTATTTTTATAAATCTTCTCACCGTATGGATTTAACAACTTTAACCATCATAGTTATTAGAATTGTAGAAATCAAATTTGTTTCTAGAAACCACCCCTAAAATTAAAAAAAACGTTTTTACCTAATAAAAAATAACCCACATTGTAAATAAATTATATTATAAATTTCATAAGGAGTCCCAAGAAATATTTTGTGTAGTGTCTGATACCAAGAATCCATGGTATATATACACATGATGCCTACAGGTCAACATGTATAAGTTTTTGATTTCCTTAGTTCATTATGGCTCAAATTAGTTATGTCAAAAATCCTGATTTTCCAAAATCCAAAATTTAATAACTAAATAATTCAAACTTTTGCATATCTCATGTTTATAAAGGAAAGTTTTAAAAATTTATTGACAATTGATGCAGTCCATAGTAGTTAATATTATATTTCATATCACAGTATATATATCAAGTTTTTTTAATACAGATATAAGCGACACAACTAGTTCCAATTAAATGAACTATTCATACTTCATCAATATTTACTAACGTCCAACCTAGTTTAGTATCAACTTAAGTTTTAATATACCCTGATTAGATAGTTTTGAGTGCTTGCTTAATTTTGAACTGTTATTTTACAACATAGTTTATTAAATAATTAACAATTCTACTATGATGCTTAATATTAAAATTCACAAAATTATGTAATAAAAAGTTAATTTGTCTGGTAGAGTAATAATGAAAAATATTTAACATTAAATGTCATTCTTTACCTTTTAATATTTCAAGACATTTAACTCATTACATAAGTACAAAAACATCTTTGAAAGAAATGCAAAAAACCAACGATCTTAAATCATAATTATACATTTATTTGTATATTGTACATGCATAATATCCATTAAATTAAATGCCACGAATACATTAAATAATAAAGGTAAATTTAAATAAGTTATAAATATATATTAACACCAATAGTTATATAAAAGAAAAAAGAATAACAATGGGTACAAAAATAATTAAAATTTATTTATAGAATTATACTTATAATTGTAGAATACTACAAAGTTTAAATTACAAATATATCTTTAGGAATGCTTATTAATCAAATAAATTGAATTGTTCTAAATAAAATTACTCAATAACACGTCAATATTTTTCATTAGTCAATTAAAACTCATATACAAGAATACATACATAGAAAAATTAATTGTTATAAATTATAATAAAAATATAATTTATTGAATTGTACAAGATAACATCACCTATAAAATCTTGAATATGTCATTGAACAATTCAATTTAATAAATTAGAATTTCAAATTATATTACTGTTTTGTTGAATACACATATATTAAAATGTTACTTAACATTTTTATATTCCAAATTCAATAATTTTTTTTAAAATTTATTGTAACTTAAATTGTCAAAAAAACTAAATATCTGTAATAAAATTTTGGCTCAACATAAAAAAAATTATATGAAAATGTAATAAGTATATTATTAATTATAACTTATAAGCATTAAGTATATTAGCTTAACTCAAAGTATTTAATAAGATATTATTAAATAAGTGTTTTTAAATACTTCTTTTCCATATCATGTATTATATATACATAAATATTTAGTGAGAATATATAAGTAAATATTTAAACTGACTCACTCAACACAAAATAACAAAATAACTATATTTAGTCAGAAAATTTAAAGCTAAAAGGAATAATAATCTACATCTGTTTATTTTAAACAAACAATCAACAATTTTAATATTATTTTTATAAATTATCTTTAGACATGAAATGTTTAATCATCACCTGAAGCTCCAATAATGGCCAATATATACATAAAAATGTTTATAATATCTACATAGATGGTTAATGCTGCAAATATATACTCTTCTGGAGAAATTGAATACTTATGATCACCACCAACCATCATTTGGGTGTCATAAATAAGATATAAGGAAAATATGATTGCTCCTGCAGATGCAATTATGAGTGTCATCAATTTACCAGGGAAAAATATAGCAACAATAGATGCAACTAGTAAAACTATAACAGCTACTGTTAAAAAACCACCCATTACTGTAAAATCTATTTTAGTCTGAAATGCAAATACTGTGAGAGCAAAACATATCAAAGTAGTTAAGCCAAGAGCCAACAATACTTGTTCTGGATAGTAACGTGACACAGATACTGCTAATAAAAATGATTCAGCTAAGGTGAATACAAACAAAAGAATAAAGTTGGTAGGACTCTTGCGACGTAAATCTTCACAGCAAGCGAGTGCAATTAAAGTACCAAATGTAATGATAATTGCGATGAGACTAAGCCCTGGATGTAATTTAATATAATTTCTGGTTTCCGTATGAAAAGTTGCCATAGCCACAAATAATAATGTGATTAGTAGTTGACACATCAGAATACTGTAAACTTTACTGAAAGAATAAAAAAAAAATCTATTAATATCATACACCAACCATAATTTATCAATAATTTATATTTACCATATGAAGTTTTTGCGTATAGTTTTATCGCTAAAGCCAAAGTTTTCAGGTGCATTAAAGCTATTATTTTGAGAATTATCTGGTACTCCTGCTCCATAATAAGGCATATTTTGTTGTGCATATGGAGGAGGGTATCCGCCTCCAGAAGGATAACCCCCAGCAGTAGGATAACCCCCAGCAGTAGGATAACCACCATCAGTTTTTGGATATGGTGCACCTTGTGGATAAAACCCAGGTGGAGGTGGAGCTGAAAAATAACACGTAATTGTAAAATTAATATTTTCAGTAGAGTAATGAGCAGATGCTCAGAATCTAAAATGTTTTTTGAATTTTATCTATAGCAAAACCAATCAAAATTTTGTATGTAATTGAATTGTTTATTAATTAGAATACTAGAACAGCAACCTTAAATACAATAGGGGCCATAATATTAATGTATAGACAGGATATTCTCAAAAATGTACTCATATTCATCTAGTATTCCCAACATTAAAAGATAATGATGCAAGATTTATTTTGTATCGAAACACTTAACATTTAATGATAAACATTACAAGAGACCACAAAATGTAATTAACCTTAATAGTTAATTATAATTAGTTTTTTATATCTCCCTACTAAAATTTAGTGACCTTTACGTTGTGCACTAATCATGATTAATCTGATTTGTTTCCAATTTAAAAATGGTACTAATTAAATGAAATTAAAGAAATATGTAATAAATAATAATAATGCATATCATAAATATATAGTCTAATTTCTATATTTTACATATAAATCTTTTTATTATTACATACATATACTTTTTAATTTTTGGTCTTCTTACTTAATTAACTCATGCAGTCAATAGACTCTAATATATTGGTCACAATGTGATTTCATTAATTTACTTATAACTTTTGAAGTGATACTAACTTCGATTTTTTCAAATGTTTGCAAATATTATTTGAATGAGCGAATTCTGAGTTACACACTAGTTATAATAAAAATAATTATAATCATAATATCCAAGATGATGTCTTACTCAACACTAATTACAAAATTTTCATATTTACAGTTTGAGATCATGTTGAAAATTAATTCTAAAAGAAAATACAATAAAATTAATGTAAACATACCAGCTCCTGATCCGTATGGAGTTTGTGTCTGTTGCCACGTACTCATTGCAAATGTTGTTTATACTGGTTTAATTAATCTGAAAAATAAGTCATATCATTATTTAAATTTCAATTACCATAAAATACAAGTCTTAGGTATTAAAAAGATTCAAGAAAGGACAATTTTTAAGAGACTATTAATACTTAATTTTTTTTTATCTAGTAGAACAGATTAAAAGTTACTTGCTATTGAGAAAAAAAACCTTAACATGTTGACTACCATATAATCTCTGGCGATTATTTTATGAAAATATATGATATAATTTTTATGTCATATTAGTTGATTACCTACACACTATATAACCGGCTACCAATATGACGTATATTTTATTAAATGAATTGTGAATTTTGTGCTTAGTTTATTATTACATGTGTGTAAGCATGGTGCTGAGAGAAAAAAGTAAGTTTTGAATAGTCTATTTATTATCTTTAAATGACATTTTTTTACACATATGTAAAACAAACAGATATATAATAGCTTTCCATAGACATAGTTATACAAAAAATATCACCAATAATATTCTCGGGATGACGATAAAAATGATAGGCGGCCCACACATTAATGTGGTTATGTGACCATCGGCAGTCATATGGCAGTTAATGTGTTAAGGTAAGCTAATATCTTAACCTACCTCAAAAATAAAAGGTAAAAACCAGATTTTTTAATTAAAATATAACATTTAAATTCTTGAATTAAATTAAATAGTAGGTGCTGTAAAATCTTCAATTAGTATAATGCTAAAACTATTGGATGAATTAATTTTACTATAATATTATGAATTAAAATTATTGAACTACGATTGACTTTTCAAGATTATTCTATCACACACAAAAACATTACAAAACACTTCAAATTGTGACTGATACTAGATGATGATTCATTGGACTATTTTAGATAACAAAAAAAAAACAACAATTTTGTGAGTCATTAAATGCCAATCAAAATCAACTCAGCTTTTATACTTGGTCAAATGAAATGTATCACAACGCACCAAAGAGCTAATTTTGTTGATCTGAATAGTACGAAAAACAAAGTTAAAAAATTAGCTTTGGTTTGCATAAAAATAAGTTGCACAATAAGACGTAAAAAAGAAAATAAGTAGCAACCTTGAACTTCGACTAAGTATACGTGTTTGTTCAGATGAATGTAGCGCTATAAAATGAATTCACATGGGTCAAACAACATTGCAGTGCGTCATCATACAGAAGATACTTATCAGCGCGCAGTAATCGTGGTATTCTTTTTTAAGATTTTCGCATTTAATGTCATGTATAAAAGAGTAAACGGCGGATGAGACAAGTGATATGGGTAAATGGGCGTCACGTTAACAAGGGCCAAAACAATACCTAACCGTAATAAATATAACAAATATTAATATAACATATCTACGATAAGAGATTTTAAGTAAAAAAAAAAAAAACACGAGAAAAATCGCTTACCCGATGTCGTAAATCAGTACAAACCACAGTTATGTAACTAGACGTCCGGTTTTAAATGAATAATATTTCAGCACAGAAAACCGAGTACAAATAGTGTGTATTAAAACTTTCGACGATGACTGAGTACTGACGAATGGTGTAGTAATAGTACACTCAACACTGTGCAGTTGGCTTGCCTAGTGTCTATGCGCAATGAGATAACGAACGCGCAAGTGTGCAACGACTGCAACGGATGAACGACTGGATCAACGTGACAGTAGGTCTGTATGCAAGTCTTGGCAATCGTGGGTTAATCAATTATTATTGTTGATCGACTCGACAGTTTGTGATATCAAATCGCGAAACGCTCAAATACCCATAGAAGAATCTAGAATATTCATGGGAAAATACCACAGTAGTACGGTGAAATACGACGCGTTATCTTTCACGGCGACTGATAAGCTATAAGGGATAAAAAATTAAAAATGTCTTCCGGACTTCAATTGTCAATTATTACTACAAGGAAACCGTCGACTGAACGCAAATTCTTAAAAGTGAATACTAACAGTATGTGGTAGCAACTTTCATAAAATTGACTCAATTGAATACTGAAAACGAAAAGTGAAAAGGTAGTACCGGTAGTAGGTAGAAATGAAGAGTAGCACTTGACGCCTATACCGGTTAGTGGGTGATAAAAACGATAAAAATACTATTATGTAATACCTGCTAATTGAAATAGCTCAAATATCAATAGGGCACGAGCAATAAGGCATACACAGTCAAGAAGTGCAACTTGCAACACCTGCTGTTTTTGCTACAAACAGTAAAAACTATTATTATTAAACAATTCACTAGCGCTTCAGACTTTCAGAGTGTAGGTAAGATGGTTATGAATCATACGATAAATACCGTTCAAAGAGAATTACTTTATGGTATTGTCACGGGCACAGTGTGGCCAATAGCAATATAGTTATTGATAAAAAAATATTAAAAACAAGTATACAATATTTTCAATACATAAAAAAAATTAATGATATATTTTAATCAATTTAATACCGAGTATTATAGGTACTATTATACTTATTATAGTATTATGCAATATGCATGATTGAATTGAATATTTGTAAAATTAAAACTGTTTTTTTGTTAACGGGTTTACAAACTGAATTTAAAAGAACTCCTAAATTTTAATTTTAAATTATACATGGACGTAATTCAACTATCACAGTTATCCATTAAACATATTACATAATCTGAAATTCTGAAATAATTTTGGAATACGTCAATAATCGCAGAAATATTGCAATATCCAAACTCCTTACTTTGGACTCATATTCCGTAAATATACCGGAAGGAAATCCGGACAAGATATTATCAATGTTTTTGTACAGTTTTTCTTTAAGAACTACCCACAGCCAATCCATTTAACTTCTTATAATCTTATGCGCCGAGCACTTATACTGATTTTTTTAAGAATATCAACATTAATTTTCTTTCTCTTCCTTGGAATTTACCGAATTCGATAAAATAAAATTAACAATCTCCGCCTTGGTCCGGACAGACGTGGTATTTTTCTTTATCATTGCAGATTTATTTTAACATATTTTACCTTTTCCTACTATACATAGGCGCAAATAGTGTTTGATGTTTGGGAAGGGGGCTGAAGTCAAAATCCATCCCAAAAACCTTAAAATTATTATACATAACAATATTGACTGACAGACGATAGTCATTAATATTTGGGGAGCTATACAGAATTTAGAGGGATTAGCCCCCCTAGCCCCTCACCATTTGCGACTATGCTACTATAAGTAGTTTTTTACTTATATTTTAATTAATTACTCTAAGGCAGGGCTCTCTAAATTACGGTCCGCGAGCCGGATGCGGCCCCCGAATAAGTTTTCACCGGCCCACCAAATAACGAAAAATATTTTAAAAATATATATACCTAGTTTTCATAGTCGTTATCGCGCGCACGAGCAATTATCAGCTGTATTAACTGTAATTTATAAATTATATATGAAAATTAAATGTATTCATACATTTTGGCCCGCTAAGAGCTTTTTTATTTTATGTGGCCCTCGGATAAAAAAAGTTTGGAGACCTCTGCTCTAAGGAGTCTTAGGCTCTCAAGTGATACATAATAACCGACAAATGAAAGATATCCTTTGAATTTTCTAAAAAAAGAAGATTTATCATTCATCATCTTTACTTACTAATTTAAAAATTAGGTATCGATCAATCTAAAATGTATAAGACATACGTCTTCTAAAACAAATAATCATTGTTTAACATTTTTAACTTGTCATTATAATGGTTTTATAATTTTACGATTAAATTGTTAACTTGTTCTAATTCAGCTCTTGTCAGACTAGGATTACTTCGATCGTTTATAAATCCAATATACAGATAGATGTAATTTACATAGACTTATCTTAAACTTTTGACAGCGTAAACCACGAAATCTTGTTAGTTACAGTTTTTCGAATTTTTTAACTCTATAATTTCCTGTTTTTTTTTCTTTCCAATCTGTATCGTTTTATTTCATATAAATTAAGCATTTGAATTTTAAGTCCATCAGTTTTAACATGACAACTGATGTCTCATAATAGGTGATCCATTTGTCAACTTCTTTTTAATATCTTTTTAATACTTATGATAATGTATTAAAAACTTTACTAATAAATAATAATTCAAAATACTTCATTAAGATTAATTGTTTTTGTTCAAAATTTATATGAAAACACTGTCGATCTATATAACAGTGAAGAGCTTATATATATTAACAGTTTAAAAAATGTAAAAAAAAATCACAGTAAATTAAAAAAGCATAAGTCACTTAACCACTCCAAAGATAATATAAACAAAAAATGTTAAAAAATATTTTATATATCAGAAAAACGACTAGGTATTGGAATGTAATTCGTAACTATAGGAACTAGAATTGCAAACATACTACCAGAAGCTTTTTTATTAAAAATTCAAATTATAATAACTTTAATAATAGTATGACACATTGGTCACATTGGCTAATAACCGATTTCATAGCTTTTCAGTAATGTAATTTAAATATAATAATAATACCTTATAGTTAAGCTTGAGTAATTACCTCATTAATATTTAAGTTAATTTATTTTTTATGATTTACACAGTTAAAAGTACATTTATTACTATAGTTATTTTAGTTTTTCTAGATTGTAGTGATTGTACTAACTTGTGTTATCTAATTCATATTGTATTATATGCTATTGATTAGGCCAGTGTTTATTAAGCTTTTTTATCTATGGAACCCTTTTCAATGTTTACTTTTATTTATTTTTTTAGGCTATTTAGCTTTTTTTAGAATTATTTGCAATAAAAATTATAATTATTTCGTATAATAACATTGTGTTAAAGGCATTTAATTCAAAAAATATGTTAAAGTAAAAATAAAAATTATAATAATAATTGCATACAATACTTAAATTACTTTAATTAGACTACATTTTAATTTTAATAAGATAAGTGAAATTGCTTTTTATCAACACAAATATTTTTAATATTGGGATTTATTGATGAAAGTTGTACAAATATTTTTTTTCTCTACTAACCACTAATAATTTTTAGTTAGATATTTTAAAGTAATTTTCTTGAAAATTTTGAAAAAATTACTTAAGCTCCACAGAATATAGTTTAAAAAACGTTGGATTAGACTCTCTAGGCCCTCACAGCTCACATCACTCACACTATAATAAATTGTGGTTTGAATGGGGCCCAGTGTTTTTTTTTTTTGAGAAATAAGTAAATAATAATGAATAATAATATATTTTGTGTTCATTATGTTTATAAGTTTCTTGAAATATAGTTGTTATGATAATTTTTGTAACTTAGGAAAATAATCTTGATTTATAGATATTTAAACATTAACTATTACATAAATTGTTTATTTGATTATATTTATTACATTTTACAGTTTAAGACTGAATTAAAATAAACTAAACATTAAATTTAACAAAAGCATAATATGTATTTACTTCTAATTCAATAATAACATTTGCAGTTAATTTAGTTTTCAACAACTTACAACTCAAATACTAAACAAATAATTAAGAATTTAAAATAATCTAAGGTTTAAAACTACTTTCTCTTTCAATCCAATCTTTTTTCAATGTTTCTAATTTTTTTCTTTTCCATTCTTTTTGTGCATTCTTTTTTTCCACAATGGCTTTTTTTTGTGCTTCGACTGATTCATTACCATTTTGTATTACATCTAATTTTATGGCTAGTTTATCTCTAGCCATTTTTCTGTTATCTTCAACACATCTTGATTCATGACATTTAATTACAATGCCAGTTGGTTTATGTTTTAGTACAACACAATTAGCATTCTTATTGACTGCTGATCCACCAGGACCACTACCTTTAACAAACATTTCTTCAAGTTCATTTTCATTTATAATAGGCACTTTTGAACGATCTATAGTTTGTTTCTTATTGAATAATGTTAAACTAATGCTTCTAGCATTGTTTACACTTACAGTGTTAAACGGTAGTGCCTTACACAATAATGAATACATGAATATAATGGAAAAGTACACACTTTATACTATTGACTTTCTTTTTAATAACTCTTGTCCTTTCTGAAACAAACAAATATTAAAAAATGGTTAATAAAACAGTTTTATTAAAGTTACTGCGTTATTAGAAATATACATGAAACATGACAAAATTATTAAATCTATAAATAGTAAATGCTTAAGCAATGTGTAATCGTTAGTCCTTTTAAATCACAAAGCAAATTTGTTTTACTTAATTAGAGGCCGAATTTGTATGCATTTATATATGTTAAGCGAGCACAACATTTATTTTATGGCATAGAGGTTGTAAATATGAAAATTTTTCTGCACTTAAATAGTAAAATAGGCTATTAATTTTAATATTTTAATTGTATTTTATTTAGTGTAAATATAGTTGTTCTTAAAAATTTTGAAAAACTACAAAAATAATTTTTATTTAAAATTTGGTTTTATATTTTCGATTAATAATGATTTAGATTTTAAACCATTGATATTATTAATATAATAAATATTTATAATTATGATTTATAAATAAATGAATAATTATATTTATTATTTATTATATTTTTAGGAATGTTGAGTATTTATATATATAGTTTTTACTGTGAATACATGAACTTTTAGTATATATAAATGTAAGAATGTATATTGAACAGTACTGAGAAATAATGACATTAAAATAAAATATAGGTATTAAAAATTATGACTATTTTAATTATAAACATATTTTGGACTTACATCATAGAAAAATTTAATTTCTTCTGGTTTAACTAATTGTTTATTATCTAAAAATTCCTGTTTGATTCGAATTTTATAATAATGTTTGTCAGTAAGTTTTAAATTACTACCATACTTCAAAAGCTCTTTGTATAATTGCTTTACTTGTAAATGAGTAATAGTCATTTCTAAAAAAAAAAAAAAATAATATAAATACCTAATTAAAATAATAACAAAAACAATAATCTATATAAATTAATGAACTATAATTAGGTACATATAATATTAATGTATAAGTTTATACTATTTTCATTACTAAATGGACGTGAGCAACAATTTTCAATAAAATACTTAAGATGAGTGTTATTGTATAACTCCAACAATAAACGTACCTGTATAAGGAATAAGGATACTAATTCTCAACGAATTTTAAAACATTTGTATACTGATAGGCACTTAAACATAACTAATAGGTATTTAGTTAATATTAAATGACTTTAGTAGTTCAATTTATAATATTTCAAGTACGAAAGTATGAAATTAAAAAATAAACACAATTTTACTGAATAAGCCGGGTGTAGACCACAGTCCATAAATATTTTTATTCTGTAGTGATATGCGAGTAGTGATACCGAGTCGTTACCATTAACTATATGATAACTGGAACGCTTACCACGCAGTGTTACCCGAGCGAGCATGTTAAAAAGAGATAGTGAATACTTTAGGTATTTCTACCCTTGTTTAACTTACCGCGTAAATGTATAATTTTATTTTATATTTCTATATACCTAGTAATTACTAATTGTACTTAATATTTATGCAGCTTAAATCATAATTATTGAATTACGTGATGTTTATTTATAATATAAATATTCTATATGCATATATACTTTTATTAATAAATTAACTAATTTTCCACTTACAGCAGCTTTATTATAATCATTTTCAGTAAAATGTAAACTGCATAAAAATGAATTTTGGTTAGGCTTGAAATTTGTCCGTTTAACAGCATGTATCCATTTTTTTAGCCTTTCATTGTCATTTAGTGGAAATCTTAGGCGATAAAAATATAAAGTAAGATTATTTATATAAGTACCCAGTGGCGCCCACAGGTTTTCCAAGAACCAGTGCAGTTTTAATTATAGGGCCCCAAAATTAATTTATTTTAATTTAAGTCATATGTTACCTTAGAAAATTAAAACTCTGATGAGCAAAAAACAAAAAGGTCATAAAAAAATATATATGGTATTACATGGTATGTATTTTACGCGATTAAAATTTAAGGTAGATATAAGTTATTAAAGTAAATTTATAAAAAGGCTGTATACATTTCTTTAGACGGTTATATTATTTTTATTGTGTTAAAATTTGTTTCAGGGTAGTTTACATAGGAAGAACAACAAATAAAAATATATGAAATAGCAAACATAAATAATATTATACTCTTTTATTTAAAATAAATATGTAAAAAAATCTCAAAATAAAATATATTCATTCAAACAAAAATACATATATTATACGCAATTAAATTATTATAATTATCATTAGTTATATTATATTTTTAGGTAAATCTTGAATATATTTTTGATTTTAATTCTTTAATAGAAGGGAGAGGTGTTTGATAATTATTTTTTGGGATGTCGGTATTAAATATTCACAAGTTCAAAACAACAAACACATTCACGGTCATTAATTTGCTTTTCACATTTTCCACATAAGCACCAATCTGATACAGTTTACAGTTTAATGGTATGTTCGTACAATCTATATTAGCAATACTCTCGACCATAACAATAATACTGAAAAAACATTAATAGGAGAAAAAGTTGTATTTTCTAAGCCACTAGAACGATTTACAATAAGACTCAAAATAAGTGGAAACGTGATATAATGTCAAAATTTATCGAAGAAGCTGAAAAAGATGTTTCATCACAGCCGTTTGATGTACAAAAAGATTGTTATACCGACATCTCAAAAAATATTTATGGAACACCTCGCCCTATTATTGTCGGCAATTTTAATACGATCCAATGTTGTAAAGCATATTTTTTTTGATAGGGAGATGACTGAATGGCAAGTATCTAGTTTCTTTTCTTTTTTTCGGCTTTCTTTGTGGCCCCAGATTTATAAGTACGCTTATGATTCATAATTAATATAAATTGATCATGTATAATAACAAAATGTATTAACACATTAATTCGGTAACGAGACAACGAGTACCTAAACACACAAAATGTCGGGTTTTTGCCAGTGCACGATTAGGAATTTGCCAGTATCGGCTATCGGATCTCTGCATATCAATATAACACTGATCGATAATCAGAGCCCAACTTAGGAATTTTGAGGCCCGGGTCTATTTTTTTGACGGGGCACCAAAATTAATTATTATCTAAACTCTAAATTATTAACTAAAATTATAAATGCAGTCTTTTTCAATATGCATGTTTTATATTCAATTTATTTTATAAGATCATAAATAAATTATACCATAAGTTTATAAGTAATTATTTAATGATAATTAAATATTAATAGGGGCCCGGGGCTGAAGTCCCCTACCCCCCTTAAGTTGGGCTCTGTCGATAATATTTCTAAAAATAACAAGGATTTAACTACGATGCAATGTCGCATGCATGTGTTTTGTGTATATTATATTATTATGTGTACTGCACAGCTGCACTATGGCACCGATAACAGTTAATAATTATTATGATTATTGAATTATAAATATACAGATTTCAGTTTTCAGTAATAATTAGTGTATAGTGTATAGTTGTTGGTACCCTATGTTATCATATAGTTCAATGGTCGTAACTTCGCGACCATTGATAAAAAATATATTATGAGTTGTTAGAGAAACAAAGTCAATATTAACAAATTTTAATGAGATAAAAAAATACACTCTCATGGAGTAAACGGCATAAAATAATTCATTATTTCATTATTTAAAAAAATTTGAATTAAAAGCACAGATCATTTATAACTATTTATGTAATCTGTTGTATGTGATATAAATAATAAATATCAACTTGGTGTTCTGTGTATTTTGAATTTTTGATGAACAACTGTGTAGTGTGTATTGTGAATCAAAACCGGACTGCGGTCAAAATGTTACCAGGATTTGAATTTAAAGTGGCTACATTAGAAAAAAACATATAAATAATACAACTTTTTCGATGCACCTATATGAAAAAAAAACCTATACAAAATTATATACAATTATAAAAACGTTAATACAAGTATAATACATTTTAACTATAAGTAATTTATTCAATATTAAAACAAATTTAAAAGTTTAATTAAAATAAAAGTTTTTTCTTTAAATTTTCATTAATTTGAGCCAAAATATTTATATTATCTTCATTATTAAGCTCAACTATAACATCTTTTTCGCATGCCATAAGCATAAATGCTTCTAAATTGGTTGACCTAAAGAATTACTTAAACGGTTTAAAATATATTTTAAAATAGAAAAATTTCTCACACAAGTTACTTGCGAAGAAGACAGACTTATTATACACTTATAGGCCAAGTATAATTTGTCATATGATTTTGAATATAAGTTGTAAGTATAATATAAGGTATTTAATACACAAATTAAATAGCTCTTACAATTACACATACATTTCGAAGCCTTTTGTTTTTCATTTGTAAATTTAAACTTATGAGGTATTAATATATTATTAACATTTTACTTTGTATTACATTTATTAATATATTATTAAGAATATTTTAAATTACAGTTTACCTCACCTAATAGTTGTATGGTCAAACTTAATTAAATATTTTGATAAACATTCTAATGGATCATTTGTTAAATGTTGAATTTCTTCAAATCTATATGGGTGTAAACATGTTAAATCAACTATTAATTTTGACGAAAAGTTAAAACGTATTTCAAAACAAAGATTTCAAATTTTATATTCGCTCATTCAATACATTTTTCAGTTAGGTACTTTGAAAATACTTTGACTATCACATGTAATCTTTTTTAGTTCTTCAATAGTGTGTAAAACCAAAGATGTGCTTGTACAACGTCCATTATGTTAGTATGGACATACTTAGACAATGAGGTAGTAAATTTAAATAAACTCGAATAGGTACATCTTTCCTTTTAAATGTGGCGGGTAGACTCTTATCGTCTATCGATAGTTATTTTTTTGCCGTTCATTATTGACAGGAATACATCACCTCCCCCCCCCAATAAGTGTACGGCTAACACCGGTTCAACCCCGCAACGAAGTCGGACAGTAAACTCGACGCATCTTTTTACGTTTACAATTGGAACGCTGCCCAAACCAGTGACTGGTGACGTCCGCCGTATACACTAAATCCCTAAACGGTCAACACTTGCCGTCGTTATGAAACTAGTTTATGACGCCGAATCAATTAATGCACGCGTCGTTTGCCATGACTTCGCGCTAAGTTAGGTAACATGTACACGTGTACAATAGAGGTAACGTTAGGGTTAAATTGATGTAGCGTGGCGAACCCGCATGAAGACATATCTGA
Organism: Melanaphis sacchari; assembly: GCF_002803265.2. Lineage (NCBI taxonomy): Eukaryota > Metazoa > Arthropoda > Insecta > Hemiptera > Aphididae > Melanaphis > Melanaphis sacchari. Next base: position 1,105,834 of record NW_020271547.1, on the reverse strand, counting down.
CCGCTGAGCGTCTTCTCTATTGCGTTGATCATCAGGTTGAATATGCAAGAGGTGGTGGTGCTTGCTACCATCACCACTTATATTGATGAAATGATGACAATTGACACTGGGTTTTGGATTTACAATGATTAGCTCAGTGATCGGCGCTAAAGCACGCCATGAGTAATTATACAAATTACTTACGTAATATTATATAATGACGTCGATAATGCAGAGAACATTACATTGTTATTTTTTTAAACAAAACCATTATAGTCATACTACTAAAAAAATATAATTTGCTACTTATTTTAATGAACTATTTAAAAATGCAGTTGGAATAATATTATAATAGTGAAATATACCTATTCCATAGAATTCGTGCTGTTTTTGGGGGGAAAATAGGTATTAAATTTTAGCAATAAAATTTATGAACTTGAGAATATTTTAAACAAATTATTAATATATTATATGTTATTTATATTAATTAAGTAGTACATTTATTTTAAAACTAATTTATATTTATTACTAATTATAAATGTCACCAGTCATTAGCAGTATTAGCACTGTTAGAATTATATGTATTAATGTATTTATCTTGGTGATTTCATCTTTTATATTTCATTATATTATGCTAATAAAGTTTTTTTTGTATTATACTGAAGAATTATACTATTATATATATATTTTTAAATTAATTCATTAAAAAATAAAACACCTCTGTGCATCAATTTAGATGATAATGTAATTAAATTAATGAAATGGTCAATAGATATAGTTAACTAATGCTTTTTTAAGGATCAATAAAAATTAATGAAAGTAGGTATTAGGTAGTAATTATTAAACTACGGTCAACTGTTGACCAATATGAGTTGGTAATTTACTGTAAAATATTAATATCATTATGGCATTATCTTTAATAACTACAGCTGTTATAGCATTTAATATTATTATCAATGCTAAGATTAAATTAACACATTTCTGCGGAAATTCTGTTGGTTTTAGAACACGCTACTTTTCATTTCACAGTTGTAACTAAAATACGTTTTAAAAACGATTTAATTTGTAATATAGGTGCTAATTAACTAGAAACATAATATGCGTCAATGCCGTAATGATTTATCAGATCAGTAACTTGAATAATTCGTAAAACGTTATCAGGAATGCGTTTTTATTATATATTATATGATTATGCACCAATGCAAAAACAATATGTATTTTTATATTAAATGAGAAAACATTTTTACTTAACGTTAGACGTTGATTCCTGTCTTAGCGTATTGAACACGTATTGTACGTGTGCGTGATTAACAGTTCACAGCTGTTGCGCGGCTCCCTGAAAGTAGTACAGCTATGGAGGAAGTATGAATACCACGAAGAAGAAAACGACATAATATGCCAGGCGGAAGGGAGAGCGGTTTGTGAGTTCGTGACGTAATAATATAGATGATGGCTATTGCTTTTCAATAGTTTGGATCACATAACTAACATTATGTATGATTAAAATAGGTATAATTTACTTCTAATTTCACGATAGTATAAGATAAATATGTGTTGACTGCAAAATATTATATGTAATACAGTAAACCTTATGTACCAGTTTTATTGAGACGCATTTTATATTTAAACATTTACTACCGAGATAATTTTAATAATCGGAAAGTGATACGAAATTCCATCAGAATGTTAAAAACAAACACATATCGGTATCGCGGTATGACCTGCACATATTTGTACAGCGTACTTACTTAGCTTCAAAATAGTTCTTTTGGTTATCATATAAAGACAAAATGATGATTTCTATCGACTTTGAACAAGTATACCTAATCTATTGTGTTTGAAAATTTTAATTATTTATCTGAAAAGAAATGTACACGCTATGTGTAATAATATAATATATTTACAATTTTTCAGATATCAAACGTCTTACTATAATCGCGATGGGGTGAATAGTAATCACAGAATTTACACATCGTGAACATTATCTGGTTTGAGACTATAAATTGCATTCTTTTGTATGAGAATGTGTAGTTCTAATACTATTAACTGTTACCTATTAAATAATTGAAAAAAAAGTGCTTATCTTTAAAAAGTATTGAATTACCAAGTTTCTATACTTTACATTCTTTATAGTTTTCAATGATAAACAATACAACAATTTATATATATATATAATATATATTTTATATATTATATTCAATAATCATTTTAGTCATTTAAGGAACTGTATGAATAACAATAATTATATTTAGGTGTTAACTAGCGTACCAAGTACATAAAAAGAGCACATTTTAAAAATTATTTTTTACAGTTTTAGATCAAAAATCTTTAAGACTTATTCTAAGCTACATATTCAACTAACAAATTTATATTGTTATACTATATGTATGTTGGTATTGATTTAAACATAAGTTATGTATTAACAATAATATAATGGTATCATGTCTTTACGCTGACGGAAAAAATGCCGATGAGTATCTACGCCGATGGTATGTTTTTTTATAAAACGAGTGTATTTCTATGGGACTAATATAAGAATAAAAATTATCTAATATGAAACTGAAAATTATGGAAAATTAATTATGTTATTAAATAATTAAAAATAAAATACCTAACTCGTTGTTGCCTAGTTTTTTTAATAATAAATATTTTTTGGCTCTGAAAAGAGCTAAAAAGAGCATTTTTTAAAACGACGAGTGCCCCCTAAATTTGGCCTTTTAGCAAGATTGAAATTGAAAATTATGAGCAATTCCCTGCAAATAATCGGAGGTGTCGCGATTCCCATAGTCAGATAGTCTTTAACGATTTCTTTAATCCGCAATGCTGTGTCTCGATAACATCGTCGTCCCTGTGCTGGTGGTAATCCAACAATGTATTGGTTGATTTAGAATTAATTTAGGATCTGCTGATTTTGCAGACCCTCAATGAATTTCCAAATAGATGGATGATTTGCTCCTAAAAGAGAGCTGAATCCTCGATGCCAGCCTTCAACGGCGTTGTTAGTTTTGGGGAGGTCATTCAACGATGCCTCGTAACAATTCCAGAGGCTCAGCTTAAATTTAGGAAAAGCATTCTGCCAAGGTCGGTTCGTCGGGGCTTTCCAATCCACGTGGACTCAAAATAATCTACCAAATCTGACATCAGGTCTTCGTTATCCGTATAAAATTTTTATTCTTATATTAGTCCCATAGAAATACATTCGTTTTATAAAAAAACATACCAATAGCGTATTTACTATCGGTGTAGATACCGTCGGCGTAAAGGCATGGAACCCACGAAACTGGGTCACACGCTTTGCGGCACATTGCCACAAATCAGGTGTCAATCCCTTTGTGACCATATAATATAAGTAGTTTCTTTCATCAGTGGTGAAAAGATGTTTATGGGGTTTTAATCTGCGTGCGACAACTTGACCGTTAATTTATTTGTTTGAATTTTATGATTATGTAATATACGAGTACAATGATGTGTGAGCATAATATCATTACACAGTATAAATACATTTTTAAATATCGCTTCATTTGTTTTCTATAGTAAGCACAATGTAAATTTTGCATGGAATATAAATATTACAAAAATATTTTTAAAATCGTGATTTTATTAGGTACATATTAGTTTTCACTGTTGTAATTAGGTTTTTTGTTTTAAGAATTGATGGTCTCTCTTTAAATAAAAATGAAATTATCTTATCTTTAATACTATTTTTTTTTTCATAAAATAAAGTATTATATAAAGTATATTATCTTAATTTAATATATTGTATAAACATTTATAAAAAAACGCATATTAAAATAATATGTAAAAATATCTATATTAGTGAAATATTTAAGCGTAAATAAATACAGTGTAATTTATAAGCTTGGTATGCAAATAAATATGAATGAACTTTTTTTTAAATTATAAATTACTGTTTAAAAAATGTGTATTAATTAAACTGTTTTAAAGTTAAGATGTAAAAAATAGTTTAAAAATATTTTTATCTCGTACACCGACATAATATACTGAAGTTAAGTCGATCGACACAAAGTCGAATGCAAGTAGGTATTTAATGATTGAGTACCTAGCAATGTAAAAATGTTATCGTCTATAAATTAAATATTGTATTAACTAAAAATTGTACTAATGTACATACTATAGTAGGTCATGTGTATCATAAAATATACGATATATATACTACTTATGTGCTTACACACGTGTATTTTTATTTATTTCAAGAATCAAATCGTCTGTACGTCATATAATTCTAAACATGTATACTAATAATAGTAATAAACATTATCCACCTTTATTTTTAACTGGAGTAATATTACTACATAAGTACGTAATACAGACGTCCATGGCTTTAAATGAAACACATAACTTATAAATATTTCGAAACTTCTTGTTGTATAGGTAAGTACTTATAACACTGATGCTGTATCATCAGTCGACATTCAATTACGATTTTATTTTATAAGTAGTAACAATGAAATTAAATCATAATATTATTATATAAATAGAAGTGTAAATATTTGTTTTTACAGTCGAATATAATTGGGATGTCGAGAAAATAATGTTTATTTTTATTTTTGGTCAGTTATAAATTATAGTAATATGTACCTGCAGTTTATCAACACATAAGAACATACAGAGTCATTATTTTACACTCATTATACAATTTATATATGCCTTGCAATAGTTTCATAATGAAAACGAATAGTTTTAAAGGGGCTAAATCCCGACACTCGAAAAAAAATATAAAATTTATATATTAATCTAATATTGCTGTGTAACTAAAAAAAAAGTGATTTCATAGCAATTAAAATCCATCCAACCAATCACCTATTATACTATTCAAACTCTACGAAACAAGCTAAAATATTATTTTTATAATAACACTAAATATTAAATACCATTGGAATTCATAAACAAAAAATCGATATTAAAAAACATGCTACTTACAATATAGTGTGACATTAAATATAACTTATATTTATTTAGCGATTTTCGTTCAATGACCTAAAAAAATTACCGATGCCTATTGGATAGGTACAATAATTATAAAACGCTTATTAATGAATTACTAGGGAAATTAATTTTATTTTTATAAAGGATTATTAAAATTAATTTATCTTATAGACAGAAAAATAATTTTTGAATGTTAAATTTTATAAAACGTATTAACTATTAATTACTATACATAAATATTTATAATATAATAATTATAATAATTTATGACTGAATAATGGTAGTGGCTACTACCTCATTGGTGTTCATTTTATAACTAATATCACGGACTTCACATAGTCAAATTTGAAATAACATTGAATAAAATTTAAAGAAGTTAAATTTTTTAAAAGTGGGACAAATAATGTAACATTCTAAAAGGGGAGGGGGACATATATTAAAAAAAAAAAAAGGAGACAATTCTTTCTAGTACGAGATGTCTAGTCACACTAAATTACATATTCGACATCACCGAGTCTAATAATATAATATTACTAAAGATGCTATAATCAGCTTTCGATATATATTTTGTACCTCCCGTTAATAATACATTGTTTTGTTAATAAATAACTAATGACTTATACATGAATCTGATCATAACTTAAGGTTTTATCAAGCTAATTTTATGTCTAACACCAGTTGCTATTATTATTTTATGTTAATTATTATTCAATTAGAGGCATAAACTATAAAACCTTACTAATTATTACTAATAATTTAATAAACAAGTTATTACTAACATTAATATTTTGTTGTAGATTATTGTTCCTAGTCAATCTATTTTGAGGTTATAACATCGTATCATATACAAATTCAAAATAAAATATTTCCCGGTATTTGGGGGGGGGGGAATAAAAACGATGGCATATAGTATATGGACACCAGATACATACGATTACAGACGTTATAAACGAATTAGGCGTTTTAGGGAGTATTACAAAAAGTTCATTAAAATGAATTTTAGGCATCAAGAGGATATACTAGCATTTTTTTTTTTTTTTTGTTTATTTGACTTATACAATTTACACAGTATTTAGTATAATAAGCATAACAGATGGTTAGAAAGAGAAAACAATATAACAGAGGGACTTGAGTGGAGAAACTGCCCAATGTCGACACTCCGGCAAATACTAAAATATACTACATAAATATTATTAAAGCGAAACATTGTCTATATATTATTTTTAAAATTACACTCAATAAATGAATTAAAATATGTCAATAAATGAACATTTACCTAATACAAAAACATTAAAACATATCTAAAAATCTATAAGCTTATCTGTCATCTCTAAATTTATTAAAGCTATTCAAATGAATTATATGAAACAATAACATGGTGTTTTAAATTTTCAAAAGTAAACAATCTTCTGTTTGACCTTAATAGATGTTTATATTTGCTAAAATTTCGCTTGACATCACAAGACTTAAACTTTGTTACTTCTCCAGTAGTTGTATTTGAGAAATCTTTATATAGAATGTTGCCATTTAATATTTTACGTATAGTAGACACAGTCCGGTATTTTTTAATTTTTTTGTTGATTTTTTCAGCAACAGGTTCATTGTTTGGCCAAGTTTAATTTTAGTGTTTACGATTTCCAAACTCTCATCGAGTAAAAATGAGGCATTTCCCAATTTTAATATAAATTGTAAGATAAAGCCAAAGTTACATTTTATATAAGCTAAATCATTTTGTATATTTCTATTTTTAAATAAAGCAATACCATTCTTAATCGATTTCGTAGAACTTTCGTTTGAAGACAAAAACACCGATTTTGTAGAGTTGAAACTATCAACACGATGCAGCTTCTAGCCAAGTTCTCCATAGAATAAGTATAGGCGTGGAGGCAAAAATAATTTTAGAAATTTGACCACACTCTTGTGTAAACCATATGCCACACATGTTACATGTTTCATATTAGGAAAGAATACAGTTGGAGAATCGGTCGTTTTCACCTCATATACCGCAGCATTAGTTAAAAATAAAAAAAAATTATTATATTTAATGTCGATGAACCAAAGTATATTCAAAGCATTGAGAAATAATTTTCTTACAGTTTTGATAATTGCACTTTGTATGTTCGTTGCATAATAAAAAATATGACTTAGAATATTTATCTACATATAAAAGACCAGCTAAAACATAAGTTACGTGCCTTACGTCAACGTATGTAGTTTCATCAATTGAAACATATATATATTGGGCCTTTAAAATTTTTATACGAATACAATTGAATACGGTAGCTCAGGTTGTAATTTAAAGTAAATTAAATAAGACTTAATTCTTATTAATTTTACTTTTATTCGCATATCGAGTGGCTACGTCTCGTGCTTACATTTAAATGGTTTTACAATAACTGAAGATAAGGTCCGATCGTCTGTCCCGAAGACTGCTGTATTGGATATTACATAATCTCACATTAAATTTTATACTGATAATCTTTATTATATTTCCTAATTAGATAGGTACAAAATATCTTACGTACGCAACAACGGTCAATTACTTTATTGTAAAGAAATGATAGGTACACTTTTTTTTCGGATTGTAGTTTGATGGGGAATATGTTTACCAATATATTTTTGCAAAAATGGGTTAAAAGTTGTATTATGCAATAGCCATAAGAGGATAATATTATCAGCAGCTAAAAATGCACGACATAAATCAAGAGAAACTCTGATTTCTGATCTTCGAATGAGTCTTCTATAAATATTTGATTGATATTTTCTTTTTTGTTGAATTACTGAGGTGTTTTGCTGTACTTAATTGTTGAGTTACTTGAAAGCGCTTATTTGATGAAATTGTTTGGTCATAAATATTACAGAAAAGTTTTAAAAACTGTACTAGAAAATTCTTCGACGTATTGTCGAAGTTTTGCACCGGCATTTTGTATTTTTGGGATTTTACGAAATTAATATAGTTTGCAAATTGCATAGCAAAGTATTTCCACACACGCGATATACGACAATGATTTGGTCAAAACTCAAAACATATGCTAAATAACTACTACCTAGTCTATAATCCAGTAAAGTAATTTATTGTTTATACATTGACAATACAATAGATAACTTTCTACTTTCAGCATACAAGTTTGCGACGATAAGATAGATCAATGTGCTTTTATACAATGATGAAATAAATTGTAGCAAAATATACCATAAAACGTGCATTTTTTGTATTTTTGTTGTTAAAATATGCAATAATATTCATTTTTTTCTTCAAATTATGCAAAATACGCACTTTATATAAAGTAAAGAAAAAAACATACCAAGGCATATAAGTCATAGCTAAAGAGCGGATTTTTAGGTTCTTAAATGCTTAAAATATGATGTTAATATGTTCTCAAAAAACCCTAAAATATTCTCTAAATATTCCTTAAACTTGTAAATATGAAAATAATATGATTTGTTTTTTCTCCAAAATAATTCAATAAAAACAATAAATAATTCATGTACCATTCCTTTTTGGTAACATAAAATATTTAATTATAAAAAATACAAAACAGTTCATAGGTATATGAATATAATGAAATATATTATATAAAAACAAAATAGTTTAATAAAAACAATACATAACTTGCATGGCCTTTAGTAACAGTTAAGTTATTTAACTATAAAACATAAATCAGTTCATACTTAGTTACCTTTATAAATATAATGAAATATTTATAAAAAAACAAATAAAATTAATAAAAACAAAATTAATTCATACTTAGTTACCTACTAAACTATATCACCATAAGTCGTAAATACTGTATCATTTGTTTTATTATACGGCTTTGTTACGTTTATGTAAATATTTTAAACTTTTATTAATTTTCGGTATTTAAAAAAAATAAAAATGAATATTAAACATTAAACTAAATCGTCAGACATTAAAGTTAAAATAATAAACAATATAAAAGTGAAAATAGATTTATTATTAGAAATCATTCTTATCGCGTTATTATAAGATCGTAGGTACAATCATGGATTAAAAGTAACAGAATGATCACCATTACCAATTTGATAACAAACAAGTAGATAATTGGATGATTTTTAATTTTTATCATTCTTATAAAAAATAATTTTTTTCCTAGAAAAAATTGTTGCTGGAAAATATTACAAATCGATAAATTAATAATGTATAATATAATTTTTTATGAACAATAATAGAATATATTCTAAAATATGCTTTAATATGCCAAATAAATTTTTTCTTACGAACTCTGTGATGGATAAGTCGTCCACGTTTTTCACTCTCATAAAGCTGCATAAAACCAATAAAAATATGTAAAAACCTAAAAATCCGCTTTCTAGTCATAGCCCTACTTATAAGCATGTTATATATTTGCTTAACTCAAAATATTTAAAAAGATATTATTAAATACGTGTTTTTAATTATTCATTTTTCATAATTAATTGTATTATAAACATGAAAATCATTAGTAAGAATGCACCAATAAGTATTAATAATAAAATTGCCAAGCAAAAGATTATAAAATCTAATAAGATGGTTAATGCTGTAAATATATACTCTTTTGGAGAAATTGAATACTTATGATTACCACTAATTATCTTTTGGGTATCATAAATAAGAAATGAGGAAAATATGATTGCTTGTAAAGATGCACTTATGAATGTTATCAATATATCAGGGAAAAATATAGAAACAATAAATGCACTTAGTATAATTACAGGAATTATAGCAGCTATTAATAAAAAACAACCCTTAACTGTAAATTCTATTTTAGTAAGAGAAGCAATTATTATAAGAGCAAAACATATTAATATCATTAAGCCACTAGCCATTATTATGTCATTTTGTTCTGCATATTGATATGAAAAGAATATTTTTGTTACAGATTCAGCTAGGGTGAATACAAACAAAAGAATAAAGTTGAAAGGACTCTTGCGATATAATTCTACAAACCAAAACCTTGCTATTAAAATCCCAAAAACAATCAAACATGCAATAGTATTAAACCATTGATTTTTTTTAATAAAATGCTTAGTTTCCCCATAAAAACTTGCCATAGTCACAATCATTAATGTGATTAGTAGGTTGCACATTACAATACTGTAAACTTTACTGAAAGGATAAAAAATAAAATCTATTAATATCATACACCTACCATAATTTATCAATAATTTATATTTACCAAATGAAGTTTTTATGTATAGTTTTGTTGCTAAAGTCAAAATTTTCAGGTGAATTAAAACTATTATTTTGTGAATTATCTGGTATTCCTTTTTCGCCATTTGTATGTGGAGGAGGGTGTTTGTCTACAGAAAGATAACCACCATCAGCTTTTAGGTATGGTGCACCTTGTGGATAATATCCAGGTGGAGGTGGAGCTAAAAAAAAACACGCATCATTGTAAAATCAATACATTCATCAGAATGATAAGCAGAGTGTTCAGAATCTAAAATGTATCATCAATTTTATCTATGACAATTTAGTAAATAATTGAATTGGTTATTACTTATTAATTAGAACACTAGAACAGCAACCTTAAATATAATAGGGATTATAATATTAATGTATAGACAAGATATTCATAAAAGTTAACTGGTATGCATCTAGTATTACCAACATTTTAAGACAGTAATGCGTAATCTATGTTGTATTGAAACTTTTAACATTTAACAATAAACATTACACAGATCACAAAAATAATTAACCTAATTAATCTTAAGAATAATAAGTGTTTTATATCTCCCTTCTAAAATTTAGTGATCTCTAGATTGCACACTAATCATAATTTATTCAATTACAGAAAGTGATTACTGGATTAAAAATAACAAAACAATTTACAACATAACTGATATTTTTTTTTTTTTTTTTTTTTTCCCGGGCTTTTACAGGCCCTTAAGGCCCATCGCCGCAACAACATATTGTTTCCATTCTTCTCTATCATTTGCACATTCTTCTGCGTTTCTTACGTTCAGGAGTTTCAGGTCTTCCTTTACTCTATCCACCCATCTTTGTCTGGGGCGTCCTCGAGGCCTCTTAGTGTCGGGTTTCCAATTAGTTATTGATCCAATCATTCCCTCTGACCTCCATACATGTCCTGCCCAACTTATCCTTGTACTCTTCAGGGACCCAACAATTGTAGGTTCCTTGTATAAATCATACAATTCCCTGTTGCCTCTCACCTCATATTCTCCATCGTTATTTCTCTTTGGACCGAAGATTTTCCTTAATATCTTTCTCTCGAAAACTCCTAACTTTCCTTCGTCCGATTTTGTCGTGGCCCATGTACTACATGCATACAGGGCAACCGGTTTGACTATGACTTTGTATAACGTTATTTTAGAATTTATTGATAGTAATCTTGATTTGAAAAGTGGCATTAGGCTATAGTAGCATATATTTGCTGCTGTAATTCGTTTTTTAACTTCTTCGTGGCTATTAGCACTTTCATTGATCTCTGTGCCCAGATATTTGAAGCTCTGTACCCTTTCAAATTTGTAATCATCAACTTTTAAATAGCTAATATTGTGATTTCTTCTCGATAGTATCATATACTTTGTTTTTGACTCATTTATCTTTAAACCAATCTCTTTACCTTCATTTAGTAGGATGCTAGTTGTATTTCTCAGATCGTCCTCTGATTCGGCAATGAGGACTATGTCGTCAGCGTAAGCCACTACGGTTAGTTCGTTATTGTTGTTCATTTTTATTCCTTTGGCTTGGATTAGTACCTTTCGTATAACTGATTCTAAGGCGATATTAAATAAAGCTGGCGATAGGGCGTCTCCCTGTCTGAGTCCGGTTGTCACTGGGAACTCATCTGATACCTCTCCTCCAAAACTTACTTTACTCTTGGACTCATATGCACACGCTCTTATCATTCTGACTAGTTTTGCTGGTATTCCCATTTTGTTCATGACATTCCATAGTTTTTCCCTGTTAATCGAATCGTATGCTGCTTTATAATCTATGAACATAAGGTGGATGTCTTTATTGAACTCGTGACTCTTCTCAGCTAATTGTTTGATTATGTGGATTTGATCAACTGTTGATCTCCCTATCATGAACCCAGCTTGATATTCTCCTATTATTTCTTTAATATAAGGATTGATTCTGATCAGAAGAATGTTGGAGAGAATTTTATAAGTAGTGTTGAGTAAGGAGATCCCCCTGTAATTTTCGCACTCCATGATATCTCCTTTTTTAAAAACAGGACATAGGATGGATACTCTCCACGATTCTGGTATTTCCTCTTGTTCCCATATTATGTTTATTAATTTATGAAGTTGGTTTAGTAAGCATGGTCCACCCTTTTTTAAACATTCCGATACTATTTCATCTACGCCTGGTGCTTTACCATTCTTGAGCATATTTAATCCCATTTCTAATTCATTTTTAGACGGGGCTACGAGTAGCTGTTCTACTGTCATTAGCTCGTTTACAGTGATATTGATTATTGGCTGGTTCAAAATGTTTGCAAACATATCTTTGAATTCGCATGCGATCTCTTTGTTGCCTGTTAGAAGAGTTCCATCACTTTTCCTCATAACATTTGGTCTGGGCTTGTATCCATGTCTTACTTCATTTGCTTTTCTGAAAAATATTTTCGAATGGCTATTTCTATTATTTTCTATATTTTGTATGCGTTCTTTTTCCCATAGTCTCTTATTCGATCTAATCACCTTTTTTACCTCTCTTTGTTTAAGTGCCAACAATCTTTTGTTATCTTCATTAGGTTCATGTAGTACTTTCATGCGGGCTCTATCTTTTTCATGTAAAACTCTTTTACATTCTTCATTGAACCACATTTTCCTTGTTTTTTCTGGTATGTACCCAAGTACTTCTTCAGCTGTGGTTTTTACTATTTGTTCTACTTCTTTCCATATTTCACTTATATTTGGCCTTTCTTGTATATTCTGTATTTTCGACATTAACTTTTCTTGATATACTTTAGCAGTTGATGTTTTCAGTGCATCTCTATCTATTTTCCCATTATGTTTCTGTTTCTTTCGCCACTCTGTAGATATTCTGATATTTATTTTTGCTCTTACGAGGAAATGATCTGACATAGCACTACTCCCTCTCATGCTTCTTACATCTCTTATACAGGACTTAATCCGTGAATCAACTACTATGTGGTCTATTTGGTTTCTTACATATCCACATGGAGAAATCCATGTTTGTTTATGAATATTCTTGTGCGGGAAACATGTGGAACTTATAGTCATGTTTCTAGCAGCTGCAAATGAGATCAGTCTATAGCCATTATCATTAGATTCTTCATGTAAGCTTTCAGATCCTATTGTTGGTTTATATATCGTTTCCTTTCCAATTTTTGCATTAAAATCTCCGATCACTATTTTCGGTTTATCAGCTGGTAAAGAATCGTATAGCATGTCTAAATTATCAAAGAATTCATTTTTTATCTCCTCATTTTTATCTTCAGTGGGTGAATAACAGTTAATTAGGATCAGATTGTGCCACTTACATTTAAGTTCTACGTAACAGAGACGGTCATTTATAGGTTTGAAATTTGTAATTTGTGGTAGTAAATTGTCTTTAATTATAAACCCTACACCTCGTTCGTGTTTATCCTCACCGCTGTAAAACAGAGTCATTCCTTGAGACTTCAAGCTCCCTGAACTTGTCCATCTTACTTCTTGAATAGCAGTTATATCCATCTCGTATCGCTCAAGACACGATAAAGACGTTGTCAAAGCTCCAGTCCTAAACAAAGATCGCACGTTCCAAGTTCCAATTCGTAGGTCCGTTATCTCTTTAATCCGAGGCTTAGAAAAATGTTGTTGTTTCTTAACAATTTATTTTTTAAGTGGTAGGGTTGTCAGCCCTACGCACAACCCCCAACCTGGAGGACCAGTCCACACCAACTAATTAAAGTCAGTGTGGGGCTCGGGGCCCCGGGTTCGCCAAACCCGTAGTACTAGTTGCTTAGTACCCCCCTGAGGGGCATAACTGATATTAGGTACATAAAAATAGGATGATTAGCCACGTACATCTCATATTTTTTGTCTTAAATGAATTAGCTAAAATTCAGATTTTTGTAATGTTTAAGCATAATTAACGGTTAAAACCATAATTTTAAGCACAGTAGTTGCTGCAAATTGTATTTACTGTGAATTGACTCATTCTTTTATAAGACCTAAACAGACTGGTTAGGATCAACAATTATCTATTAGTCTTACAACATCACAATACTAGAAAATAAGAATCAATTAGATTACAATTGATTTATGATTGGGTAATTTTTAAATACTATCATTGATTTGTTTCCAATTGAAAAATGGTATTATTAAATGACTTTTAAGAAATATGTAATAAATAAATCAATAATAATACATATTTATAAATATGTAGTCTAATTTCTATATTTCACATATAAATCTTTTTATTATTATATACATATACTTTTTAATTTTTAGTCCTCTTATTTAATTAACTCATGCAGTCAATAGACTCTAATATATTGGTTACAATGTGATTTTAATAAAAAATAGTACTTATTACTTTACTTAAAACTTTTGTAGTGATATAAATTTATATTTTTTCAAGTGTTTGCAAATATTATTTGAATGAGCGAATTCTGAGTTACACACTAGTTATACTAAAGATATATTATAATCATAATGTCCAAGATGATGTCTTACTCAACACTAATTACAACCTTTCCATATTTACAGTTTAAGATCATGTTGAAAATTAATTCTAAAAGAAAATATACTAAAATTAATGTACCGGCTCCTGATCCGTATGGAATCTGTGTTTGTTGCCACGTACTCATTGCAAATGTTGTTTATACACTGGTTTAATTAATCTGAAAAATAAGTCATATCATTATTTAAATCTCAATTACCATAAAACACAAAAACAAAGTGTATACTTTTAAGAATGTTTATATTAGTGAAACTACTTAGTAATACCTTAAAATATGTTTTGAAATACAAACATGAGTTAAGTAATGAAATAATAATTAAGCCAGGGATTTTCAAACTTTTTATGGCAAGGCTCATTTTAGAAAATGTTTAATTTGACCAACTGATGACCTACTAATGACTTTTTTTTCATTGTTGATTTGTTTTAACTTTAGTGTGATAGTACCATAATATTAAGTCACTGGTAAATTTAAATATGTAATGTAATAATGTATGATAAGCATTATATAGACTATGTATTATTGCTAGATAAATGTAAATACTAAATACATATGTATCTAATATTGTATACTTAACATAAAGGAAACAATATTAAACACTACGACTAATAATATAATAGTAAAAATTTAAAGAAGGAACAAATAACACTAAAAATATTACCTTATTTTTAAAGAGTGCAAATTTTATCTTAGTCTTAAACAAATCTTTTATGCTAAAACAAAAATTTTGAAATTTAAAAGCTATGAGAGTACCTAATTTTGATTAAAAACAAAAGTTAGGTATGTATTTCAATACATTTTGTCATAAGTATGAAATTTGATGATATTTAAAAAAAAACCTGATTTATGGGTGACCTGTTCAATTTCTCTTAAAAATACTTGTAAAGCAGGCATGCCCAAACTTTTTCAATTGGCGGGCCACATTCATAATGTATATTTGTACATTGTATATAAAATATAGACTAGTCATAGGTATATCTATTGTACATTTCATCGGATATAATATTATCTTTGTTCACTTATCGAATTTATGACTCAAATCGTATGTGTTTAAAGTTTTCAATATTTCCACGCTATAGTTGTTAGTTTGTTTTCGTCATTAAAAATTATTTTATATTTTTAAAAACTTAATAAAATACATTTTTTTGTAAATAATTTTTTATTTACACCTACACAAATTTCTAATTTTTATAAAATGATCATGGGCCGGTTGGAACACCTTCGCGGGCCGAATCCGTCCCGCGGGCTGGGCATGCCTGTTTTATATTATGTAGCAGGATTTTTAATATCTTAGATAGCGTATGATACCCTTCCTTATGTTTTGTATCAAAGTTTCACTTATAACCTAGTCTTTCAAATCATTTTCTTTCATGTCTACACTTGTAAAATAACATAGTATAGGTGAAATGGCCATGTCTTGAGTTCTTGACTAATTTACATCATTGTTAAGTGTTTTATTGGATTTTAATAGAATTGGACATATATTTTGTAATTGTTTTAAATTATTTTTAATCAGAATACAGATTTGTAATTTTTTTTTTTTTAGATAAAAACACCTGAAGGTTGTGAAGTATACATAGATATATAAATATAAATTAATAGCATTAATATTTATTAATAGATATACATATGATATAATGTGGGTATTAACATGCCCACAACCAAAGTTATTTATGTTGGTATACACTATATACCTAGCATGTTTATAAATACAATTTTCTATCACATAATAATGAACATCATTATTTATTTAATATTAAGATTATTACTTAATTTAGTTACACTTTTAAGCAAACAAAATAACAACAATAGTTATTAGAATAGATAATTATTGAACAAATACTATAAGTACTATTAGAGAAATATTTAAACATTTCTTTAGTTGTAAGATAAATAGAAAAATATAGTATGCAAATAATTGGGATAATGAAAAAAAATGTATCTAATTGCTAAATTAAAAATATGTTATCTGAAAAAGTATTTATTTTTAATTAGATATTCAGATTTCCAGTAAATATGATTTGAAATTGGATAAACAATTTTGGTATACAATATACCAGGGGTGACTAACTTGAATATGTTCATGGGTCACATAGAAAAATACAATGATAACAAGAGCCAAAATGTTTATAGATACATTTTATATAATTTGATAATTTTTTATAATCTAATACCTGAAAAATTAAAATTAAGGTACTTTTCTGTTATCCCTACTACCTCGCCGATGCCGCGACTACCGGACTACAGTTTGCTCAATTACCTGTTACCGTTGTTGCTACTTGCCGACAGTTGTATTATTTTGAAATAATCCGTCGTTGTATTTATTAATTTTAAAATAATTATGAATCTGTGGAATTTACCAATAATTTTGATGACTTTGTTTTATATTATAATAATTTTTAGACTTTTGCAACTGTAACTGTGATAATTTATGTGATTACTGATAATAAACGTTAAACTAATATTAATATACATTGAAATATAAATGACAATTCATCACGTGTATTATGTAATACGGAATATCTGGATAGTTCTATAGTAGTCAAGATAACAGAATTGAGAGTCGTGGTAGTAGGGTTAACAGAAAAGTACCAAAATTAATATTAATATTAAGTAAATAAGACGCAAGCCGCATCTGACGATGACGAGAGCCACATGTGGCTCATAAGCTGAAAGTTGGCCACTTATGCTATAGCCTATAGAATATAGTTTATGCAATATAGGAGATTAAATATCTCAAAAGGTTTAGCATAGAATATAATATAACAATATTAATGTCTTAAATTAATAATGATTATCCTTTCTTTAAATTTTAGATATAAGTCTTAGGTATTATAAAGATTCAAAGGACAATTTTTAAGTGATTATTAACATGAAGCAAACAGCATTGCAGTGTGTCATCATAAAGGAAAATACTTATCAGCAGGCATTAATCGTGATATTCTTTTAAAAGACTTTTGCTTTAAATGTCAGGTATAAAAGAGTAACACGTGAGATGGATAAATAGGTGTCATATTAACAGGGGATAAAACAGTATCTAACCGTAATAAATAGAATAAATATTAATGTAATATAACATACTTACGATAAGAGATTTTAAGTAAGAGAAGACACGAGAAAAATCGCGAATCCGTACAAACTACGGGTATGTAACTAGTCGTCTGGTTTTAAATGAGTAATATTTCAGCACAGCAAACTGAGTATAAAATGTGTATAAAAGTTAATTTGTTAAGGCTTTTGACTCTTTTTAAAATTGCTGACGAGTTGTAGACGTCGTGGTATAGTTGTGTACTTGGAACTTGCAGGGTATAGAACTATACACACTGTAAGATTGATTAAATCGGGACGAATGGATCTGCGTCGGAACTCGGAACAAATCTCAAATTTCCAATTGTCAATGGTCCAAGTCCTTATCACGCATGCGCCGAAAATATTGCGCGGCAAATGTAGATCAATAATAATAGTCACTTCCACCCAAAGTTATATAAAAATATTTTTATATATCTGTGCTTCCACCACTCTGATAAGTATATAAATCATTGATAAGAAACTATGTTATCAAAATATAATAACCTGATGCATGTGCGATAAGGACTTGGAACGTTGGGATTTGTCCCTGCGCAGATCCAATCGTTTTGAACACGGTCCCAGGTGGATGTGGCATACATTATCATTTAAATTCTGTGCTTAGGTGGTGTTGCATAGCAAATCGAGGGATATTTTCGTTTTAAATGTCCGAGCGAGTGGCCACGCTGGAGTCGGGTGCAGTCGTCCGAAAAATGATAAGGATAATATGATAAGTACAAAATGTATTGCAAACATAACATTTTCAAAGGGAATTAGGGGCCAGCGTAGTCACTCGCTCTCTCGGACATTCATAACGAAAATATCCCTCAATTTTCTATGCAACACTACCTATGGTAGGTCACACGATTAAAAAACAATGCCCATATTGCGCTAACAACGGTACGTAATAATTTTCTATTATCATATCTCGAGTTCTTATCATTTTTCGGACAAGTGCTTATTACTTGGTTGCATAATATATAAGTTGCATATACTACATATTAAAAAAAATAGTTATTACTGCCACGGTAATCTGTCATGATAATATAATAATGCTCTGATCATATTTACTCCGAATGTAAAATGTTGTGATTGTTATGAATATCTACAACTATTTTTTTTTTTTTTTATAGTGGTTTAGTGAAGCGTATATACTTCTCTGTTTTTCTGTAAGTGCGTATACTTATAGAATTACATATGAAACGTGGGTACGCGTAAGGAAATGCATTTATTTTATAAACCAATTTTAAATAATTTTTAATTAATAAACAAAATGTCGAACAAACCTTATCGATTTGACGGTTATGTAATCAAAACAGTGGTTAAAATTTAAAGTATCCATAGTATTTCGGTGAAAAAACGCAAAACGTCGATTTTTTCAATAGACTAAAAGCGCAAAAATAAATACTGTACCCATTAAACTATAAGTTTCATTTTAAAATTATTAATTATTAAATTAAATTACTCATTTTAATTAAATATATGTATTTTTATAATTCAAAAATACATCAACAGTAATCGAGTTCAGTTAAAGTTTCTCATTATTGTAACGAATTACAGTGAAGGTTGTAATCATTTAAGATAACTTCACAATATAATATACAGTATAAACTTATACTCAACTTAAAAAATATACTTTATTTAAAAAAAATTGATTTGCGTTTCGCACTTACAGGCTATAGTCTAGTATTTTTTAGTATAATATACGACAGTACAACATTGTAATTAGACATTAATATCTATTGCACAGCGTAGGTATACTGATCATAGAGTTATTTATATACATTGTGGAAAAACGTATTATATGTAACTGATAAGATGCTGACAGATCTCGAAAAGTTGCACGGATAAAATTAAATGAAAAAAAAGCTAGTCTGAGGAAAATTTTATAATTTATTTATTTGTTTATAATGTTTATATGCCTTTTTAATTTTCATTTGTTTATTATTTTATATAATAATTATTTTTGCATATTATGTGCCTAAGTGTATTCCAAATTTAACAATAGCTTAACATACCTGTAGTAATTTCAAAGAGTATGAGATATATTTTATTTTGTATTAGATTAATGTATAATTAAAACTTAAAAATCCATTATTTGATTAAAATTACTTAATTATTTATTATCTAGGTAATCATAAAAAATTAAAATGCATAATATATTTCTAGGAGTATGATTGTAGACTGTAGAGACTTAATTGCGGTATGGTAGTAATAAAGTAACATAATGTATCCATGTAATTATAAATATAAAAATAATAATAATTTAGTATATAGAGGTGTGGGTGCGAAGCCTCTACGTTTACATGTAGTCAAGCACAATTAAGCGTATATTCACTAAAAAAATTACGATTACATCAGTGCCTACAACTAGTCCGATATGGCGATATTATACCACAGACTTCTATTTAATATAATATATTATATATAGAAGTCTGTGTATTATACTTATACGATAAGATAATGCTCTGATCGGTCAATATCACAGATATAATATATTCTGTGGTTAACATGGAATTGGTTCATGGGTTAGATAAAGTGTATGAATTGGTTTCCGAAAAAATTACATTCCAGTATGACAGTATAGATACAATTGTTTGAATTGGTTCTCAAATAAAATTACTCGATAAACTTATAATATCGAAATTTGGTAGGTAAAGTTTATATGTATAATTTTATATCTAATAAATATTAAATTGATTATGTTTATTATCGGTGTCAGTCTTGTGACAACCTAGTCACTCGTTTATTCATTTAAATATAAGCACGTGCGTTAAAATGGAAGTGATGTTAAGTGAGAAAAATAAAAAACTTCGTAATTAATGGTTTTAAATACGGATTCCAAAAAGAATTATCGGGAAATATCGAATGTTGGATTGTATAGTAAATTTATTATATTTTTATAACTGCAGTTTATAATGATTAGTGAGGAAAATTTAAAAAATTTAAAATTTGTAGTATAATTGCATACACAAAACCCCTTAAAGACGAATGTTTCAATATAATAATTATAATTGCAATTTTGTAGTTAATTAATTTAAGATAAAGTAATCAGAATCTGTACAGATTAATAATCCATTATTTTCAGATTTTTGAGAATAAATTTTGAGTGACAATTATATAGAAATATTCTTGAACTTATTTTTATTATATTTAAATAACAAATATAGGTACTTACTTCTTTACTTATGTGAACATAAAGTAGGTAACTAATAGTTAATATGTATGCCTGGCACATACAGTACCAAATGTTTTTGTGGCTAGTTAATTATATAATTTTACCTTAGTTTTTGTTTTTAAAATTTATTAGAAAAAGGTTACTTATGTAAATAGCTAAAATATTATTAAGAATAATTGTATTGTTATGATTATTATCTTTTTTCGAAAAAAATCAAAAGAAAAAAAACATATTATATCTTTATGAAAAAAAAAAAAAAAAAACAAAGTACTCTGTTACATAATATTGTGTATAGTTCACCAAATATATTATTATTATTATCTTTTTGTATGGAAAGCTATTTTTAGTGTTAGACTTTTTCCAAATTTATAGTCTACGTGAATTGTTAAAATTGTATCGTTGGAAACCCAGTGATAAATTGCGTAAAATAAAATATATTTAAATTTGGCAATTGCCAATTAATCATTTAGTATGTAATTCACTTAGGTTAACACCCATTTAGGTAAACTTTCATTTTGAATAATAAATTATTACCTATAAATTTCTTATACATTAATATTATTTATATACTAATTCATTTTGTCAAAATTTTTCGTAAAATAACGTCTCTAAGTATAAACCTTATAAAATTTGATAATAGAACATAGTGATATGGCAATGTTATGAGTATAGTATTGATTGGATGGTGTTATGATTTGAAAATTTTAGTAAAAAAATGAATATTATTCATGAAAAATGTATACGGTTTTAATAAATTTATCTAGATAAATGGAGAAATATGTCATCTAAAATAATCGATTGATAAATAGCGCAATAATTAGATAAGATAATAGATGAGTAATTTTTTCCTAGATAAGTCTCAACACTGATAATTTCTATATTGTTTTATATTGAAATTAAAGATGTATGTGTAAAAACATTGTACCACTATTACATTAAAACTAAGTTTGGCTCTAACCAGTCTAACATTATTCTTTTCAATATAAAAAAATGTTTGCAAACTTTACCTAGTTATTTCTTCATATATAAAACAGATGTAACGTCACGGATTACCGTCAATTGAAAGTCATGTTAGGTACTCTACGTTGATAACAATCGAAATAAGTATTGGATTGACAGTCCTCAGAAGTGGTTTAGGTTTGTAGTTCAGTCAATATGTGCAAAAAAGGAATGGAAATAAAAATTAAACTAGTTTGTCGACTTTTAATGAATGAGATGTATATCAAGGAAAAAATACATTATAATTGCTTTCGACTTATGTAGATTATAGAACAGAAACTGGTGAAAATGACGCTCTGCCAAAAGCTAAAGAAATTTATTTATACATATGGTTGCTATGGATTTAAATTTTACCAAAAATAAATTAAATTTAAATGAATTCAATGGCTTTGAATTATCAATAATTTTATAAATTTATTATAAATTAATCATATTATTGATAAGTTAAATTTAAAAATTTACTAGCCTAAATAATGCAATTAATATAAAAGAATTTTTTCTTAAGTCAATACAGAACTTTAAGTATAACCAATATCTGACGTGAAACAAAATTATTAAATTCAATGATTTTAATAATATTTTCCAAAAAAACTGGTTTTCTACGATTAAATTTTTTTTTTTTGGTTTCAATTCTAATTTAAGATATTTTTATAACAATAAATTATGAAGTTCTTGACGTATACATTTTCACAATATTATTTAGAAATTTTCTTAAATACGTTTAAAAGGTTTAAATAATAATTTAACAGCTGCATAGTTGGAAGCAGCATTCAAATGATTTATAATTGACAAATTCATCAGAAGTAAATTACGTTCCCATTGAAAGAAAAAAAATCTAAATAATAAGTTCATCAGCAAGTATTTTCCTTCAGCTGTGTCAATTATAGAAAAATATACACATAAAAAAAGGATAATCTATTGAAATAATTCGATTTCATCCATATATTTATATTGCACGTTATGATTTAAATCAATAACACAATATATAATAACAATAATTAAAAATATGAGATTTGTAAGTCGACAACGTCCGACGTAGTCCATCGATGTGATAATAAAATATGTTGCGGTGACCGTGTACAACGTGTGTAGAGAGACTTCAATAAATAATAAATAAAATAAATTGTTATTGTTTATTAAACATATAAAGAAAACCACGCCCCTTTTTTAAGGTGGGTCCTTTATAAAATAGATTTTTTCATTTCATCAAAGGTGAATGTAGCTGAATTGTTAGAAATATCCATTAAAAAAATGTTGTCTGATAGTTGGATTTCAACGTACTCTTGGCAAGGGCAAATTATATAATTTCATAGTACAGCACCTTGTCGCAATCCTCAAAAACCCCAAAGAATAAAATGTCATTGTTGTGATGATAGTTATAGTATAGATAAATAGATAATATTAATTCGACGTGGTATGGTGTTTTTTGTTTGAGGTGGCGTGTAACAAGAGACCAGACTGGATCATCTCTACGAGCCCCATAAGGGGGCACTCATTTCCGCTTTCGGTCACCGGGTAATCCGTTATGGTTCCATTTTCGTGACGGACATCCGCAACAAATATTATAAACATATGAATATAATATTATATTATAAATTATTGTTTTTGTTTTCTTCAGTTAGTAGTTTTCAAAATTTGCCGTTTTCTCGATAACGCAGCGGATTTTCACAGCATATAATTATACAACGATGATAATAATATTATTTTTATTATTATTGCTATTGATAGGTATAACATTATGCATTGGGCGCATCGATGGATAGTCAGTTTAGTTACGACACAGCGGCGGCAGGGCGATTGACATCTAGTTCACCTCCACTCAATAGATTTGAATCGTTTTTTCAAAGAGTGCTTGTTCGACGTATTTTTGTCGGTAAGGTTTAGACACGTACAATGCTTCGAGGAACACTTGTTGGCCATTCGTATTCTCAAACGGTCGAAACCACAGTACAAATCCGATGATAATATCTTCTACATAAACACACACGCAAATAAAGCATAAATTAAGTAATGTGTACAATTCCATATTGTATTAATGTTTATTGTGATTAGACACTCATGGTCATGTGTGAGCGAATGAAATAACAATTCTTAATAGGATGCCGTTGACATTAAATTATAGATTTTGTAAAGTATTCGTGTGTAAGGATTGGAATGTTGGGCAGTAGATAGTATAACAAAACAGAGCGTGAGTGCAGCAAGATAAGAATAGTAAGTGAATATGTAGAATAATTAGGAAGGATAGGATAAGAAATTAAAAGAGCTTTATAAAGATTGGTGTAGGACAAATGTTACTATAAAGCCATGGTATGACCAGAAAATTTGGTTTAAGTACGCAAAATATGTTATACACCTATCATAGTGGTATCCTTAAGAAGTAAGCTATAGTAAGCTGAAAATAGTAGATTATGAATAGTTTTTTAGTTTTGTTATTTAGATAAGTAATTTATAAAAAAAACAGCTAAGATAATAATAATAGTGGGTGTGTATAATTTTGATAGGCCATTTCTATATTTTAAGTTATTACTTGGCTCGTGATAAAAAAGCACAATTATTTTTGTAAAATCGATACGTATTTCATTTCAATCAAAATTTAAAATGTATAATTCATTGTATGACGATGGTTTTGGTAAGCATTTTATTTGGTTATTTTAATTTTACAGTTTTATTGAGGGCTTAATCCTCCAAAATTGTAATTATAACTCTAGTTTAATCTACAACATAACTATATTATCATTATAATTGTTTCGACTTATCTTTCGAAATGTTTATTGTTCGCTTATAGATTTGATACAAGACATCAATTGTATGTTAAATATTAAAATTAAATTTAAATTAAAAATAATTACCTTCTTTTCTAGTTTTTGCTATAAAACACTGGAAACTAGGGTTTTGAGATTCAAATCCGTCCCTTCTGAAAGCTATAAACACATAGGTAATATTACAATATTGGCAATATAATACGTTATTATTAATTAGGATTTAGCACTTTTTTTTTGTGACAGATGTAGTTATTAATAAATAATGAGCATTAAAATGTTTTCAATATTTTCATTCATCATTGCATATAATATTATAACGCATTAATATAAATACATCATTATTATTTGTTTTTTTCATTTTGTAAGGATTAAAAATAGTTTTTTTGTACCTACTAAGAGTATTTATTCATATAAAAGTTTAGAAAAATGGATTAGAATTCATCATTTAGTATTGGAGGGCAAAGTAATCTTTATTATTTTATTTCTTTCATTTACACTTTCATTAAATTATTACTTATTAAAGACTCGGTGCCAGTATGTCGCTGAACAATGGTATTGTAATATTCAACAGAAATCATGTGTAGGCTCGTAACAATGATTACCCTTGCGAATTTAAACTGACTCAAGATTAATTTTTAAGGTATTTTTTTTTTAGTATGATAGAAATTTTTGGACTAGAAATTTCTCAAAAAATTATTCATGGATAGGATTTGCAACATAATTATTCTAAACACTCCTATTGTTGAGAACATCCAGTAATCAATTGTCCTCCTTTCGTTACGTAACCATTCTATCTAATGCCGTGATGCCTACTACGCGTTTTAGTAGTAATTAAAATATTACTCACTGTCTTTGTTCAATTGTCTGCTGCTTGGTATACTATACTCGGAGTAGTATTCCTAAAATAAGCAAAATAATCAGCTGATTAGTTACAGTTTTTTAAAAATCAAGATAATTCAAATATATGCAATATTGAATACATTATATTTAATTATTATATGTTAATGAAAAGTCGTTGATTTATTAAATTATTATTATTTAAGTAAATATAATTTTGTCGATCGGTTTGTGCAAAATTACACAGAACCACTCTCATATTCTAAGAAACTTGTAACAGCGATTAGATAGCAAATAATAATATTTTTTGTTTTTTACGTTTATGTGCATACTACTCAATAGCTCAATTGAATAATATAACATAATAAACCACTTAAAATTAGTGTTGTACGTGCTATTATTGTAAAAATTCGTATTTAGAGATTAAAAATTGTATTTGCAAATAGCGCAGCAGTAATACTATTACACTAGATTATTAGTTATAACATTTAATATAATAATTATTATAACTATAAAATATAAATAGGTACACATGGATAAACACAATCAACGAGTTATTGTTGTATAAAGTCTTCGGTTATTATCAGTGTACTTATACATTATATTATAGATTATAGTATTATATTTTAATACTTTCGTGAATTTGTGATTTAAATAGTTAATAATAAAATATTATTTGCATACTCTGGTATCTAATACTCTAATTATAGTGATTTTGACTAATACCGATCGTTTCAATCTTGCATGTATTTGTATTTTTATAATGTCATAATGATAACGACAGAAAAGTAAAAAAATTATTTGGGTTTTGTAATAGCCTAAATGTACATATTGTTATAAAGATGTAAAAACCTTATATTTTTTATAGCTTTAAATTACTAACTTTTTTAATAGCTAATATTTCAAAAACGACGATTATTAGGTTACTTTCTAAATATTGTTTAGTAATATTATAAATATACTAAGTGGGTTGAAATAATAATTAAGAATAAATAAAAAAAAGAAATATATGGTTTTGTGTTTATTTGTATTATAATATGCACAACTTGTACTAATTAGCACAATAAGTATAAGTGATGACAGAACAAAAATTTAAAGCATATTTGGAGAAGTAATCCATTAGTGACACTTGGCTGGGAATAGTTTTGTTATGTGTTTAATTTATATATTATATAATATACATATGCATATTTTATTTTCCTTAGTTAGTTTTTTGACAAGTCCTGTTTTAGGTCCCTTGGCGACGCTTGGGGGTGCCAGGTAAGATTTGGGAGGATACGTTTTTTTATGAGTGGATTTTAGTGTGTTTGGACTTTGGAGACGAGTATGAAAGTTAAAAGTTGAGTATGAAACGTTCAGCTTTTTCTGCTACTGTTTTTATTGAAAGGTCTTTAATCTATATGTTAAGTGTAATCAGATTCAAAGGGTGGGTATTAGTGATCTTTCTAAAAACAATATTCTGGAATTGTTGGATTTTATTGGTATTGGAAACATATGCAGTAGGTACCTCTTAATACAAAACCATAAATTCGTGATTTTCTTTAAATATTTTTAAATTTTATGATTTCGGTACGAACTGCTTATGAGAAATCTTAAAAAGAATTAAAATTTAATCTGTATATAAATAGCTTATAAAATAGTTAAATAGCTTAAACATTTTTGAAAATTTAACGTAAATAAAAATGATAATATAAACATTTATAAAAGTTTCAAGAATATAATGTTATTTTTTTTGAAATATAATAAACTATCACAAACTGTTTGTGGAGATTCAATGTAAAATGCTTATATATAAAAAATTAATTCGACTTTTCGGTAAATTTTTTTTAGTATAGAGATTAAACAATTTAAAAAGAATCTTGTATTAAATTTTCAAATTATAGCTATAAAAAAAAACTTTTATTAATTTCTAACTATAAAATAAAAAGTGCATTTTTGAGTTTTTTTTAAGAATTTTGTCAAAATTCTAACTTTTAAAACTTATAAAAACATTGTGATCTTAGGTTTTTGATATTTATTAATTGTAAAGTTAACAACGTATGAGTGCTTTTTATTAAATTTTCAAGCATTTTTATCCAGCAAATCATTTTTTATTGACATTTATAGAAAAAAAAATTGAAAGTCACTCATGCCTATAAATAACTTGAAAATAGTAGACATTTTTTGAATATTTTATCATAAACAGGAAATAATAATTTAAATATTTGGTATCTTTTTTAAGTATCTACGGACTACGGTTATTCGTTTTTGAGTTGGACCAAAAAACAAAATAAATTTTTTCGAAAATTGGATTTTCTGAAAAATTCTTGTTTTCCTTTATTTTTTTTTTTGTCTTTCCGATTATAAAATTTACTTTTATGAATTTTGCTTTTTACCCAAAATACCTACTAGATCTACTTTGCTACCAAAAATCACTTCCATTTTTGAAAATCATAACATTTTTAATGCCCCAAAAGGTGATAACAAACAGAAAAAAATTAAACACATTTTATTGTAAAATCAGTAAAATCATCGCACGCTCCACTCATAATCTAAAATTAAACGAATTAATATACAATTTAATGTGCTTCAATAGACATTTTAAATTGTAATTCTCTGGAAAGCCGCTTTACCAAACCTAAAATCTTTAATGTCTTACAAATTTTAGTTACAATTGTAATACGTGGGTTAAGAACACCTACACGTGGTGTTTCAATTTTACACATATAGACAACAATACAACATAGAAAATGTGTGTTCAGCCGGACTAGTTTTGTGTTGTTTGTAATAATATTAAAGTAAATTATTGACCTATTATTAAGCTTAAAGTTAAAAATATTGTTTTAATTTTCAAGGTAGTTATGACCTTTTTATTTTTTAATAAAAAAATAATTTTACATATTCACAACTAATTAAAAAATTAAAAAAAGTATTTTAAATAATAAATTATAATTCCATTAACAAATAATGATCACGTATGTTTAATTATTTTCTTTTTTCTACTTTAGTAACTGATAATTTTGTTTTTGACATACTTTGTTAATAATATATACCTAATATAAGAACACGGCGATGAGATATAACTATAATATAAGGTATTTAAATTTATGATTAAAAACTTATAACCAATGATAGGACACAGATAGTGTTCTTAATTCAAGTATTATAATAAATCGACTTACTCTAATATTTTTAAATCAATAATAGGTCAATATCAGACTAATGGGACCGCTTGATGTACATTTTGGGATATATTATAAGTTATAAAATTATGCGTTAGGTACTAGAACAGAGAAAACACACCGTCCCCTCAATAACAATCATTTAACGGCCAACGGGTGTTTATTATTTTTATGTCAGACTTTCAGACCTGGCGGTTATTTTATTACTGTTATTTCTACGAGTGTTCATCGTTTTATGTTTGACCGTCGTAGTCGATAAGCTTGTAATTATAGGCAACACGTGTTGTAGTCGTGCACTCACAATCACTATATTCTATTTAAATGTATAGGCGTTATGCAATTATTTATTTCGTACATTATGGGTGTCCACGTTTATTTATTATTAATCTATTATATAAAAGCCTACTAGTACAATAGGTTTTTCACGTGAGCTGCTACAGATATCACACTGTACACGTGCATCGTGTCAAATGCCAATAATTCGAATCCGGTTTATTGGCCTAATAACCCCTGCGGGACCAAGTTCGATTCTCTTAGATGTATTAATATAGTTCGGCGGCTTTTGGTTATCTTTGTTCAAAGATTGTATAGTAGCGCATAACAGAATAATACCTACAGATTAGTATTTAAGTTATATCTATATTATATATTTAACTGTATATTATTATAATAATACTAGCCATGCCGAATATCGGTTATATATATATATTATACATTTAATTAATTAACTACCTATCTGTTCTAAATCCGATTACGACTTTTATAAATTGAAATTCTTGATAAAACAGTTTGATTTAAAATATGAAATTAAAAATGTATGTCGTTATTCAAAAAAGTAAAAACTTATAACTACTGTAACAAATAACAATGTAGTTTTTTCTAAAATGTTGTTTTAACTACCAATTTGATGATTTTATAATTAATGTTATATGAAAATAATATTTCTTTTTGAGAAAATAGGTATAAGTAACATTAAATTGAAACCTCAAATATATATATCACGGACAGATGCGACTGGTAAGATGAGAAGACATTTGAGGTGGCTTTCACTTGCATTTTAAATTTTATCACTAAAAATGTATATCAAACTTCAAAGCGTTTCGTGAAGTTAATGTACCCTTTCTATGTTTATAGTTTTATTAATTTTACATGGTAAAAATGTTCATTGCGAGTAATTAATAATCATGTTCGTCATAGAATTGAACCAAACAAATATTATTTCCATTCGGGACGTTACGCAAGCTATAGTTATATACTGTCAGAGGTGTTAAGTATTTGAATAAAAGTATTTAAATATTGGTACTAAAATACTTTTTTGAGTCTTGAATACTTTATTAAAATAATTTTTTCTTTTTCTATTAAGTAATTTTTTAATACTTTTAAATGGTATTAAATACTAGTGTATCCTAAACGCCTTTATGTTTTATATTTCTGTCTTATAAATTTTTATTATTTTAATTAAACTTGCTATTTTTATAGAAAATATTGAAATGATATCAAGAAAAAACAATTATTTTTAAGTACTTGATTTTTTTTTTAAATTTATTTGAAAACGATGTATTTAATTATTATTTTAAATACATTTTTTAATGATATTTTATTTATTTAATCAAATATTTTTTAAAAGTATTCTTTATAACTCTGTATATCATCAAGATCACTAGTTATAATTTAGTATTCACTATTTAGCATATTCGGTCTTACAAAAATACAAACTGATCAATTACTAATTTTTAAAGCAATAAATTAAATATATATATATTTCAATTATTTATATTTAAAATGGATTTTTTTTAGTGGGTTATTGTCTGTTATTGTTTGATTATTAATAAAAATTAAAAAAAGATAGACTCTTAAAAATATCGATTATTAATTATTACGATTCAAACAATAAAATAATATAGAACTATATAATTTATTTCAAAGTTGAAAAAATTATGTTTATTTTAAAATGTAAGTCAACTTATATAATATTGTTTAGTAGTTTCACGAGAATGAAATATAAAATATAGCTGGAAATTCAAGTTTTGAATCAAATAAGATTAAAAATGAGATAATTGGGCATTTACCTACTTAAAAAATAAAATAAAAAATAATTTTTTATTAATTAACACCTTGTCATGATTAAATATTTTAAATCGTTGTATTTTATACAAAGGTATAACTATATGAGACGTATAATTTTTATTAAATTAAATTATAGTATTATTTATAAAATGTATAATAATAACTAAACTAACTTACTTGAACTAATTCATAGATTTGATCGCAGTCATCAATCACAGCTGGGCAGATAATGAAATTAATTTGTGGAACACCTTCTACCAATGATTCCATAGCACACAACGTTTTCATACGACTCATTTTGATTTAATTTATAACAATAAATTCAATTTTTGATAATTTTTGTCTTTGCGAATATTGAATATTCTTAGTATAGGTGTACTTATAGGTGTTATATTTATTTAATAGTATAAAACCTAAATTATATTGTATTTATAAATTATAATATTATGAATTTAACAAAAGTAAAATAACTAATAATTTATTAAAATAATTATGTATTAAACTACGTGAATTTGTAGTTATGTACCTACTACGTTGACTAGACAGTAGACGGTATCGAAATGAAAGTTTAATTTTGAAGTATAACCTTATATATTATGTATGTAACTACTAAGTATTTATTTTATGGATAGTTTTTATTAAATATCAAGAGTTCATATCGAGATTAAAATGTCTGACTGTTGTACAGAGTGGTAGAAAAATTATTATTTAAATAACAATTGTTTGTTTGCGGTTAATTTTTAGTAGGTACTATAAATATATGGTAATTCTAGTTGCAATTAAAATTTTAAAGATTTTAGGGTGCTCGGTTTAGATGTGTTTCACACTTGTTTCGAAGTTGATAGCGAGATTTGAAATCTATATTAATTAAGTAACGCAATAATTATATTATTATTATATTATTCTAAATAAAGTGTATAGTCTATAATCTATATTAAGTACTTCATCTCAAACACTTCATACTTTTACGTAATAAAATAATACCGATAAAAATATTTTTATTTTTATTTCGATAAACTAAATCATATCAGTATTTATTAAAATACCATTCTAGTAATAGAACTATGACGTACAACATACTAATCCGAAGGTAAAATGCCTATTATTTTTTAATTCAATTTATTTTTATCACTGATATCATTATATGAACGATTTCCTGAAATACAATACATCAAATCGAGAAATTAGGTTTCTATACAATTTACAAAATACGATTGTATAATATTTAAATGAGTTTAATGTTATGAACTATTGTACTCTCTTGAATCTAAAATATTAAAAAAAATTAATGATGATTAAGCATAGCCATAGGTATGTTTTGATTTAATTAATAGTAATAATAAACAGTTATTTTAGCTATTTGTAAATGAGAAAAATATTTATGAGCAAAAAGTGTTGATGTTAAGTTTATTATGTGTTGTAACTTGTCACATTTCATTTTGTTCCATGTTATCATTTTCACGTGTACGCAATGGTGCGTTCCACAGTTGCAGCCGCCTTCATCGGCGGAGACTTATCATGTCTTCGTGTGTGACCGGCCAGCTGTGTGATCATTATTAGTTCACGTTTTCTAAGATTCGTTAATGTTTAAATTTCAAAGTTACTTTTCGTTTAGTCATGCTTTCAGTGTCACAAAGTTCTTAGTTTTTCCAATTTTAATTGTTTAGTGTGGTGACACTGAAAGACCGTTCATACAGTTTTCTTTTGCTCATTCCTTATAATTCATTTTACTTCACTCTTTCATGTCATCTCTCGAGCTGGCAGCTGCTCGGTCCGGTCCCAGCCAGAGGTAAACTCATTATTCAGTTGTGCTATTCCCATTGTTTTGTCTACATTTTTTCATTCAGTTTAGTTTTCAATGTAATTTGGTTTTATGTATTAGTTGCTGTGAGTATTGTATTCGTATTTGTATAGTCAATAATAGTTTTTTCTCCAACTCATGGCAGTCAATAAACGTACTCGCAGAACTACGTGATTTGTTTATTAAGTGTTATTCATTGTATTGGTTTATGATTGTTCGCCTGAGCTGGTGGCCCGTTGGCCGTACGTTCTCAAGATTTTCATACATTTTACTATGTATTATTGTATTTTTTGTATTGTAAATTTGTGGATATCTCGAGACGGTAGCGTTCTGGTTTGAAGCCGCCAAAGGACACCAGTTCGTCAGGTAATCGGCTGACGAACCGGATTATATGTATTTTAAATATTATATTATTTTTTATATACATCATATTTTTCTATACTAAATTATTGAGTAGCCATTCAGACCTTTTTTTTTTATTATATTATTGTTTTATTATTATTATTATTAAGCCAAAACAAGCATTCAAATTGTTTTATTTTTATCTATTTATATTTTATCAAGCCATATAGACATTTATATTCCTAGTTAATTTTATTATTTATTAGCCAAAAGAGCATGTCAATTTTATATTACTGTATTAAAGTAACTACCACTAACTATTTTTATTATTATTAACATATTTCATTTGAAGGCACTAAGGAAGTGCATCATATTATATTGCCTACTTCCATGTCGTGAAGGCCCAACTTATATAATTTTATAATCTAATGAACGCTGATCGCGGAGACAAAAAGTATGAACTATTTAGTACCCATTATTTATATTTTTAGATTTTTAGAATGAAGAAGTATAGAAAAATAAATACAAGTAAAAAATATATTTAATAATATATTTTTTAGGTACTTATGAATTAAAAATAAAATTCATAATTTTATAGTTTGTAAGAGAAGGCGACAGATTCTAAATAGATATATAATGGTAAATACTTCTAATTAAAATATTTGAAAATATTTTTTAAACTTAAGCTCCTTTAGTTGTTCTTGTTTATAATATAATAAAACAAGAATCATATTTTGATAGTTTATTCAGGGTTGAAATTATATATTTATTCAAATTTTTAAACAAACAAAATTACTAAAGCAAATCAATAACCATATCAAACATCTATAAAATGTTATAAATTATTTGTTGTGAAAAATAAAAATAAAAATAAATTGTTGATTGTTGATTTGCATTTTTTTCAAAACATTATGTGATTTGCTTTGCTAAATATTTGTTTAAAACATAATTGGGATAAAAGTTGTATGATCTTAAAAGATTTTAGACTTAGAAAGTAGGTAAACATTATAAGGATAATAATTAAACAATAAACAGAAAATGTACATATCATTACAATTCAAATTTATTTATTTAAATTTTAAATGGGCCTACAATAGATTTTATTGTAGGATTTAACATTATATAATTATTTTATTTTTTTCAAAATTAATATCAAAATATTTATGTAGCCATATAACCGCCATCCACGTATAAATTCAGGCCATTTATCATTGTTGAATAGTCGCTCAATAGAAATATCACTGCATTAGCAATATCATTAGGTTCTGTAAAGTGCATTATTAATTATTATATATCTGTTTACTACATTATACAATAACGGTATAGTTTTTAACAATAATAATGCAAAATGTTCAACAAATATGTAAATATTTTCACGGCTGTATTCGAATTGTATGTCAAAAAAAAAGTCAAAATTGCATGCCACCTTATAAACGGGTCTATCCGAATTGCTTATCATGTAGGTACCCACAAGCTTATTTATCATGTACTTGTGTGCAACATTTAATGATGAAATTAATAAAACTATATATGTATGGCTTTGCTGAAAACAAAATAAATAAAACAATTCTTTTTTAAACTTTTTAATAATGACGTCGAATAAATAATGTATACAATATTATTATTAAACATAATATATTGTACATTGAAATTATTATATTCAATGTTCCATATTTCAAAATATTCAATCAAATTTAATACATTTTTTAAATATTATTATTTATTTTAAATATCATATAAAAATTTGAAAGATATATTTACTGTTCATATTTAATTCTTATTATTTACAGTGTCACCTTCTCAAATAATTATATATTTTATTTTAATGTAGCTTAAGTGGAAAAATACATTAAATTATTTTATTTAGTAAAATCTTATAGCCTATAGGTAATGTATTCGGACAGACTACTCTAAGAGATGGTATGCAATTAAAACATTCCAATTTATGTTTATTTTTTTTTGGCATGCAATTCAGATGCATTGATTTTAACTTACCTGCAAATCTTCCTAATGGTATTCTAATCATAATTGGTCCTGATTTTTTTGGATCTGACCATGCTATTTTCCCCATCCTAGTCAATACAACAGTGGGATTAACGTTGTTTGTTCTTATGCCATGAGGTCCTAATTCAAGGGCCATTGTTCTTGTAATTTGGTTCAAAGCTCCTTTAGCTGCACAATATGATACATGATCGAGTATTGTTCTCTAAAAATGTCGTTTATAAGTTATAATCCCATTATTATTTACTATGAACAATTTATAAAGAATTAAATGTTTTTAGAACTACCTATTTGGTTTTTGCAAATTTAAAATAATTCGAAGTTTAGAAAGTTAAAAATAAAAATGTTCCTAAATTATAAGTCAAATACAAATATGATAAACATAAAACAATACAAAATATTATCAATAAATAAAATTAACCTCAGATATAGTAGAGGATATATTGACTATTGATCCTTTGATTTTTTCAGAAATCATATTTTTAGCTGCAGCTTGGCTTGCTCTTACCACACCTCTGGAGTTAACATTTAATGTACTAGAAATAAAAATATCATTTAAGTTATTTATTAATAAATGTATTAATAACATTATATTTTTTCCATTTTAAAGTGAAAAATAATTATAAATAACTCAAATAACTACTTTAGAGCTTGGATGTTTATAAAAATTAATTAATAAATAAGTAGTTATACTTATTATATGACACTTAAATTTATAAAGAATACGCATTTTAATAAACATAGCCACATAAGAATTAAAAAATAAATTTAATAAAATATTAGTTTAATCCGTTTTAATAATACTTAGGTACCTATTTTATTTTTTTGGAAATTAGGATAGGTTAAAAGAGAAAATATAACAACATTCATCATTTTGCTTGATATTTTTTAATTCTACAATACTTATTAAAATAATATTAATGGCTTAGTAATGATGAACAACTATTTATAGCTTTGTTCAGTAATATGAAATATCCATAGATTAAATTATTTTTAAATTTTCAAAAAAATATTTAGTTTTAGATGATAAACTTAAAAATATAATTTTTTTTAAAATAAAAATAAATTAAAGAGTAAAAGACTTGAAAAACATGAATTTATAGAAAGTTTTCATTTGTATTTCCCCCCTTCCCGGAAATTGGAGTTTTCCAACCAGATAACACAATTTCCTCCCTGGAAAAAATAATATATATGAAAATCAATATTTAATTTTTTTTTATCATTATTTATGTACCAAATATTTTTTTTTAAATTTTAAGTTAAATATAGAATCTTCATTAGTAGATATAACTAATAAGTATATATGATATAAGAAATATAATAATATAAAATGATATAATACACATATTGAGTAAAGAAGCCAAACGAAGAAACTTTACAGTTAATTTAATAAAATTATAAAATAAATTTATTTATTTGTTTTTTTTATGATTTTAATAGGTCTCTAAACCATTTACTTTTTAAGCATCTAAGAGGGCTACCAGGGATAGTGAGGAAGGAAAGGTTTTTAATTAAAGAGTTTGAGTGAGAGAAAAAGCTGTCATGGAATCTTTTATAGAATTGTTTGGCTACTTCGTGAATTGTTTTTAATTTTAGGTCTGCGGAGAGTATGATTTAATATGTATAAGGGAGTATTTATCAACTTTCTAAGGGAAATGTTTTGGAAGGAATGGATTTTATTTAAGTTTGAATTTTTTGCATTTTCCCATAGCTGAATGCTGTATGTACAGATTGGTTTCACTAATTTTTTGTATACGAGTAACTTGATATACGTGAGGTGTGTGCATTAAATATACAAATATAATTCAAATCGAACTTCTTAAAAAATGTAAAAACTACCAACATAAATATTACAGATACAAAATTAAGTAAATAATAATAACTATTATACCAGAAATTTTAATCTGACTAATATTTTTTAATTTTAAGATAGTTTACGTATATACTAACTAATGGGTTTTAAACGTTTTAATAATAAATATTAAATAATAATGGAATTTATGAGAAAGTACCTAAAAAAAGTTGATTCATGGAGAATATTCAAATACCGTAAAACATAACTATCGCAAAAAAAAAAATTAATTTTATAAACAGAAAGCTCAATTGTTCAATACTTATTTACGGTAAAGATGTTTAAATTTAATTTGCTTTTGGAGCTGATGTGTGTTAAAATGATTAACTTTCATGGTAAAAAGAGATGGTAATTACTAATTTATAAATTTTTGCAATTTTGGATACTAATTTTGAGAAAAAAAATGTAAGCTTAACTTTTTTCTTATTGGGATGTGCCGCTTACGACAGTTCCTAAAGTCCTAAATCCCTTTCCCCGCCAATAAAAAGTTAATCTGTATCCGTACTCATCCCATCCGTGTTGTGTTGTTTCCAAAAAAGGTTCAATATGTGCCACTTCGGCGTTGTTAACTAAACCGTGGACAGGCCCAATTTCTAAGATTTTGCAATACGTTAAATCCCAATCACTAAGGTCCACGCTTATTTTGGTCATTTTTTGATTAGTCGGTAGACTTTCTATATCTTTCCCGACTGCAAATACGTGCGCGTCCAAACCTAATAATCTTCCAGTTATCACTTTTCCCATACTTATAAATATTAAAGAATAATTTAGTATAGGTATAAGTCCATAGATATTATATTTATTTTTCATTTCTAGTGGAAAAATAGTAGATAATGAAAGAGACACAATAAAATAATAATATAAATAATCATTACATTTAAAATACTTTAACTTTTAACTAAAAACTGTATGTAATAATAAATAATATTATAGAAATATACAAATTACAAAAGTAAGTGAATATATTTAATTAGTAAATTATAATTTATTTAACTCCTTAAGTAATGTATTATAGTAAATATATAAAAATATTATAGTAAATAAATCAGTGTTATACATAAAACCACCAACCAACATAAGTTTATTTGCAGGATAGTGCATTTTGTAAGTACTGGAGCCAAATAAAGAATAAAATGAGGATTTATTTCTAGACATAAATTAGTTAATTTTAAAATTTAAATGCTCTATTAGTTTTGGGTAATCGATGTGATTATTGAGTAGTTTAAATTATTACCTAACCCTGAATAAGAAAGTTTTTGAACTCTACATTTGTAGCTTAAATATTTAAAAAAAAATTATTTTGAACAGAATTTAAACAATGATATTGGTAAATATTATTCGAATACAAAACTAAAGAGGCATATTTAAATTTGGATGATACTAAAGAATAATTCAAAACTTTTAAGGTTAATTCGTTATTAAAACTCGTACACATTCGTTTTATTTAACTTAATTTCTTACACGATTTATTTGTTTAGCAATGAACATGATATTTAAAAGAATCTTATTCATCAATTATATTTTTATGAGGTAGGTTTATATCATCAAGGCAAATGGCAATAGTTAAAGAGTAATGTATTTTTCTTTAAATAAAAGAAATAGAGGTACATTTATTAGCATTCATTAACATATCATTATCAATACACCACTTATGAAAATAATTTTTGGAGTTTTTTAGTAACATTTAAACATTTAATTTTTGGATAACAGTTTAAAAGTTTTATAATTTACACAAAATAAAAATTAATAATAGTGACAAATGGTCACTCCGTGGAACGCCCGAGGATACATTAATAATATTTGTGATTTTCATATTTCATAGCTTGAATTCGATTTCTAAAAAAATAGTTAATCCACCATAAAAGATAATCAATAAAATCATAGGATTCTAGTTTAGAGATTAAAAAAAAAATTGTTTACATAATCTTAAGCCTTTTTAAAAATTGTATATATCATATCAAACTGTGATTTATCATTAAAAAAAGCAATGATAGACTACTTGAAAATACAAGAATTTGTAACTGTTGATCGTCTTTTTAAAAATTCATACTGTTTATTGGAATGAATACGTTTGCAAAGGGCCGAATATTTTATCAACTGATTTCGAGAATAATTCGTGGAGCAGTGGCATAGTTGTGATTTTGTTTTGGGGGAGGGGGATATACAATTTATTGGATAAACATAAAGTGGGGGCTTATATAACTATGCCATTATAGCTCTATATTATATCCGTGATTATAACATAATATGGATAATTTTAAAAACTTATATCGATTATAAGTTAATGCATTAAACATAAAAAAAAAGGTTTTAGGGGGGAGGGAGAATCTATCTTCATAACTACGCCATTGTTGTAGAGCAGTGTTTCCTAACCTTTTTGTAATGTCGACCCATCAATTTACTGCTTGTGGTTACAAACAATAAATTTATCCATCAGAAAATTAAAACTTAATATACATAATATAAAATTTGAGTATTTAAAAATGAGTATCTAATTGTAAACTAAAAATTTTTCAATAAAAGGTATCCAATAAAACATAATTTAGGAATTTATAAATTTTCTGTCAAAATTATTTTCACGTATATTTTAATTATAGGTCACGACTGGTGACCCATAAAAAATATTTCGCGACTCAATCTTACATACCACTCATAGATTGGGAAATACTATTGTAAAGTATAGAAATTTTAGATAATGGACGATAATAATTGGTAACAATGAGATTTATCACCTTTTTTAAAAGTTGGAGTTACGTAAGAAAATTTTTATTTATCTGGAAATATACCTAAATTTGAAGAAATATTATACAAATAAGTAATGACTTTAAGTAGAATGAATGAATATTCATTTAAAAATAATGTAAAAAATCCATCAAAACTAGTAGATGAATTTAAATTAATTAATCATAACCCATTAAAAACTTCGAATAAATTTAGATCTACAATATTTAGGGAAGACGAAAAGTTTATTTACATTCATAAATAGATCACTACAAATTTAATTTAAGTTAAAAAATTTAAATAATAATACAGTCGTGTGAAACTAAAAAGTTAGACGTATCGAATTGAAGACAATATTACAGTGTAAACTATCTTTAGGTATCTACTATAAAAAGTATATGAGAATAATAAAAGTATTAATTGATTTGACGGTTATGAATACAAAATAAAACTATTGAACTATTGTTATTATGTCTTGGTGTTAAAAATTTAAATAAGACTGATAAACCAACTAGGAAGGGTATATAAGGTACATTATATGCGTATGAATTATAATTTCTGATCACGTTAGTGTGTATATTGTATATTAATTTGTTACCCGATTAATTCTACGAATTTAAAAATATAAATACAACTATACAATATACATATATAACGTTGATAATTTAAGTTCTTAATGACAAAATAAAACTAAACAAAATACGATAATTAAAATAAATAAAATAAATAGAGTAATATAATAATTCAATAAAATTGAAATATTTCACATAAATAAAAGAATCTAAACATAAATTATAAAATAAAAAAATATAACTAATAATTTAAATAATATTTTAATATTTACCTGCACTTGCTCCAGTCACGATGAAGCTTTTGTCTTTGAAATATTTTTCCATACTCGAACGCTTTTCAGCTATACCCCTAGATAAAGTTTTCATAACGTATCGGTTGTTCAAATGTATTGGTAACTTGTAGATAGAACGAAACATTTTGATACTTTTTTTATTCTTAAACTGAAAGTAGAAAAACTAATTATAAGAAAGGGTGAATAAGTGGATATAGATCTGCTGTAAGATTTGGAGCATTTTGAACGAGCCAATGTTATAGATGTATTTAATTTGAATTTAATAGTAATAGTACATCATTGTAAACGAAAAAATATTCTGAACGGAGATAGTCTTTCACCCTACTACATCACTAGTAGAAAATATTTCATGTTACAGTTTTTTATATTGTTATTAAGTAAATAACTTTACTATTAGTTATAATGTAGGATTTAATTAATTTTTGTCGAAAACATTTCAAATGAAAATATCGTTGTGTGTATAAAATATAATAACCTACGTAAGTGTTTATTTTCACGAATAATCTTTTTGAGCTATAACAAAATAATGAATATTGTTATTCATAGTTTAAAATATATGTAATTTCGTCAAAATTTGAACTTAAGATGCCTTTAAAAATAAATTGTACCTAAGTAGGAATTTTAAATATTTTTACATATTTATAAGAATTATTTGTTTGGGATCAAGCTTTTTGATCAAAAAATTTTAATCAATATTTGTTGAAATAAAACAAAAACAAAATTGAAAATTTAAGTTAACTATAAATAACTCAAATAGAGCTTAAATATTTTGAAAATCTTATCACATCATTATATATATAAAAAATGATTACGTATATTATAAATATTTTTAGTGAAAATTTCAAGAATCTATGGTTATTTGTTTTTTAACTATAACAAAATATCAAATCGTTTGAAAAGTAATAGTTATTTTATGAATAAAAATGTAAATTTAACAAAATTTGAACTTTGAATTCTCATAAAATATTAATTTAACTTTTTGGTAGATTTTTTTTTAATATAAATTGAAATTTTTTTTAAGAATTACATTATTACATTACTTATGTATTAAATTTTCTAATTATAAAATAATAATTTGTAATATTTGAGATTTTATAGATTTGTTCAAATAATAATTTAAACGCTTATAAAGAATGTTGTGATTATAAATTTGTAAACATTCTTACATTCTAAGGGGCAACTCCCGAGTGCGTTCCAAAATGTCCTTTTTTTAATGTTCCGAATGCGTCCGGAATAAGGTTTCACCCGAGTGCGTCCAAAGAGGAAAAGGTCACTACTTTGACGTAGCCCAAGTGCGTCCCAGTTCATTTAGAGTTACCCAGGGTGCACCACGAGAAGATGAACTGGCTCACACCCCAAAAATATTTAGTTATTTAATTATATTTATTATAAAAGTTTATTATTATTATGTTTATTTAATTATTTAGATTTACATCCATTTTTAAACTGTTGGGTTAATATTTAAATTATTTTTTTGGTTGAATTTTCAGTGCCATGATTTTCACTAGTTATTCTAAGTAAAATTTTTTTTATTATTATTCAAAGAAAAAAAAAATCGAAATTTCAGATGTATATTAATAGTTTAAAAAGAGATAAAATATTTTTTAAATGGCATTAATAATGAAAAATAGTCATAATATATAAATTTGATAAAAAATTCAAGTATCTATCTACGGTTATTTGTTTTTGAGTTATGCAATAAAAACTAAATCAATTTTGTTAAAAAAATTCCTTCAAAAATTTAAAATTTAAAATATTTAAAATTATAGTTATTTAATCACGTAAATTGGTTAATTTTATTTATTAAAGTAGGATTTTCGTAAATTAGTTTATCGATCTTAATTCTTAAAACTCTTGTGATTACAGTTACATTTATTACATGTTATTACATAGTCAGTATTATTTACTCATTAAATAATAAAAAAAGTTAAATTAACTAGATTGAAAAAATTAAAGTTTTCATACAAAAAATAAATAGAGCAAGGTAGTAAATTTTTAAGTCATTTATTTTTCATAATATCTAGATAATAAGTATTTAAGTCATTTACCACCCACTCCAAAGTTTTTGCCCTGACAGTGTCATTGGGTACTGGTAGTATACCTATTCTATAGGTACTATATCTATCTTCAAAAAAACATCATTACAAAACCAAGACCAATTTCACTTAACAATTTATATCTCAATATTATAGTCTAGATACATGTTATTGTTGTATGTTTACTTATGTTATCTATGTAATATCTGTAGTTAACTAAATTGAAACAAATTTGAAATTTTATTTTTTTGTTTTAATGCAAAATATAAATCATTGTAAAAATGAATATGCACCATGATGCAATATATAAAATATAAGTATTGTATTAATTATTATATCTCGACTTGTATTAAAATAAAATATTGAATAAACTACCGTACCTATAGTCATTGAATTAAATGAATAATTGTTTCCTAAATAAAAGTGGTAATAGTAAGTTTTTATTAATTTTAATATAAATTCTGATAAATTGATAAAATGGAAGTATGAACATTTGTATAAATTGTTTGTTGGATAGATATAGAATATAATAAGTATATAATATTATCATGAATATTACAATACATCACGTAGCGCATAAATACATTAAACTTTTAAATACTATTTTAGTAGTATTTTATACAAATTCTTTTCTTTAACTTTCATATATAGGACCACTCTTTTAAATCCATTAGGGTTTAAACTTGTCGACAGCCAACACCGGTTTAAACATGGTAGGATTTTTAAGTAATATAAATTTAAACATGAAACATATGTTAAACTGAGTTAGTAACTCAACTCAGTTGACCATTTTATTTCATTAGAAAATTATTGTTTTATTGTAGGCGAGTGCAACTGATAAAATAGAAGTTGATTGATAATTATTGTTAATTTACATAAAACTCTTGTAAATAATTAATATTAATAAAATATTAGGATTATTCTAAAAAATAGTATTACAAATAATGCATATCATCATTCGCAACCGTGTTAACCGGTCATCGCTATTCTTATTGATAAAGTCGCGGTGATGGCAACGGACCGATAAGAAATATTTTGTTTTTGTTTCAGTTATCTACTACTACAGATTGTATGAAATATAATTATTTTTTTATTATAATCTGTGCTAATATCGCTTTGAGGGAACTAAGTATATAGCACTGGATTTAATCTATATTTTATATAGTACCTAACTTAACCTAATTTTAGTAGTTACACAATATACTTTAGTTTATATAATTCGTTCGATCAATATAAAAATGACGACTATTCATTCATATTCAATTTCCAAATGATAATAAAGGGTCTCATTGTCTAAAATACATATTGTAAATACAGACAGCGGCCAATCAGAAAAATCCTGGTATTCCGGTAGGTCGTCTATCCAACCATAAGTAAAATTTTGAATTTCCTTCATTCTGCAGTGATTTTTCCAGTTTTATAAAAAAATGATTGTTATTATCTCTATATTTTTTTTTATCACAATCAAAAAATAGCCTAGAAATGTTATGAATTAATCAATGCCTAAACCCACAGAAAAACGACCATAATAATATTATCGACAAACTTAACGAAAAAATAGTATATTTTGAAATCATATAAAAACAGTTCATAAGGCAACTTAGCATCGAGAAAAAATAATTATAATTTATATCTACATGAGTATCAGGTACCTATTAAATATTATTTAACATCGTATTATATTATATACTATACCGTTAATGTTCAGCTCTCGTTTTTTTTACCAACTATTATCTTACATTCGAAAATTTTTTTATTTTGACCTCCCCCTAAAATATTACCTATGGGCGCCCATGCTTATCGTAGCGATCAAATCGTACAAATCTATATTATATAATAGGTAGGTTTCTTCGACCGAGTGTGTCAACTGTTTTGAGAATATTGAGGTTATGTATGAAATTCGAATTTTGAACTCCATTATTCTGGTATATTTTTATTAATAAAAATAATTGACGAACAAAGCTACAAATTTTTTCAATTTTTCAGTTTTGTAGTACGTATTATCAACAGGCGATGTCGAATTTTACATTTAAACATAACTCCTTGACAACAAAACCAGGAAGCACCTAAATTTATAAAAATTAAGCTGGTTTTGCCATACAAAGACGGCCTGAGAAATATTATAGGGCAGGAAATTTTTCTTGTCTAAGACACATTTTTTATATAATATTGAAGGTTGAAATAGAATATCAAGAGCTGAGCTTTGTAATAGTTTTAAAGTAATATTTATTATTTTATTAATATATTTTTTTTTATTCGATAAAG
The DNA here is from genome assembly GCF_002803265.2 of Melanaphis sacchari. Classification (NCBI taxonomy): domain Eukaryota; kingdom Metazoa; phylum Arthropoda; class Insecta; order Hemiptera; family Aphididae; genus Melanaphis; species Melanaphis sacchari. Next base: position 1,061,293 of record NW_020271547.1, on the reverse strand, counting down.
ATGAAATGATTTAAGATATTAAATTTATACATTAGTTTGAATTCAATGTAAAATTAAAATTTCCAACATAAATATCGAATATTTTATACCAAAAAATGTATTGTAGCCGTTAGTTTTTAAAACTAATGGTAAAGTTAGTTTACCTGAAATCTGAGCAAGCCGCAAAACCATTTTATGATAAATATCTCGTATTTTCATGTTTAATATAATATAGATTATACATTATTTATAATTTACGCATAAAACTAAGACGATAGTGTTTATTTGGGTACATGAAACTCCCCTAATATTTTGTAAATTATCCTAAAAACATTTTGATATTATATTATACTCACGTTAATTCTTCTAAAAAATATTTTGCTGCCGCATTATAATTATGTTAAATCCCAAAGACAAGTAAATTAATGAAAATATTTAACTCAAGTTAGTTATGAGTATCGATAAATTAGAAGTTTAAAAAAGTTAACTTACTTTTATTAATTAATATGTACGAGTAGATCTATATAAAGAATAACTGTGTTCTTTCTAATTTCCTAAATTATAATAAAAAAAATTTATTAAATTTTACATTTTACAGTGTATATATCTATTTTAATTTACATGATTATTAAATATTTAAACCATACACATCTCAATTAATAATTTAACAAATATAATTTTTTTTTTTATATAAAATAGCAATTTAAGGTCATATAATATTATATCTATCTAATCTAATCCTATTTTTTTATTTAATCGTCGTGTTCTTTTAAAACACGTGTACATATCTATTCGAATGAATAATTTAGTTTCCCTTGTAATACTAATAATAACTAGTAATAAAGATAACTGGGTCTGGCTATTTTTCCTTCTCAGTCAATCACATATTGTCGTTGTTATTTGAATTAAATTATTTTATAATAAATTTATAATATTGTTATGGGCCATGTAATACGTATATTTAGTATATTTTAAAATATATATACCTATTGTACGGTATGGCAGCAGATGTTCCGATTATTTAATAAGTCAAGACAATATGACTAATGTGAGGTCAGGGCAGATAGTGTGAGCATTGTATTATTTTAATTAAGAACATTTAGGTATGATCACACGTCGCTCACTTCTTAGAAAAGTCGATACTCTGAAAGTACAAGAGCCGACAAGAATAATTATCAAATGCGAGAGCCCTCGTGTCATCGGAAGTCACCACCACCATAATTGATTCTTTGTCAACCAACTATAAAGGAGACCAGAGCAAGAGCTTGGAAAATGGTTAGGTATATCCAAGACGCTTAGAGGCCGGTTGTAATACTACTCACCTATATCTTATACTTGCAATAGTGTATTTTTATATTTAAGTCTAAATTAAATAAAGATTTGCTTTATATTTAATATATTAAATATTTTCATTTCTGCGCTGATATATGAATCGACGTTGTTATCGGGACGTAATAATATCGTTTGTATTTTGTGTGATATTTTAACATGACGTATTAATTTATTAATTGATCGGAAGGTGGGAGTTTCCCGAGTGCGTACCGAAATGATGTTTTTTTAATGTTCCGACTGTTCTGAGTGCGTCCGAAATAAGATATCATTCAAGTGGGTCTCAAGAAAAGAAGATCATATTTTTGATATAGCCCTAGGACGTCCCAGTTCATTTAGAGTTACCCAGAGTGCACCACGAGGAGGTGAATTGTTTTACACCCCAAAAATATTTTTTGATTCTTATTTATAATTATTTAATTTTAGTTTACACTCTTGAATTAGGGTAAGTGTACTAATTATTTTTAAACTTTTTTTTTTAAGACAAATTTTATTTATTTATTTTTATAAATCATTATAGAAGTTGAAATGCAATTTTCCCATCGTTTCCAGTATTCCACAACCATAGCTTTACGAATAAAGTATTTTAGTTGTATATTTGAACCAATATATTTGATTATCGTCAAATCATTCAGCCCTGTATCTTGAAAGGTTTATTTGATAATTTTATCTTAAATATGACCTATAGCTGTGGACCGAGGACGCACTGAGGCTATCGATATAATTTGTCGATTTGATTGCGGACACACTTGGGCTATTCAATATATTTTTTCGATAAGACTGCTGACGTATTTGGGTTTTGAAAATGGTAAAAACTAAAAATGAGACGTATTCGGAATATCCGAGTAAAATTTTAATTTAATGTTGAAATGATTAGTCAACTAGCAAATTAGAAGTAATAATGATTTAAAACATGTTAAAAGAAACGCATATAATGTACACCGTAATATTTTACTTCCTCTACCAACATATATGAACTCTGTTTACGAAGCTATTGAACAACTGAATACAAAAACAATCCATAACGGATATTTTGTGTTAATAAATAGTGTAATAGATAATTTAATAATTTTTTCATGTAAATCAAACTCAAGAGCTTTTTTTCATACCGAAAATTTTTTATCTTGATGGAAAATTTGATTTCTGTACAAATTTTTTTTAGTAGTTCTTAACTTTCTATAATTATTTGAACGGTTATTATATTCCTTTAATATTTTGTTTATTCAAAGATAAAAATGAATTAACTTATAAACAATGTTTTCAAACAATAAATGAACTGAATGATGGAGTTGGTAGTGAATTAAAACCAAATAAAATTGTAACTGATTTTGAGAAAGAATTTGGAAATACTCGCATGTTACAATAGCCCGTAATTAAATTAGATAGTTGTCGTTTTCATTTATTGCAGGCATGGTGGTGCGTAATTCTAAGATTTGGGTTCGCAATGGATTAAAAAAATGAAAAATTAGAAATTAGCAAACAGCTACATCACTGTTTTAGATTGATATTTTTAAATTTAGAAAATGTTTTAGTATTGTCTTGTACAGAATTAAACTAAACGATGACTGCCTGGATGAATTCTATGATAATTAAAAAAATGCATATAATATATCGATGAACTAGAAATTTTTTCACCTAAAGTCTGAGCAAAAGCTTCTTCCGAATCGAAAAAATCCACAAATGCTTTTGAATCATTCCATGCCTATTTTAATGCATATTTTAACCATAGCCATACCAATATTTATATATTTATAGATACATTATGGAATATTCAAACAGAAATTTACTTAAAATAACAAAGTATACATAAATAATTAATTGTCATAATACGTAATAAGTTAAAAAGACGACAAAAATTATTAAACCAGTTATTAAAAATTTTTAAAGAACAAAAAATTACTAAATTTCATTATAAAAAACAGTTTTACATTGTTACTCAATCAAAAACTAATTTAAATGACGAAATAAATAATAATTTTAATGAAACTAGCATGAATTTTGTAGTGATGAATTTTTGTAAATATAAAATATGAGTAAAGAAATATAAATGCAATTATAAATACATATATTTTTGGAGAATGACTAGAACCACATTCACGTAGTGTCCTCTGGCCTCTGGGTTACGTTAAATGGTTCTAATATTTTTTGTAAAATATGTTTTTAGAGAAATGTACGTAGGTAGTAAAATAATTTTATGGGAATTAACTATTTCATTTTTTAGGTGAGTTTAAATTTTCCCGTTCATTTTTATTTTTTATCTGAATTTTCCATAAAGATCGGCTACAATGAGTAATGATATTAATGTATTAATACTAAAAATATTCGCAATGGAAATCGGTTAGTAGTTTTAGTCAATATTGTTTACTAAATATTTTTAACTGTCCTTGTGATTGTAGCACGAATTAAGATATACTTTAGTATATCTTAATTCGTGGATTATAACAGAAGAGTTTTTCTTATCATTAAAAGTAGTTGGGAAATATTTAAAAATATATACTATCTCAAGACTAAAAATCATTTTTATTACAAGACTATTATTAAGTATAATACAAAAATCTTAATATTATTTTTATAACTGTATATTAGGTAATCATGTTTATGTTTACTGTTAAGTCATATTTTTGTTTTTTTTTTTCAAACAAAAATTACAATTTTTAAACATTATATTTTTTATTTTATTTTTTTCATAAATATTATTTATTATGTAATCATACTATACTATATAGCAGCGGTTCTCAATCTTTTTAGTATCGCGACCTAAATTTCCCCCGAAAAATCTTTAGTGGGCCACATGGTTTCACTTTTCAAAAAGTAGTTAAATAAAAAAAAATTTTAATTTAAAATAATATAATATAATATATTTCAATTTTTTTAACAAAATTTGTTTATTAGGTTTAAATTATTATTTTTATTATTCTATAGGTTTATAATCAATGTATTTTTACAAATGTACTTTTATTAATAATGATATATTTAATATTAATTTAACATACATTTCTTGGAATCTGTATAATTTAAAAAATTGTTCGTGACTCACCAATAATTGACCGACGACACACCAGTGGGTCGCGACCCACAGTTTGAGAAACGCTACTATATAGTATATATGAATTATGATTTAACATAATATTTTAATAACAGCAAAAAATTAAAAAATATTTTTATAAAGGTGAGCAAGTGAATATTATTAAATTCTATAAAAAGTGTCAAGTTAGCCATTGTGTTAGATGTATTCAATTTGAATTTATTTATGTAGTAAAAGCAATTATGAGTGGAGATAATCTATCAGTCTACATCAGTGCATCACTAAGTAGGTATATTTCATGATATATTTTGTGATATTGCTATTGAATATTTAAGTAATTTATTTTAATATTATTGATACAGCAAGTAGAATCAATTTTTTTTGAGATAATTACATTTAAAAATATCATTGTGTGTATAAAATACATATATTATCACATGTAAAAGTTTTATGTCTCCCAAATAAAGTTTTTGAACTATATGTTTTAACAAAATTATGAATATCATTATTCATAGTTTAAGTATGTGATTTCATCCAAATTTGAATTTAAAATTTCCATAAAAAAAAAATATGTTTAATTATTTGGTTTCAGTATGAATTACTTGTGAACTTGTATTGAATTTTCAAGCCTTGGCTTTAATAATTAAATATTTTATAAATTTTAAACAGCAAAATAATTTGCAAATTTTAGTGATTTTGAAGAATTTTTTCAAAATTTGAATTTTAAATGACTGTAAAAATAAATTATGCTTAAATATTTTTACATAGTTGTAAGAAAACATAAGTGGTATCTTGAAATCAATTTCTAAGTTTTTAACTGAGTGTAAAAAAAATATATATAAACAATTGATAAAAAATAAAAATATCTACGGTTAATTGTTTTAAATAACAAAATAACAAAAAAAAAAAATAATATAAAAATCGTTTAAGAAAATACTAATTTTATGGGTTACTGTACAATGTTGTAAACATTTGAACTTAAAAAAATGTACAAAAAAAAAAATTTATAGGTATGAGATAGGAGGTTTTATAATTAAATAAAAATAGAACCAAATTTAAAAATAATAAATTATTCTAATAATAATATAAACAATAATACTTGTCAAAGGTGACGTTTTTGAGGAAATTTATAAACTATTTACCTTGAAGGGCCTAAGTATTTTAATCAAACCTAACCTAACTTAAGGAAAACAAACATTAATTACGGCATCACAAAGTATTTATAATAAATTACATATAATATAGGTATAGCTATAACTTACATTTATCTACAATTGACACACTATTTGAAAGTAGAATTTTATAAACAGCACATTGTTAGAATTTTGGTTACGACAAAATATTTAATGCTCTTTATTTCGTTCAAAATATAAAAAATAAAAATCTATAGAGAATATTTTATAATATCGTCTATTGATTTGATAGTTAAAAAAAAAAAATAAAATATTTCAGACTTTTCGTTGGACAACCTAAAGGTGTTTGAATTACAATGGTCATAAATTATACGTAAACATAGTTATAATATTATACCATGTTTTCTAAAATCACATAGAAACTATTACAGAGATTTTAAATTTAAATACCACATTTAGCCATTCAAAACCCTTTAATAATTTATGCCTTATAGTTAATAACTTTGAGTTAAGTGGAAAATATTTCACAGATATTAAGAGTTTATTAGTTATTTTCAACGTTGTAATCAACATACAGCATTGGCATAAATAAAAAATAAATCAATAATCCCATTAGTATTTTTGTGGAACCCATAAATCGGATAAATATATCATTAATAAATTATATTATTTATTGTTGTGATATTTTATTTTATACGACCTAACTATAGTGTATACGATTTGATAACGTTTTATTTGTCAAACATAAGAAAACTGTAAGTCATATTTTAGAACGTAACTATTATTCATACAGTTAAAGCTGCATAGGTGTTCTAAAACTCAGTTATTACTTATTATTATTATTATTATTATCGTTATTATAACAGAGCAGAAAACGTTTTGGGACTCGTAAAACGGTAAGTTAATATTATTACTTACATAGCCAGTGGCGGTATAATAGTGGTAGAGGCAACCGTGTTATACAACAACAATAGTAATGATAATAATAATAATATACTAATTGTTATCTGAAACTAAAACCGTTAGTGTATGTCATGTAAGTTACACGACGGGCGAGCGATTATACGTAAAGGTGATTGTGTAGGGTTGGTGGCGGAGGCTGATAATTAGTTGAGCGTACGTGTTAGTAAAATATAATATAATGTAAGCTTGTTTTTGCATGGTGGATGGTGTTACTTATGCTTGTGTGTGTATGGGTTGGAAGTTGGAATGGCGGAAATGACACCATATTTTATTGCATAGAAGTCGCCATGACTCGTTCACTATAGCTATATCGTATAATATAATTAATGTATATATTATAAATATAATATAACACGTACTTGTAAATGAAATTCTGGAATTTACACTGTAAGTACGTGTATATCACAGTTAGTGCACAACTTTCGTCGAGCACACATGTTTATTATTTTGTCTGCGATATCTTTTCATGTTTTATATATATCTTTACCAATTTTAACAAAATTAGTTTCGTTGAAAAGGGAAAAATCGAACGGCCCAGTATTTTAAACTTCATCTACCACATAATGGGCCCGTTTAACCCAAATGTAAGATAAACTATATATTTTTAATATTACTGTTACACAAAATGCCTAATCAAAATAACATGCCACCACGCTCGATATTTATAATCAAAATAATATGCAGTTGCTCTCACTGTCTCAAAAGAAGTCATACAATAACAAATAGATATCTTCAATTACTATTATTAATCGTAATCAAACCATTAAACATCGATTCGAACGATTTATAATCTGTTGATTGAATTTTAGTAATGTCTCTGCTTTCCCAAAAGCATCAGCATACTTCTTCACTTAGGTTCAGCAAAAGTGGCCCTCGAAGTTATCGTGACTGGTGGATTTTTTACGTAGGGTTTACTAAACAGGCGCGAACAAAGTGCGGCAAATTTAAATTAATTACTCATTTTAATATTATATAATTAATTAATTGCTGTTATATTTTTGTTCGACCACCTGTTGTTTACATTCCAATGTGGAGAACCACTGTTTTTCTGAATTAGCGTCACTAGTTGCGCCACTGTCGAGAGCCACTTTTGCTGAAACCTGCTATAATACATCACTTAAAATCAAACGGAGTAATTCAATAAACCAGTTTACAACTTAAAATCATTACGCTGCAATTACCGAAAATTTAATTACTCAGAAAATGGAAATTGACTAAATATCTGATAAATATTTCAATTGACATCTCCAATTTTTTTCAAATCCGAAAAAAGCTATAAAATGTTTGTGATGCCATCAAATTATTAATTGGTCATGCAAATTATTTTGTTGATTTCTGATCAATAACTTAAAACACAATAAATTCTTTCTGTAACGTAAAATGTTCGAAATTTGAAAAATAAAATTATTAAAAACTGTTTTCTTGGTAGTACTCTTGCTTGCCTTACTTGTTAATAAAATTATATATTTTTAATTTTTAAAACGAGGTATTTTATTCTTACGAGACTTCCACGGCAAATTAGATGTTAAAATATCGTCCAATGTGGGCTTAATATTACTTTATTTTAAGTTATTATGGCTTTTATGGCTTAATGTATTTACTATTTATCTATTACACTGGATCACCGGAACTTCTCATACAAGCGTAATTAAGTGGTATGATTGGTTTCTTAAAAAGATATTTATATACCTAATTATGGCGAATATCTTTATACTGCTTTACAAATATTTGGAAAATTTATTAAAAATGTATTGTTTTTGTTCAAATGTTACATGGCCAATAGCCACAATGATGATATTAAAAACATGCAGCACAAATTCTTATATTTTTTGAAATGAAAACTGATCAATATAAGTAAGTTATTGATGGAAAATTATCTCAATCAAAAGGAATACATTAATTATTAATTATTTTTTTTTTTTGTATTTAATCAATATTTATTACTATATCCAAATATAATTTAAGTATTTAAATCATTGTAATTTTTATAAAAAGGAAAAAGGAAATTATAATTTATATAGAAAATCGAATGAAATTTTTTTATTTTATTCAAAATAATATTTAAAAAAATTAAATTTGAATGAAAAAAATTCATTTGTATATAAAAATAGTTTTAAATATAACTCAAAAAAAAAAAAATAAATAAATAAAAATATTAACTATTTACATCTAATATAACTATTATTATTATTAAAACTAAATTTCACGACGAAGTACCTCCATTAGGATCATTTCACTCTTTTATATTTATTTCATTACTTTTATTATTAAATCAATTAAACTTGTGTTCAAATTTGTGACAGATAGTTTAATAAAGAATTTTATGAAAATACAATTTCAGTTTCTTTTTGACCAAACTTGTCTACATCTTATTAAAAAAAAAAAAAATCTGCACTGTTAAAAATTGCATAAAAGTTATATATTTTAAATGTGTTCCTTTGCAGATTTATAAAAGTTTGAAATTATTTTTCATAAATTTAATTTAAAATGTTTAAATAAAGCTATTTAATTATGAATACATAGTCTGTTTTCTGATGTAAATTTAGTGTAATGTGGTATTACTATGTTTGCACTTAATTGTATCAAAAGGTACCTATATTTAATGACAATAAACATTTTATAATAGGATTGTACAATGTTATCTCAATTATTTGAACATTCTAAAGCCTTAAACTATGCAGTTATAAGACTATGTAAATAATATAATTAAATAAAGTACTCATTTAACATAGGTATTGATAATATAAATTGATTGAAATTAGGTATTCACTTTTTCTGAATTGGTTTAAAATTTCTAACACAATTCTTGTCCAAATGTATCATTCCTTAAATTAGGTTACATTTTTAAACAATGCTATATATTGGATGACTGATGAGTTAATGTGTTTTACGTTTTCCTCGTATAGTTAATTCGAAAAATGGGATATTGTGGTATAATGATAAATATAAACAAGTGCCTAACCTAACAAGTGAGTTTAAAATGTAATCTTATAAATAATTTAATGTGAACAAATATCATTGTTATTTAAATTTAATAATTGTTAGTGTGTTTCTTAAATTTTTTAAAATAACTACATAAATAATATATTGTTAGGTACACTTCGATTTAACAGTAAAAATGATATATATTATCACACTTCTCGCACAACAACCATGAATGTTGATAATCTCATAAAAACTAAATAAATAAAAAATTTTTTCTATAAACTAAAACATCAGTGGAATTGTATGCTTCAACTTTAATCATACAATAAGTAATATTTAATTTTTTGATTTAAAATTTTTAAATAGAATAAAAATATGGCTATTGTTTATTAATTATCGAAATATTTTAAATAAACGGAATTGATAAAAAAATATGCAAAATAATATATTTTCATAATTTCTGTGATGCATAGTTATTATTAATAAGAAATATATAATGTTATAAAATGTAATCTAAAACATCTTTGAACAGTAATATAATATAATAAATTTACGGTACCTACAAATACCTAATAAATATATTCACGTAAAATATTATTATTAATAACCTTACAATTATCTTTGCGTTAATATAATCTATTGTTGTTAGGTTGATCATAATATTTGGGTTTTAATTTTATAATATGCTAATAAAACGTATTTTATCTAGTTTTATTTATGGTGGTTGATTTTTTTTTCTTTGATTTGATTGTTTGTTTTTTGATTCATTTGTCGTGTTTGCAAGAGAAAAAATAAAAAATACATTTCAAAGGATTTTTTTTATTCGATGATAACGTCCAACTTTGTTGTTCGAACTATTATATAACTGCCAAAGGAAAAAAAGTTTATTTAATCAGTTAAATTAATTTCATTTAATAAAACTTTGAACTGTATACGAGTACGTCTGCCAAACACCTTATCATTTATTTAAATTAATTTTTATTTTATTTTCAATATTAGTTCACAGTTTGAAAATTAATAAATAGTTATATCTATGGTTATAGTAATATTATAGTATAAAATGGAATTAGCTTTGAAAAGAAATATTATAGTGAACTTAGATGACCCAAAACAAATTTGTGTTTCTAGCTAATTAATATACATAGTATAATCGTAGGTGGCTTCGTCGTCACATTTCCTTTAACAAATCTTCAAAACTTATCACCATAAATATTTCATAGTAAGTTATATTTTTTTACTTTAAAAGTTTCAACCATAAACGTGCGTGGGTGGTAGACTTCGCAATCAATTGTGGTAATAGTGGTATTTTTTTTAAATGTATACTTTCAATATTTTAATTAACTTATTTATGATAATTTATTTTACTTTTAGATACTTATAATTATACAAAGCCGAATCGTAATAATTTGATGCCCGAAGCAAAATCAAAAATATTCACATCCCCTACATTAATTTACTATTAAATCTTTTTTAACTTATTTGGTATTATAGTTGATATTTTATTATGCATTTTTAAACATTTTTGTAAAAATAATTTAGTAGCATAAAATTTAATAAATACATTTAATACATATAATGCTTTAATAGTGATAAGTGGAAAATATTCTATGAACATTATTCATAGTAAAATGATATGTAATTTATAATTTAAAATTTAATTTTCTTCGACTTGATTAAAACAAAATCTTCTATAACGTCTTCAAAATCGATATTGTTTATTTTATTTTCAATTGATAATATTGCTGTGTTAGTTAATCTTTCATAGGACATTGTTGATCGTAAGTATATTTTGATTGATTTACTAAAGAAACATTCTCCGGATGCGGCAGTAACAGGCATGGTTAGATACAATCTATATGAAATCACCAAGTTTGGAAAAGTTGAATCAAGTTCATATGATTTTATTACATTTAAAATATTTAAAAAATTAGTGTTTTATAAAATATCTCGTAATATTGATTTTGCTTGATATTTAAAAAATTCTATTTTGTTAATTATTTCTGGACTTATATCTTCATCATTCTAATTGCTAAGTCAGTTGAATCAATATTTCAACTGATGTGACAGAGTCACAAAAAGTGGATGGCTAGTAATTAATTCAAAATTATCAGAAATAACAGACATTTTTTTGAAACACCATCTCATCTCAGTCATCATATTATCAAAAACAATATATTAGTATTTCATAGTTAATAATTGATCTATGGAAAAATCTTTACATGATACCTAAGCTTTATTCACTTATTATTATTTTTGTTTTGAATTCAGATTTTATTTTAATTTTTTTTACAAATGATAATTGTTTACTAAACATTTTTGACACCTAACCAATGTTAATCTTTGAGCTTCGTAATAATTTATTCATGCAATTAAATTAAATTAAATATTTTATTCCACATGATTAAAAAATACAAATTGCAAATTAAATTGCTTTAATATATTTTCTATTGTAGCTATTTCCTATCACCAAAAGTTGAATTAGTAGATATTTTATGTAAAGCTTTATTTTCCATAAATTTGTTGATTTACAAAAATAGTGAAATATATATTTTGTACGTCTCCGAAAAATGAAATGATTTTACCGATACGGTAGCAACATGTACACCAATTAAATTATACCTGCAGCACAAGGGATAAATCGTGCATGCTCATTGATTTTTTGAAATCGTGCTTGTACATACATAGGAAAAAATATATAATTTTAGTTTTATTGCTATACATTAGCCAATAAGGCTCAACTTTTTCATAATTAAAAAAAAATTTAATAAACCAATAATTGGTAGTAAAACGTCTTTTATCAGTTTCATTTTCAGAAAAATTAGTCTGAGTTCCGGACCATGATTAATTAATAACATACAAATTTTATCAGAAATTGATGGCTGAGAAGAGGGATCACTAAAATCAATTATAATGTTTCATCAACTTCGCTAACCCATAGTTTACTTTCAGTATCATTTTAAACCTCTACACTTTCTGCTCTGTTTACTTTAGATACAGTAGTTTCTTTTAATATTTTATTTTCAGCTATCAATTTCTTTGAACTTTCTTGGAATTAGTTTTACTAGTTTTGTCTATTATTTTATTAGTATTAGTTGTATTACAATTATCAGTCAAAGTTGTAGGATGATTTTCTTTTAATAATTTATTATTGAACTATTTTCCTCATTGATTTGCTAAAATTTTATTTTATAACTGTTAATATTTTTGTTTTTTTTTTTTATATTTTGTACATTTAATAGCTATTTGGGGTTCATTATACAAAAATAACTATTGCAGTATAAATATACATACAGAATTAATATTAGTGTGGATACTTATTAAATGAACATAATAACTAATTACATTTTTAATAATATTAATGATATATAAGTAGTAACAATTCTTATTTTAAAAATAATTTAAAAGATCCTAAGTACACAAATTTAAAATAAAATAATGGCTTACCATACCAACACAACTCATGTATAAATATTGAGTTCTGATAATGACATAACACGGTCACTCAAACATCGCGAATATATTGGAAGAGTTCAACTGTAGCATGTGAGTGCTGCTTATTGTGGATACGGAGTAGTGAATCAGGATAAAGAATACGATAATTTGGTAATAACCAAATACTATACTAATAATAAAATTATTGTGATTGCAAGAATTGTTCTAAAACTCATATTTTGTTAGAAATGATTTGTTAAAATATTGTTGTAAAGTGTTATTAAATTGGGCGATGAACTTTTTGGCACCCTCTTAAAATGTGTCCTCAAGGCACTGATTTTTTTGTCCTTCCCACAGCACGACTCTCTTTACATTAATATTTTGTTCAAAATGTTTGAAATCAGTTAAAAATGTTAATCATAACAAGAAACATGTAAGGAAATAGATTGACACTGCAGGAGTCAGGAGAGGTATATGATCTCTCAACGGGACTAATAAAATACATTTAACATTGTAAATGAACATTATTCATTAATCTTAAGAGGACGTCGTACCTCTATATGTTATCTCCGTCTTACTAACGTATATCATAGTGAATTGTGTTGAGCAAAATCCATTTTATGTTATTAGCTTTGGTATTAGAGTTAATTTACTTGTTATTAAACTTAAAGGTAGAATATTATCTAGGGAACCATGTAGGTTTTTATTGATATTTTTATTTTAAACTGAGTAATAGCAGTGTAAAGTATAACAATTTTAAACACTCATAATTGACTTAAAGTTAAAATATTAATAAAAATCTACGTGATGCTCTAGATAATATTTTTACCTTTAAGTTTAATAACAGGTAAATTGACTTTAATATTAAAGCATACAGTATAAAATAGATTTTACTAAACGCAAATTTACTACGATGCGTATTGGTAAGACGAGGGTATGTGTGGGTACGACGTTCTCTTAAATAATTATCTTCTTGTCTTTTAGGATAATAATTTTTAATCTCTTATCGTTTGTGGTTATAAGGTTGTAGATTTTTTTTTGAACAAAATTTTGGTTACTTATTTCTTTTTATACCTGAATATAAAAAGTAATCATTATATATTTATTATATAACACTGTATCAGCTATCAATACTTACTCATATTTTGTATTGTTTTTTTTTTTTTTTTTTTTTTTTAATAAAAATGTGTTTTGATTAGAAAAAAAGTTGGGATACGTATATTTGAAAATTTAGTTGAGGCATTTAACTCAAATTATTGAAAAAAAAATCCAGTAAAAACCATTTTTATTTTTTTTCATTTTGAAAATTATTCAAGTATCTATTTTTAAATCTATAAAACATGTAATTAAGTACAAAAAATACATGTTTTTTATGCTATTGTTGAAAAAAAAGAACGTTGGTATTTTTAAAGGCAAAATAAACAAAAGCATTAAAATTAAAGACACCTTTGGTCGAGAATAAATAAAAAAAAGGCATTTAAAAAAATTTGCTGGAAATTTGATTCGATTTACCTGTTATATATATATATATTTATTTATAACATTATATTTATCATATTATTGTCGTTTTGAGTATACGCATAGATAGTTATTTGTTACTAGGTGTAGGTATAATGTATATATCTCTGTGTTGAGTGACTTAAAGAATTAATAACATGATTGATTTTTAAGACAAAATGATGGTATCATTATTTTATGACAACATTCACTATTTAAGAATGAGAATTGAGCAATTTGACATATGTAACCTCAGTATTGATATTTTAATAACAAAACTGTATGTATTTCCAATTTTCTACTTGTTATTATAATAAAATACGTTTATAAAACGAATCACTAAAAAAATACACTTAATTTTCTCGCCAACTTATGGACATTTGTATAGATTACTTTTTCTTTTTCAGCCTTGAAACTTTGTCAACGTAAAGAAAAAAAATAGTTTGGACGGCAATCGCACACAATATATACGACGGCGAATGGCAATGGTTCTAGAGTACCCCAAGGGAACGATAGAACTTCACGCGCCATCAGAAGCCAAAGCACACAAACCGTCTTTTTGATTTCACGTTTTATAATTGAAATTTTTATCAATCACTAAATTTTACTAATTAGTTATCATATTTACACACATATATCAAAATTTGTAAGAACATGCAATATGCTGAAATATTTTATATAAATAAAAAATAAAAAAAAACATACATACATATATTTATATATTTTATTATAAGATATACCTATTGTTTCTCATAATTGTATTGCGGTTTAATAACAATAATAACTATATTTCAATACATACAATAAAAATCAAATTAAATTTTTATACTCAAACCTGGTTTAAAGCTGTTCAATTATTATATAATTTATTTTTATTTAAAATTTTAATTTTAAAATACAATGGTTTAATTCAGAATTTTAGAGTTTATTTCATAAAAAATGTATGCAATTACATATACACATATATCAACTTATCAATTTATTTGATGTGAAAACGAATTAATGTAACTTTTTAAACTTGTTAAACTATTACAGTGTATCATCAGTGCGACGATTGGTTTAGTTTAGTTATATAAGTGATAAATCAATTGTCATGTTAATCTTCATGAATAACATATATTACATCCTAGCAAGCGATTTAAAAGTTACCAAAACAGGATAAGTCTGTGTAAGTGAACAGTTTTATATAATAAAATACCTAGATAATATATTTTTTTTAATGAATAAACAAAGAATAATATGCAAACCATCCAAACGAAAATCAATATACCTACTGGTTACAGTAATATGTGATAAGCAGTTATGAATGAATAGAAAAGCTCTAAATATATATATATAAGAGAACTCCTCATTTTTGTTGAAATTAACAAAATATCGACACTGGCTGCATTAATAATAAACTTAATTCTAGTTGAGACTTCAAAGATTTAAATTTCTTGATATATCACTACGAGAAAATAGAGACCTCGTATAAATTATGAACATGATGTAATACATACTATTTATATAGATTTATACATTTAAGAGATTATGTATGATATATTAATATGTACAACGTATAATTAGCTTTGACACGAGAGGAAATTGTATAACTTTAAAGTGAAAGACACTATGATTCTTTTACCTTTTTATTTGAAACGAAATGGTTTTATTTAATGCATCTACTGAGAGTAACATATGAGTTTAGTTATGATTTATTTTTGGGAAAGAATATATTCCTTAGAATTTCTTATAAACGGAATATCGTTGTTAATTAGTCAAACTTTTTAACCGCGAGTTTGTCTGGCGTATATTAGTGAAGTATAGTATTTAGCTGTTAACACTTAAATGTATACGTTATACACATCTCAGACCACACACGTTTTAGAAGTAATCTTTTTTATACATATTAAACATATTCACGTATACATAATAATATATTATAATATACAAGTCCCACGGGTTGAATGTTGTTATACTTGTAATAAACAAAGGTGTAAGTTCCGAATCGCTCATATACGTCGTACTGCATATAATACACGTCCTCTCTATCGAGTTCGTAAGTTGAGGTTATAGAATATAATATAATATTTAAATTATTCTGAAAGGCAATGAAATCTACTTTGGCGGTTTCAGCTAAATATTTAAAACAAAGTATGTATAATATATGGTCATTTAGATTTTTTATGACACGAAAAGGTGCATGATATGCATGTAGGTTTTATTATTATTTATTTGTTAATGCGAAGTAAATGTGTACAATAAATTTTAGTATGTATGTTGAGTTTATTGTCAAGTTTTCTAAACGATGGTTAAATAATAATAATAATAGTAAGAAATAAATTATACTAATGGCAAATTATTTTTTTTTTTATAGTTTTTGTGTATCTACTATTTATTTAATACATATTTCGATAATATAAGTACTTTACTTTAATTTTTTTTTTTAGATAAGTTTATTCAAATTTAAGTTTTAATAGAATTAAAACTTATAAGACTAATAACATTTAAATATATAATATATATTTGTTTAAATAATGATCATGTATAAAAGTAATTTAATTTGTTTTTTTAACTTTGTTAAAGATATGATATAAAAGAAAGAAAAATAATTGTTTTCCATTACTGTTAAAAGAAATTATTTTGGGATTGAGGAAAATAGTATTTTGTTTAGGTATATACTAGGTATACTAGGTATACTAGGTATACTAGATATAACAGGTATATGTATTATACATGATTGTGTAAAAAATAAATATGTATAATCAAATAAAAAATTTAATTTAAATTGAAATAAAGAAATTGGTTCAATTACATTTTAATTATTGATTAAGAGCAAGTTTTCATTTGTACGTTCTATAATAAGAAAAATAATAATAATGCACCTAACTGAAGTAATAACTAATTATGCGTAATACAAATTTAATTATTCACTTATTATAGATTTTTAATTGATATACACCTATTATTATATAACTTATTAGAATATCATTATAAATATTAAGTCGTAAAATTATCTGATTTTCCTACAATATAAACCTAATATCGAATCGTGTTAACTATTACTCGGTGTACTAAAGTCATATTGCAAATAGTTGATAAGTGCCTTAATATGTATACTTAGATTAGAATTTTTTACAATATATTTTTATTTAGTTAAAAAGTTGTAGTAAACACTTAATATTATTTTAAAACAAATTCATCAAATTACGTGAATTTTAAATAAAAGATTAATTTTAAATCAAATGAAATTCGTTCTTAATATTATATATATTATGTTAAATGAAAAAATATATTTATTTTAATCATATTTAACGACTCTGAGTGTAATAAATGTACTAAAGATAAAATTAATAAAATTATTGAAAGTTTTTTTTTACAGAAAAAGAAAAATATGATTATTCGAAAAGAAAGGTATTACCTATATATGCACATAATACATATGTATACTGAAATATTATCATATATCATATATATACACGATACATACAAAAAATATTACAATGAAAAATTTAAGTTTTGCGTGTAAATCGAGCAATTGGAGCAATCAAAATTCAAGTTTACAATTAGATAATGTTTGATTAAGCACGCATGCCTTTATATTTTAAGCTCTTTATACTTTTTAATACTCTTGTCAAGTTATAACAAGTGATTAATTGTATAATATTGTACACATTAAACAAATCTATATATTAACAATGATAAAACTATTTTCAACTGTTAATGATAAAAAAATTAATTTAGGTATGTATATAAATAAAAATGAATAAATAAAATGTAGTTTTGTTGATATAAGATAATAAGCAGGGTTAATTTTATCATCGATATCGATTTTATATGTCTACCATTAAATTTGTTACAAATTTTAAATTATATTATCAAGAGACCATGTATATACAGACAGTCATCGTTGAATTATGTAAAATAATTGTATGATACTACAGATTTTAAAAATTCAATAAATACGCGTATTAACAAGTATAGTTTAATTATTTTTACACGTAGTATTTTTGTAATGTTTGATTATATCAACTATATATCTAAGGAATACCATACTACTGTGTTAAAATTTAACCTTAATATTTTATTATTTTATATTTTAATTGTTATTTGATATCTATAATGTATTGCTTCTTAGTATACATAATAAAATAAATTGTTAAAAAATACACATTTTTGTATTTTTGGTTACGGGTGTAATCAAAATGCATCGCATTGCAACGGGTATGGTGTGTATACAGAGTGCGAGCAAAGATCCGGATCGAATAAGGAAAAAAAATAAAAAGAAAAAATGAAAATTACAAACTAGTGTACCATGTCTGATTATGCAAATGGGAAGTTGTGTCCGGAATATTGTTCTCAATTTCGCGGGGTATAGACTTTAATCTCAGTTTTCCCCTTGGCTGATTCCTTCTCGCGCTACGTGAACAAACTTTAAGAAAAATATAATTCGTCTCGATACAAAAAAAATATAAGAGTACGCATATTATTATTATTATTATTATTATATACGCCTATACAAAATAATATATTATTGTCGTATATATTTTATACGTGTGCACACAGTAAACGCGCAACGAGTTTTACGAAATGCATTCCGCTTGGTTTTTTTTTTTATTATTGTGTTCTGTAATACATGGCATTAAGATAAAAACAAAAACGTATTTTCTTTTCACATTATTTTTCTAAGAATTTTTTTTATTGAAATTTAATTTTAACATAAATATGAAATAGAAATGATTGCGATTTAATCGTGGAAAATAATATGTTAGGTACCAAGTACAGAAAGTATAGTTAACGCCACTACATATTACCCATTACATATGTATGTAAATATAATAATATTAATGTATGTACTAGGGAAGAAATAATATTATAATTATAAGGAAAACTTAATTGATCTAGATAAAATCAAATTAATTATAAAACCTAAATTTTTCTATTATCTATGAAAAAATTATAGCTATATATTAATTTTTTTAATTTCAACTCAATAACTAATAGTTTTTAAATACAGTAATTATTTCTCAAGTAGAGTAAACATGAATAATAAAAAAAAAAATCTATAATGTATGTAATGAGAAAAATATTGGTATAGAAATATAGATATAATAATTTTATTTAACTATTGATTTAAAAATAAACACATTATTTACTTTGGAGATAGTGTTTTTTTTTTTTTTAAATCAAAATAATGAAATAATGAAAACGAAAACATATATATTATATATAAAAAAAAAAAAATAGAAGTAGCCTTTATTATAAACTTTAAACTTGGTGTTTAACAATTAACAGTAAGTATCAAGTTTAATATTTCAGTAATATTTTTGTTTACATACAACTATTTGTAATTTATATATTTATTTTACGCAAAGGTAAGAATATTGTTATTTGATAATTTAAAGATGAATACCAAAAATAAGATGAGTTTAAACTTAAATACTGTTTAGGATAAGCCATAATTAAGCATCATCGTCCATGAAAAATATAAAATTTAATTTTTTTTTTGTTGTTTTGTTGACAATATGGTTTAATTGATTTGAATAAAAGCACGGTTTCTTTTTTATATGCTACCTGTTAACGTTGAAATATAAATCTTTTAAAAACATTTTTTTATTGTTATTATTATTGTTAAAAATTGTTAATAAAATTTATTAAAAAAAAAAAAAGATTGAAAAACTGATATTTTGAGTGGTTTGAATAAAATAAAATACTCTAATTAGGTATTCAAAGTATGGAAATTAAAAAAAACTTAAATTATAAGTAATTTATTTGTATTTCAAACAGTAAAAGTTAAAAAATAATTCAAACTAATACTTTACTAAATTGTTAAAAATGTTTTTTCGGTTATGTTTTAAAACCAATATAGTATTTCAAAAAGTATTGTGCATAATGTTTAAAGGTATTTTGTCACATTTAAAATAGTCAAATAGTTTTTTTTTGTGTTTAAATTATTTATGTTTTTGTATTTTTTTTTTTTTTTAATAACTTAACTATTTTATCGCTGTTAACAAATTATGGAAGCATAAATAATATTGGTACAACTGATAATAATTCATTAAAACAGTTTTTGTTGTTAAAATAAATATAATTTTTTACGGTACATTTTAAATATTGTCCTAAAAATTATTGCTCTATTCGAAACACGACAAAACCATTATCTGAGCTCTTGTAATTATTTTGTCATAACGGAAAGGATGGTCCTTTTGCATTAACTCCAAAAAAGCTATAGGAAATGGACGAGTAGGAAATAAAACAGAGTTTATCAAAATATGTATGTACAATGTCCAGCTGCTGCATATATTATAATATATTTTATGTAGTTATATGAGTATGACACGATATTAGGTACCTATGTGTAATATATATATATATATATATATATATATTATATTATATTTATTACAAATTATAATGTAGATTTTTATATTCCATTATTCTAATGCTTATTGCACTTTAAACCAATAGTTTATATAATTATATACATACATATATATATATGTATATATATATATATATATATAATATACACATGATAATATGTACTTTTAGTAAATATTTTTTTCACGGAAAAGCGATCAACAGTTTAGTATTTAAAATTAATAATTTAGATGACATTTATATTGAAATTATTGTGTTTAATATTTTACCGTATTTTTATCATAATAGAATTGTAATAGATATTTATTTTATATTATATGGTTATTATAATATTTGAGAAAAATATAAAAATAACAATAAGGTTTGGGTGGAATAAACTGTACAAAAATATCTGATGAATTATTAAAGTTATTAATAGGTGAATTGTTTAATTTAATAATGGAATAAATGATTTCAATTTATTTATTCTAACTTTGTAAATAATACTTTTCACACATATTAAATATCAAATATTTAATTAGTTATTACATTTCTTTTTAAAACTAATAATTAATAATTATATATTTTTTCAATTATTTATATATAGAATGATTGATCATTTTGTATACGGGTAGTTAACAATGTTCTTATAATGAACATATGACAAGATTGCGTTTTTTTTTCAAATTTAAAAATAATATTACTGTTAGGTAATTTTTGAAATTAATTTAATTTTGGTTTATAAAAATTTAACTACAATTTCGTAAATAAATATAGGTAATGCTTAAAATTATTATTTAAAAAAATAATGTGGGTTTTCAGATTTATTTAGAAATTGATTTATACTTCTAAGATATGTCAAATATACGATGCGTCAATGCTTTAAGTCTTTTCTACACGAATTCAAATGACAATGGTTCACGTTTACTTATAAAAAATTTAAGCTCCTTTGTAATTGAATAATAGTTTATTCCACAGCATTACAGTATTTTTAAATTAAATTGTATATACAAGAAAATAACATCTAACTATAAACATGATGTACAGTGAAAAAAAAAAATACTAGTAATCAATACAAATTTTGTATTTATTTAATATTATCAATTAGTAAAAAAAAAATAAGGTATCTATTAAGTCCAAAAATCTTCAGTACAGCGTTCAAAATAAAACGAATTTTACATTAGATATAAGTAGGAATATGTATAATACATATATAGTATATTTACCTGTATTACGATATAAGCAGGCGAGTGTATATTCATACCGCATATGTTTCTAACAAATTCTAATATGTATTGCTCACAATTTATTGATTTTCCTTGACCCCATGATAGTTTTTGTGATTTTGAGTTCTAAGTTTTTAATTTATATCAATAACTATTACTTTAGAACTTAAGTCTTAAATAATAGCTAAATCGGTTTTGTATGATGAGGTACCTATATTTTCGTTAAAAATTTTATATTTTATATTTTATATTTAAAAAAGTAGATTAAAATGATAAAATGGTTAGAAAAATTAAAATTTGCATTTAAATGTCAATTGTTCGTAAGTATTGCAATACTTCAAGTATAACTTATGGACAATGTGAAATATTGTGATGCCACTTTGGAATTAACATTGTTATGTAGGAACACCAACGAGGATTTTCGTTTTTTTCCTTCTTAAGTGTACTCTCCTTTATAATCAAGTCGTTTGAAACATTATGTAAAAATATGCACTACAGAAAGTACGCGTGTATAGACTTTGCAATTCAGTGCAACAAATACGTAAACGGGTGCATTTTATTTATTTAATAAATCGTACACAATTATATTTCCCTAAATATCCATCTGTTAATAAATTGACAGTGAGTTTTTCTGACCCGATGATAGATTTTTGGATGGTTTTGATAGCATACCAAATACATTTATATTATATTTGGATTTTCCACCTTTTTACAACAAACACGCATATACAATAACTAATAATAATTAATAACATACTTGATTATTATAGAATATATTTAAGTATATAATAATATATATGAGGTATATTATAAATATACTTAAGTACAACGAGACTATTGTGTAGAGATGGTTTATTCACTTTTTTTAAACAGTAATAACTAAATAACTGATAAAATGTTAAAGATATATTTTTTAAGTTATATATAATACTCATATACATTATAAGTGTACGTCCTATTTCTGAAGTTGACATAATAAATGAAATAACATTTATTCACACACTTTAGTTTAGCGTAAAAAGTTATTTCATATATTGTATGACTTGTGACACATATATTATATGGCTAGTATCAGTATTTCTATCCTATTATACTCTCTTGTAGTAGTGTTATAGTTGACTATCCTTCAACTCGAAAATAAAGCGTTTTGTTTTGTCATGAAAAATTTGCGTCACAACCACTAGTAGGTATTGATTTTTTTTGATTTTTTTACACAGCGTAAAACTATAAACCACACACACATATATATAAGTACACACACACGTACATTCACACGGAGAGAGAATTCAAACTTTTTTTCGCATTACATACCACCGACATTTGTGGTTGTTAAACGCGAAAACGAGAAACTGTACTCTCCCTTGTTGAAAAGTTAAAGAGTTGTAAAGTGTTCGTTGGTTGGGGATCAGTGCACATTTGCATATGGCTTATAATACAGGACCACGCCTATTGAACGTATGTTGTTATTTTCCCATTCAAAACTTTCGAGTGAGCTGGATATGAAACAACCTTTAAGTTGAAAAATTAAAAGAGGTAAATTAATTTTTGAAGATATATTTATATATTTTATGTCGATAATCAACATTATAAAACGTTTTTCACGCAAAACTTATTTATTCCGGTAATATAATGTATTAATTACCCAGGGAAATTTTTTTATTATCAAATTACCATAATTGATTATATTTAATTCTGCGGTTCTTCAAACGACCCACATCCGTAGTCTTTTTTCACGTGTTCTTTATTACCCTGATTGCAATCGATTTGACTCCTCTCCTGCTGACATATATATTTCAAGACAAACAATCAATGTAAAACAAATTCTACTATAATTATCTCTTGTAAATGTAGTATTCTTACTTATCGTGTAAAGATTTTTAATTTTTGATGATGTGATAAAATGTTTATTTATAATCAACTTTGATAGTTTATTTAATCTGGTAGACCATTATTTGACTTATATTTTTATTAGGATATTAGAACCTAAGAAAAATATTGTAAACAATTAATTTTTATAAAGCGGTAAAAATTAACATTCTCATCGCACAATGATTTGTTACATTTTAAATAATATGTATTATATCATTTGAAGATACGTATCACGCAGCAATATTCTGAACTATCTAAAAGTACGATGATATAAGTACTTAGTACTAGATATGTATGTGGAATACGTGATAACCGATTCAAAGTACTATATTAATTATACTATATATTTTAAAATTTTAACTAAAATGATTATTGATTTTTTCACATTTTTGCCAATTTTGTTGCACGTTCTGTATTCTGCGGCGGTATGTATATGTCAAGGATTCAGGGTACCGGATCAAGTTTTACGAGCGTTTTGTACTGAATTTTTACACGAGACCGGTCCCTAAGCTCATTGCATAAGCGTTCCGCATACATTATATAAAGAAAAACAGTAATATAATAACAAAAATAAAAACAGAAAATAAAATTCTAATATTTGTATGTCACTGCGGCTCTTATTATACTACCTATAATATGATAATATGTGTCGAGGTATTGTATTGTTTACTATTATAATTTATATATAATACACACGGAAACTCATTGTAAAACTGCGCTGACCGTTCGTTACACAGTTTTGTCTGCCTTATTCATCGTGGGCTATAAAAATTATTGCTATACGCGGGCCTAGTTTACGTGTACGTGTGGTTCTCCAGGGTCTCGTTATGTGCGAGTATATATATGTGTACGTATACAACATTATATATATACACCTAGGTGGTGGTGGCTATGGGTACTTTCGTGGGTGTTGGCCGCCGCAGGGGTGTGGAAATGGAAACGATCGAAACTGGGGGGGATGCGACACACGGGGTGTGATAAAACCTCTTAGGATATTTTCCCATGTAAAACAATGAACCTTGTTCATGTCAACTGGCGGAAAACAGGATATTCGGAGTGTATACTCTCACAGACGGACGGGCAAATAGATAGAAAGAAAAAGGAAAGTGAGAAATAGAATGTACTTGTGTGTACGAGAGAAAGATAGTGTTTGAGAGAGAGAGAGAGATAGTGAATAACTGAACGCAGTGGGAAATTCCTTTGGGTAATTTAATATCCTTTGGTAAGTTTGGACCTTTTGTAGACAATTCTCCGCTTCAAGCTCACTACCCGTACAGCCACTACCATCACCATACTACCACTGTCGCCTACCCAAAGACCATTCTCACTTACCAAACATAACTGAAATGCAACCATCATACTGGCCAACCACCACAATTGGCTTATATGACTATAATGTTACACATATAATATAATATATGCATTTAGCCATAAATATTTTATGTGCAGCCACTATTCATAATTAAATATTCATTTTTTTCAGAACCCCAATATTAGTTATTATGTATATATTTACCTCGCGAACAAATTAATTTTACTGACAAATTAAAGTACCAGAAAGTCAAACTCTGTCACTCATTTAAACTTATTTCGGTGTAAATAGAAAACATTGAGATACCAAAAAAACTCATTTAATCACTCTTAGATTAATTTATTGCTGTAAAATGATGTTATTAAATTCGTTATTATTTTTTTATTTATTTTTTTTATTTGACAGGTTAATATTGATCCCTATATTATAATCATCTAAATTATACAAATGAAGATATTATACAATTTAATTATTTACTTAAACTTTAAAAAATATATAACTTAAAAAAAATTAGAACCACCAAATGGTATATTATATTTTCAAGAAAGAAAATAAATGAAAATAGTTAATCATTTAAAAGTCACTAAGGATGTTCAGTGTGACGTTTAAAAGAAAGTTGCTGCACCAGTCGTGATCGAAACACCCATATTTGATTTTTGGGGTGTGTTTACAAATTGAATGACAATTATTTTTGATATTTATATTTTATGAACCATCAAATATAATAATTTGTAAATTATAAATGAACGAACGTTTATTTTAGATTACTATACATGAAAACACAAAGAAAATTACTTAAATATGTACTAACTATTATGTGTTTATGCGTGTGGTTGATTATTAAAAAAATAAATCTATTGAATTCAAAACTACAATGGAAGTAAAATAAATATTAATTTTAATGATTGAAATAATAATTTAAATATTTTACTAATATATTTTTGTTGATACTTTAATAGTTAAAATTATGGTTGAAATAATTTTTCTCAAATAAAATAAAAAATTTAAGAATGAAACTATAAAAGTTAATGATTTGTATCTGTAAAGTCATATATTATAATACACTTAATTCTGGAAATATAATTTCTACTCATAATAAATTATGATTTATATAATTTTATTTTATTTTAATTTAAAATTTAAATTGATATAATCATATTGTGGCATTGTCACATATGTCATAAATTAATCGTTTATGTTAAAAGTTGTTAGATTAAAAATCTAAATTGCTTATAGTGTTTGTAATTTTAATATATTAAAGGCATCAAAAATGATAATTGTTTTTTTTGTTAGAAGTTTTCATCCCAAATGTATCTTGATTGACATTTTTCATTTCTTACCTCTCGTTTATAAAATAATTTATAAAAAAGTATTTATTATTCTTAAATTAAAAATTTTTTTTTTAACTTAATTTTGAAAGGAAATTTAAATTTTAAAAAGAGCAGGCAAGGGGATACCGCTCTATTGTACATAACATGTTGAATAAGTCACTATTATGGGAGTATTAAATTTGAATTCAACGATAAACTATCGTATATAAAAAATGATTCTGAGCAGAGACGGTCTGTCAGTCTATATCATGAAGAATATTTCATGATGGTATGTTTTTTTTATATAAACATACTAAATAGCTATTGAAATTATTTATTTTACTGAAAGTATTACAATAGATTGAAATAATTTTTTTCAAAACTATTGCATTATTATATTATTAGTACTTAATTATTAAAATAATATATATTTATACCGTATTTTATCAACTTATATAACTAAAAAACGTGTTAATATGTTTTTATAATTATCATAAACCAATAAAAATAGATCATATTTTAAAATAAATCATTAATGTCATTGCATAAAATGAAATTCATAATAATATAAATATATATAAAAGTTATATTTGATATTTTTTTCATAGCAAAATTATGAAGTATGTAAAAAAATCTCAACAATCAATTGTAGATAAATAATAATATACTATGAAATAAACTATTTTAATTAGTATTTATAATACTTAACTAGGAAAAAATATTTAATTAAAATTTATTTTAAGCTAATCATTAGTAAGTTATATAAAAATAAAATAAATCTGTATAACATTTTGACATATCTTATATCTAATTAAAAATAAAAAAACAATTTTTATAAAATGAAAAAAAAAACAAATTATTAGAAATTTGGATTTGTTTTATTATGTATAATAAATTATGTTGATGAAAACTTTTACCGAATATATAAAAGATGAATGGTTATCAGTTGACGAGAATATTGAGAGTAGGTACTCGTATAATATTAAAATAAATATGTTATATTATTGTGTTTGCTGGTACGATCAGTAAATTAAATTAAAATAATGATAGCTGATATTAATCAGTTTATCTACTGCTACACTTAAGTAACTAAAGTAGTTATTTTGGCATGCAAGAAATGTTTTTAAAAAAAGAAATTTTTTTGTTTTTTTTTTGCCACAATATTATAACTATCATAATCCGACAAACCGCGTTAATCATAGTTATGTAAATTGAATTTTTATGGTTTCACAATGAATTTATAAATATATTATATGTGTGTGTGCTATATAATATTAATTATGTATATATTAAGTACATTATACCTTTTTAATTCTTTTTATAATGTACTTATTGTTTTCATTTTGTTGTCGAATAACACAATATAATCGGCATAAATAAAGTTCAACGATGTGAATGTAAAGTATTGTAAAGCTGGTTGTATTTTTTTTCTAAAATTTGTTTTCTTCCTTGGATACGCTTATGGTTATCACTCTTGAGTCTTGATAAATATTCACACTAATCTATCTAACAATTTACCTATAATCGTATGTAAATGCGTTAAAGATTATATGGCGTATATTGTGTTTTGATATTGTTTCATTTATCATTATCATCAGACAATTATAAATTAAAAATAAAGATCAACCGCAAATTCATAGCTTTAATAATTATTTATAAATACAATATTACGACGACGACTTATATTTGTGTATAAATGTTTAATTAACGTAGATGGCTTAACGCGTGATTATGAAGTATTTTGTGCAGAGTAAAGTTTTCTCGAGATGTTGCGAAATCGTTTAATCTCCCGTCGGCGATGACTCTATTTTGTATATATATTAAACACGCACAACAAGTGCATTTTATTTTTTAAGTTTATTACGTAGTTAGTGTATGGTACCGAGAATCAAGTTTCATTAATCTCAATGAGTTAAAAAAAAAAAAAAAAAAAATAGTTCCCTGAAGTGTCGTTTGTGTGCGGCTTCTCTTTTAAGTCACTTACGCTATATTAAGTATCAACTAGCAGTCTTTATTTTTGAATAAATTATTCATTTCATATTAAATGGTTAAATTCAGAGAAATTGCACCGTTGTGTATAGGTGTCAGTTAATAATATCTCATCACTGAGTCTGTATCAATGAGTACGAAGAAAATCATTAATGATTTTGATGAATTTCTTTAATACGTTAGAGTTAGGTTAGGTTTATTTTAATAATGAAAAATAATTACCATAGCAACCAAATCTAGAAAAATTATGGTATTCTCAATAATTTTTAATTGTTAAAAAATCCGTGAGCAACTTTTTATTGGATGTAAGATTTCTATTTTTTTTATTCTAATCCCGATTTTTTAAGTTTAGTCGTTTAGTTATAAAATCAGTAAATCGGTTAGTCTTAAATCATAATAAACAATTTTACTTCAAATTACAGACTCATTAAAAGCTAAACTTGCATCCAATTCACTTCTTTTCCGGGTTCTTTTATTGGATGGCCTTTCTCCGCATGCATTGTTGTATTCTGTTGCATTTGTGAAAATTTTTACTTTTGACATATTCTTTTTTTTTACTATTAAAAATGTCTTTAAATATAAAACAAAATGTTCATATTCCAGTCCATAGAAATATTGAACATTAATAAATTATTCGTTTATACATCATATTTAAGAATTCTATAGCCTCAATTCACTTCAAATCAGAAAAAATTTCATGGGTGGGGTAACCTAACGTAGGTGCCATTTTAAAAGTATATATTATCAGATAGGGCAGAAGAAAAATCATTATTTTTCATCCATTGCTGTATATAAATATTAATAACAATTCGTTTTAAAAGCTTTTAACGCGATTGTTTCAAAGTAGAAAATATTAACTTTTAAAAAGCGTTGTATGTAGTAATAGACGACTTTTTTTTCTCGCCATGGGTCAAAAATATCGTTGAAATTTACAACGAAAAAGAATATATAATAAAAATACAACTATTTCTGAACAAACTAGGTAATATTTATTGTCGTGTTTTCCATTAGTAAATTATACCATACCGATATAATGTTATTGTTTAGTTAAGAAAAATCATAATTAATTGTTGGAAACTACTTCTGTTACACTGTTTTTTTCTATTTAATACTTTTAAATATCCGATAAACATAATATTTTATTGTGAACATAATTTCTAAAGTTGAATTTTTTTTTTTTTTATTGCGAAACTAATACGAGCAATCCATGAGATTTCTTGACTCGTGTTTCAATTTACTAAGACTATTATTATTTATTAGGTATCATAAATCATAATGTGCCGAAAAAAGTTGTTTATACATTTGACTTGCAATAATTTGAGCATATTGTTTAATGTTCCGAGTAAAAATAAAGATATATTGGTTTAACAACGATGTTTTATTTTATATCAATACTCTTTTGTGGACAATGGAAAAATGCCATGTAGTTATCGATCGGAAAACGAGGTAAGTTGATACTTTTATGTGGTAAATGTTTCAATAACTTTTACATTTTTCCAAAATTCGATTTCATTATACGACATTTTATTTTTAAATAACAATATTTTTTTAAAACGTAGTTTATGATATTTTATATATAATGTATATATTAAATTATGAATTTTAAAATGTTACTCAAATTATTGTAGTAGAAAAATAATATTTTAAAATATTCAATAATTTTCTATAATATTTCTTAATTTCAACTTCAGTTACATGTTTTATTTGTAAATCCTTCAATTATTATAATTTATCGAGAACCCTATTTTTTATGTTTATATGAAATTGATTATTTGGACACTTTTACATTATTATAAGTTGTACTGACCTATTCACGTATAAATACGACATTTCGTAGTCTTCAAAACTTAGTTTCACCGTCAAATTTTGACTTCATTATTACTATAATTTTACCTGATTACATAAGTTATATAAGTTTAAAAAAAATTACGAAAAACATGGTGTTGGTTAAGTAGAAATACCCGCAGTTTTAAAGTGATTATTTTTATTAATAAATTATTAGTATTTTATAGACTCGTATGTACTTATTGCATCATATTGTAATCATATAAATTACGATCGTAGAGAGGCTAAACTTTAATATGAACAATAAGCTGCCTAGTTATTATCCCTTTATATACAAAGAACCTTTAAATAAAATATATAGGTGACTGATGTGCGTCTTATCTTGTCACATCGCTCTAGGCATGGCGTAATCCTCGGGCAACGGGCGGCCTGTTTCTCGGTCTTTGATCACATTAATGTATAAGACTTCCTACATCGCCGGAAGTGTAGATGTTCGCAAATACGCTCGCATAGTACTTATTTCGACAGAAATTCGTCGCACAATATAACACTATTATAATATATTATATTAAAATAAATCACACGCACTCACAAGCGGCGACAAGAAAACGAGATTTTCAGAAAATAGTCCACAGAAGATACACGCACGCGATCGTCAAACCCATTTACCGGTGAAACACCGACTGACGTCTCATGTTTGACGTAAAATATCGTGGTTACCGGTCGCACGAGTCCATTTACGATATTATTTACGGCTATCGAGTATACGGCTGTTGGTGGTTGCCTCGTTATAGTATTATCCACAGATAAATATAATTTATATCTGTGGTATTACCATTACACCCATAAGCTGCGTATCATGGCGTTTTTAAGGAGAGTACACAATTCGCCGTAACGTGTAAAATTCTTGTTTTTTTTTTGTAATTGGCTTAACAATTTGTGATTGTTAAAATTTAATCGTAGTTACTATTACAATATCATAAACATCACTAAGTTAAATATATTCAACTATTGGCCACGTTTTTACAGTCTATAGTTAGGCTGTTCACTGATAATATACAATCATGATCATAATTTATTAGTAAGTGAATATGGTATTGGTTGCTTAGTTGGTAATAATATATGATTGGGTACGTTTAAAAAGTTTGTTGTGTTCGGAATTCAAGATACGACACAATGGTTGTGACCCCTCTTTAAAGGCGTTATTCCACTTCTGCCGTGTTCATGTAACCATTGAAACGATATTTTTCGATTGGTCAATTCAAGTTTTCGAACAATTCATACACAGGTTACAACAATAAATCTGAAATACAATAGTATTTCAACTCGATCGACGTGCGAGGTTATAGCGTTTACCGATTCTTCGTATGAAACAACCGTTATTAAAATTAAAAATATTATATTATAATATATTTTAAACCCAGAATACCAAAATTGAAAATAAACGTCGTATATGACACAGCAGTATTAATAGAACCATTACAATCAATACAAACATTCAACTGTAATAACATAAACCAAGATTTTCGAAAAATAATTTGGTGCCGCGATTAATTAAATCTTGCGATTAGTAAATGACATATTAAGTAATAATGTCATAAAAGTCCTTATATTCTGTATTAGAGAGTATCGTCCGATCTCACTCAGGGAATAGTTAAATCAATTACTAATTATTATTTATAATCTATAACAGCCCCCTAAAATATCCAAATTTTTGTATTACACACATAGTTCCGATTGTCTCGAATCGGCCAAATTTAAATAAAAAATCAATATTCTAAAAACTAGCACCAAGGATTGTGAATTTTTTAACCTAAAACAAATGATATAAATTAAATAATAATATGTATAAATATATTATTTTACAACATTTACCCCCCCCCCCCCCCCTAACCAAAAAAATTGATTTAATTCACTCTACTCGTAATATATTATTAAAATATTGTATTATATATTATATTATAACCTTTAGTTATATTAATAAATCAATTATTTTAAAGAGTGCTGTATATTTTATCAAAATAAATATTATTTTAAGTACACTTCACTTTCTGTAGTACACAAAGTGTGTCATATTACATACAATTTTAGGGGCTGGTCCATAAATACAAACACTCGAATTTCTTAATTACATTTAAATATTATCACAGATTTCAAATTTAAAAATAATTGTTTTCTAGAAATTAAGGTTCATTCGTTATCATAGTTCAGTGTGAAATTGTCTTTAGATTTTATAACTTTATTTCGAAAAGTTGTCTAGCTGAATGCTAGAAAAAATGTGTGGAGAGGATGGTGATTTCTGAATTAATTAGTATTATTCAGTGATTAGGTTTAACTGTTTATTAATCGTAGTTATGAAATTACTATCGTTTCTGACTATTTCAGTAATATTCAATATACGTAAAGTATCTTCATTGCTTCACTATAAATGTTAAATAAGGAGAAATGTTTTTTTTCTGAATATAGTAACGTAATATAAAAATATGCAAATCTTATTTCATTAATTAATTAATGATGTTATGAAAATAAAATATAATTCAGAAATTGACATAATTACATAGGTGGGTAATAATTTGATACATTATCTCTTTATTATGTATATTTGTATATAAAAAAAGTTCAGTATATTTTGTCTTCCACATTATAGTTTTTATTGCAATTAAAAAAAAAAATTATTATGGTTAATTAAATAGTAAAATATCTCTATTATTTAAAAAGATTTTATATTATATTTAATGTTTTATAACTTCATTCTTAAATATTTTAAATTACAGATATTAATTGCCAAGATGAAAAGCGAGGCGAGTGTTAGAATCCTTTAGTTATGATATACAAATGTAGTATAAATATCCATTATACCATTATATTTTTTTTCAAACTTCTTTTTTTTTTATTTGTTTGTTCCAACTTGATTTGACTATTTAGAATTTACACTTTTTAAACAACGTTGATATTGTACACTTTTTATATGTATATAACTTACAGATAGCACAGGCTAAGGTTAAGTTAGATTAGGTTACAAAATCGAATCGACACTATTTCTTTTTTTTTTATAATGGAGAATAATTTAATTTTTGTATATTTAGTATCGCGAACATTTAGATTTATGTTAGTATTTCTAAAATATTCTCATCGCAAAAGATCTGTCCAAATGATGGATAATACGCATAACACAATCGATTTTATGGGACGGTGCAGCCGCCGTATAATTATTTGATACTCTACGGATGGTAATGAATTTAATTAAAAACAAAACGTTTATTTGCCCCGAAATTTTATTGCTTTTTTCGGGTATGATATAAATTATATAACGTTAGGTACTTATATTAATCGCGGCGTATTTGCGTCCATTTCAAATAAGAACCATAACCCCGCGGGGGCATTTATACATGCGATCGTATACTTATAACAAAATCTGCGCGTGTTTTTACGAATGAACAAAGAGAGAATATATAAAAAAAAAAAAAAATAATAATATCTTTAGCCGTCCTTATATAGTTATAAAAAATAATCTTATCAATTTGTATACGGTTCGCATACTTTGGTTGCGTGAAGTAATATTATAGCGGTAGACGCAGTTGATATGTAACGAATATAATAATCCTCAATTGTGCAGTTATATTGTTTATTATACAGAGAAATCGCAAAATTTTGGGAATTAACTGAAGATCATAGTTAAAATCAAGATTCACAAAAACCGTATCGGATAGTTTTTTATTTTTTAATAGCTATTAGTATTAAAACTATGATAGCTTAACAATTAAAAAAAGTTAAAACAGAGAATATTAATTACAATATATTATCTAATAAAGGCAGCATCTAATATTAAATAAATAAATTATGATTTTATATAGAAATTATGGATTTTGCATTGATTGTGGAGCAGAGATTAAAAAAAGATAAGTTAAGAAATTTAAGAGAGTATATTAAAATTAAGCGTTTAGCCTGCAGAACAGGTCAATTAAGTAAAATATGGGAAAGGTTACAGTCATATTCATTTAAATGAAGTATACAAAATGGAGAATCCTTTAAGCTAAGTTTAAATGAGTGGCAGGGTAGTAGATAATGCCTCATACGTAATCGATTGAATTAGATTATGTATGATATATTTAAGCGTAAGTTATTAAAAAGCAAGTTTTTTTTAAGGATATTAGACATAATATTTCTATATTTCGAGGCGAAGTTTGCAAGAAGATTGTTCCAGTGAGAGGACTATAAGTATCGGGCAGTTATTAATTTGAATGGGTTTTCTGCAGTCTATCACACGTTTTATGCAAGTGAATCATAAGCCAATAACGGTCAATATTTCATAGTATATCTAGGTGATGCAAACTTGATTTTCAATCAGCTGATATTCAATTATTATCATTTATCATTTCGTAAATTTTGATATATTTCATTCGCATTAAACAAATTAGGTATTTGTTTTTTGTTAGCACAATTATTTTAAGTCGTGGCTGGTAAAAACTACGAGGCTTGCGAGCGTTCGTGTACCTAAATGTTGTTTCTTATCCGTTATTGGATTACCATAAGCTACCTTTCAAAGTATTAGCTTTAAATATATAATATAGTGAATGAACCATTAGTCCAATGATGTTGTACGTAAACGTTATCAGAAAAATAGACATTGACATTTTAGTGTTATAAATAACTTAGGTAATTAAATTATCTAAGTCATTTTGAAGATACGTGTATATTTATATCAATTCATAATACATTGGAAGCAAGGGTAGTAAAATTTTAAAAGAAACTTTGACAGATCATTTCTAAGATGACTAGAAAACATTTTTAAACCATACAAGAAACGAGTAACTTACTGCGAATAAAATACATTATATTAAATGTTGTTTCAACAGTTATGAATTAATTTTAGTTTTTTTATCTACGTGATTTTAATGTGATTTATAACTTTAATTAATATAATATTGGACAACAGACAATTTTGTGAAGTGATGTAGAATGGCTTATCTATACCTAAATAATCCTTTAAAACAATTAATAATACGTTTAATATTTGTATGCGCGTGTAGCAATTATAAAAAAAAAATATTTTTTTTTTTTTAGTTCAGATTATCAAAACAAAAATACAAGTTTAAAATATAAAAATAAAAAAATAAAAGTTTTTATGTTAACAATATCAAGCAATAATGGAAAATCATGCAGAACATAGAAACTTAAAACGATTCTAAACACAATGATGAAAAATCGAAATCCATCAACTGAAATTCAATTAAATAACGTAATATATAATGTATAAAAAAAATAATCGGAAAATCGAATTGATACCACTATAATAATTATTTCAGTAACCATATTATGGGTACCGAAAATATTCGCTATTGAGGGTGCCTGGTAATTTAAAATTTTATAGATTTAAAACTCAATATCAATATTATATATATATTTATTAGCGATAACTATTTTCGCTGCTCACAACTATATTGTTTTATGTCACCGTATCTATCTGATAAATATTTCACCGTGTTCGATGGCTGTTTTATAAATCTGCAGTGTTTAGAT
This sequence comes from Melanaphis sacchari, assembly GCF_002803265.2. Classification (NCBI taxonomy): domain Eukaryota; kingdom Metazoa; phylum Arthropoda; class Insecta; order Hemiptera; family Aphididae; genus Melanaphis; species Melanaphis sacchari. The sequence goes on along the minus strand of NW_020271547.1, from coordinate 1,025,660 downwards.
AATGAAGAGTTAAAATTAGAAACACCATCACTCATCCGATTGACCAGATGCCGACAACCACAAAAACTGATATACATTTTTTTTAACGAAAAATTTAAATAGTTATACGTATATATATATATATAATTTAAAAAAATAAATGACCTAATCCATCAAATTCGTTCGTGATATTTTTCGAAAATTTTAGCAGAGAATTTTTTTTTTATTTTGCATTTGGGAGGTGCAGCAAACTTTAAATAATATAATGAGAATCAGTATTTTTCATTAGAAAGGACGAATAAATAGATTAATATTTTTAAATTAATTTTGTTAGACAGCCGTAAGGAAACGTCTTATAATGAAACTTTGGTCTTACGTTGATTATGTTGCAGCGAGAGGCAGACGAAATTCATGGTTACATGGTTATATTAATTCCTTTTATTAATCATGTATAACAGTATATAAAGAACACATTAGTAATAATAATTATGTATAAATCACAACGATTTGAAACATATTTTTTTAAATATTTCAATTTTTTCCATCACGGTTATTCCGATAATATTTATATACTATGAAGGCACATATCGTTTTATTTTGAAAACATGCATCATATATTCATATAATATTATAATATAATACATTGCGTTGTGTGTATTTAATTCAACTTTTAACTTAAATTTAATAACACCGTTAAAAATCACAATTCTGCATAAAAATTACATTTAATCGTAAAACAAATTATATTTTCAAGAAAACTTTCATTATAGATATAGTATTATTATACGTTTATATACAACAATAGAAACTATAAATTATAATATAATATGTTATATATTTTAAAAATAATTATTTTAAATTTTTCTAAAACTACGTATAATTTATATTCAATTTTAATCATTATAATACATTCCAAAAATTATTTACAATATTTTCTAATGACCATCTGTATAATAAATGGTGTATTAGTGGGTGTGTAAAATGATGTTATTCATCTGTTTTTAAATCGATACAAATAAATGTTTGTATATTATCTTTTATGAGTCTGTTAGACTATTAAATATACGTTTATAAAAAAAAAACACTCCATTTAAATTTGTGTAATTAATAATAAGTTTTCTGTACAAAAATATAGGATGATATTCAATTTTTTGTTTTTTTTTTTTCAAAAAACAAATCTTTACTTGTAAAAATATTTAATTTTAGTAGACACGTAAATTATTTAGTAAAAACGATTAAACCGCTTTTACCGAGAGTCCTTTTATTTTTGTATGTCAAATGTTGTATTTTTAGCTAAAAATGGAACATTTGTTTGTGTATTATTGTTATTAAATATTTAAATAAAAGCAATTGTATTATTATAATTTTATGTTGTTTAGCGCTTGGAATGTTGCTTAGCGCTTGGAATGTTGTTATTTTACTGAAATATTTTTATTTTTTGATGATGAGTTATCTTTCTACATATTATGTACTCGTAATTAAATCATTAAATTTAATCATTGGTAGTGATTCATTATTTAATTTATTGGTTTTTAAAAAATTTAATAAATAAATTATTCACTTTTTATATTTAATTATAACTATTGAAGGTTAATAATTTTATATGTTTATATTATATAGTTTATATAAAAGCTAAACAGAAAATAATAAAGGGGCAGTGTTGGCGTTCTTATAAATGGAAGTTGTTTAGGGTCAAAAACAATTGCGCTTATCTACTCGTATATTATGACACTTTATTTTACTAATGCATTACGTCTTATAGTTTATTTTTCGATTTAAAACAAAGAAAAGAACTACCATCTAAATTAATTAATTTATGTATATATTTTTAATGAATGCCGGTTTAAAATATACAAATTATTTAATTTTTTTTCCAATTGCATCCCGACTAGTAAACTTGTAAACCATTTAATAAAATATTTGTTATGAAAAAAACGTGTGCAAGTGATAGTAGGAAAATAGAATGTTGGAGGAGAGACGAGCAAAAGTAATGTTTACACAAACGATTAAATACGGAGTGTTTATAATATTGTATAATAATATTTAGGTATGTTATACGGTAAATAATGTTAAACGGAAAATAACGTTATTTATCAATCATTTAAATTATTGACTAAATACATAGATAGATAATCATCGTAATAGTCAAGATATTTATATTATTAGTCAAATAAAGTTAAATAGTTATCGTGATGTAGATATTTTTTAAGTCTAAGATAACGTATTATTTTTATATTGTACTATAATTTGTTAGTTTTTCAAAAAGTTCTGTTGTGACATTTACTATTACAGTATTTCATAACTTTTCAACACTGTGACAGACATAAAAATTATTATTGCAATGGAAACGATGCACTACCTTTGAAGGGTCCTTAACATGACTTTTCTTAACTGTTTTCTTCAGTGTTGACTGTTTATCATAACCTAACCAGCTTATCTTCGCTAGCAACTACCATTTCTTTCATTATTTATGTTAATAGCTAAGTATCTTCAAAAACTTTTGGCAACAATTTGGGGGAATTTTTTTTTTTTTGAGGAGAAAGGGTTGCATAATGTGATTAAATTAAAAAATTTTTATGTGAAAAGGCAATATTGTCCCTTCAATAAAATATCTGGAACGATAATTGTTCCCAGGTTATATTAATGCTTATTTAAATTATATTAAAGATATATACGACGGTAGTTGATAAAAATACAACTAATTTTTTTTTTTGTTATTTTATTATTTTTGATTGTATCGCCTTTCTGTGTAGGGTCACCACCATACATGTATTTGATATCAGCGGTGCCCAATAAAATTATAAAGTTATCATTTAGTTGCATTAAACATTGCACATTTTTGAAATTCAGTTAAGCTATCACTTTATTAAATTTCTCGTTAGACGTCTATGTTAATCGGTGTGTTTATTTTGAGAAAATTGCTTCGTTCAGTCACAGAAAAACAGTATATAATTATAATTTATAATGAATCATGTGTTGAAGTAAATTATTTTTTATTTTTTCCCTTCTTAGTGATGCAGCTGACGTTTCTGACCTCTTCCACATTCATTTCATAACATCATGTTCTTGCCTACCCTATAAAGATTTACTCACTCTTTTACGTTTCATCGCATCCTTTCTATTATGTTCACAATCTTATTTTATACATAAAATGCTTTACCAGTTTTATAATTCATATTATTTCGGCTATCTCACTAATTCATTTAAAAGCATAATTTAATATAATCTGTTTTTATGATTGCGTACTTTTAATTTCTTTCTTATTATTTTTATTATTGTATATCTCATTAAATGCCGTATTACATTAAATAAATAAATAGACATTCTATAACTAGTTATTATTTAGTATCATCTAATACCTGTTTAATGTGACCTTTTTTTTCAAATCCTAATAATGGTTTTTATAAAATAAGTAAGAAATACTGTTTCTAGAAGTTTTTAAGATTAAATTAATATCCTAATTGCGTCTTACGTATTTCAATATAAATATAATACTGTGCATTTATAAGAGCTTACAATATTTGTCACTAATATTTTAACAATACGAGTATAAAGTTTTTATGTGAAATTCATATACTTCACATCCACGATATTTCAATTATTAGAATTTCAAAACAATGCTTAGCATGCTGCTTACCTATCAAGACGACATTATTATATTATTAACTTGTTTCATACAAAAGAGAATTATATAGGTAATTAAGAGTTAAATATGTATTTATTACAAGACTGACTAACATAAAAAAAAGAAGATATTTGTGTGATATGATGTATGAAAAAATTAAATAAGTAACATTTTAATTTTATGAGATTTTATTTTTATCATACTTATTTGATTTACAAGTTGATACATTATTATTTATTATATGACCTATTCAATCGAAGTACTTATAATTGGGATACAACAAGCCTATTTGAAATTGAATCACAATCGGGCATTTCCGTTATTATAAAATTTTGTACATTTCATACAGTTATTAACGTAATTCACTTAGTATAAACGGTAATTCCACTTTTGTGAGCAAATAACGTCTCATATTCCGATATAACGCAATTTACCGTAACATTGACACAAACACGCGTGGTAGGTAAGTGACGTATATACGATAATAAACTCTCTTTTTTTTGGCGTGGGGGTAGGGGAGGGCTTTTATGACAATATTGAATGTGTAAAATGTGCCCTCATAACCATTTATTATGCAACAGTTGTGGCGTAATATTTCGGCGTGACCGTGATCGGCGCGGGGGCGTAAGTGCATGAACAGCGATTGGCCGTCGCGTCGATGTGTCAGACGGCATGTTCGTCCTGTCCGAGAACGACGCGACACTTTCGTCATACCGAACTGGGCACGACCAGTCGCGGGTCGGCGGCCGGCGGACAGTCGAGCGCTTCTAGCGCGGCGATAGGCGTTTGCGGTACGACGTAACCACCGACGGACGCCTTGAGCCGCCGGGTGGGTGGATCTGGTTTCCGGTGGTGATGGCCACTGTTGTGCTGTAGCGAGTGATGGTCGGCTAGACTGGCCACCGATTCTTTGATAGCCGCCAGACCGGCCGCGGTCCGTCTGCCGGCAACACTATTGCCGTTGTTGTTGTTGTTGTTGTTGTGGTTGCTTGTCAACGCGGTCGTCGTCGTGGTCGTGTACTGTTTACCGCCGTTGTGCCTGGCCACGCCCGCGATGGTCGCGTACCGTTTGGTGGTCAGCGTGGCCGCCGACGTGCAAGTGCACGGCTTGGTGGTGTCCACCTCGTAACACGACCCATTGCCGCCCACGGCCAGCGTCTGCCTGTAGTGTTGCGTGTGCTGCTGGTGGTGATGGTGTTGTTGTTGCGGTTGGTGGTTGTGGTGCTGATGTTGTGACTTGTGCGGGTGGTTTAACGTGGCGCTGCAGTACGTCGCGGCGACCGGTAATCGACATCCGCCGCCGGAAGCGCCCGAGGTCAACCCGTCGCAGCCGATCTTCGGCGGGCATATGTCGGGCGGCGTTTTGCTGGTGACGCTGTTGCCGCAGGATTCCGCCGCCCCGCCACCCGGCGACGACGACGACGACGACACGGCCTGATCGACACCGCCATCTGATACGCACTGTGCCGATTGATGACGGCCCGACGCCACGGCCGCCGACGACTGATCCGACCGCGACGTCGTTTCAGTGGCCGCGGCAGTGGCGGCACCGGCATCGCTGTTGGGCGAATCGGGCCGCCCGTTCGCCGAACAGGCCGACGACGTCCGGTCGGCGCCGCAGGTCGGGGGCGGAGTGTCCAGCGACGGTTTCCGGTTGACGGCCGTGTACTGAACGCGGTCTTCCAGCCGCCGGAAGTACGCTGTGATGGTGAACACGGCCGACGCCTCGGACGCCAGGAATGCTAGGCTGCACGCGACGAACGACCAGCCGTATCGGTAGTCGTAGTCGGACCCGATCTCGCTTTCGCTTTTGAGCCCGTCGTCGTCACCGCCATCCATCGATTGGTAAACGACCGGCGAGAAGCTGTCGTTGAGCACGGAAGCGAATACGAACAGGCCGGCCGCAAGTATAAGTCCTGCGAACAATTCGTTATATTATGCTATTGTAAGTACACGTTATAATGAGCGGGAATACGGGGTGGGGCGATGGGATGAAGTTAGTCGTTTTGGAAGAGCGCGGGAAGGCCAATGTTAACACCCATATTTTTTTCCATGTGATATTCACCTACTATCTTACAGTTATGTCAGATTTTATTATTCTGATTTGGACAAATAATTTTCTGACTTCTATGTAGCGAGAAATTTCCACTTTTCTGTCCGCTGAACATAGTGGGATTTCCGATTGACCGCTCTATGTATAGGGAAGAAAAATACCGTTTACTGTCTGCTGGACGGAATAAGATCATATTCTAACGCTTTAACCGGTTATTATATTTTCTATACAGCCGTGACAAAAAAAGAAAAATATTTTTTCAACTTTCTAGAAATTAATTTTAATTTTTTATTTACATATTCATATTTTGTACATATACTCGTAGTTGTATTTTAATACTATATTATGTTGTAATTCACAATAATACTGATTAACTACGACTGGAAGAATATTCGATTACTAAAAAACATATTTTTAAAAAAAAGTTTAAATATGAAATATAAATATATAAATATTGGTTCTGTCTGATTAAAGACAGATATTCTTACATGTTGATGTTTTTTTAATTTTTATTTGATGTTTGTTGTTAGGTTAATTATACTCATAAAAGAGTATATTTTATAATTTACCTAATATATATTTATATTTATTTTATATGTATACCAAAATCCAATAGGTAAAAGGTAAGAGAAGTTAATAATTAATAATTTAAATTCATTAAATTATTAAATATACAATCCTTCGGTCCACGATACGCGTTATTGAATACTATATGCAGGTACATATTTACTATTATAAAGAAAAAAAGGATCAGTGTTGAAAAACATAGGTTTGTTAAAAACAATCAGTCGGCTGCGCTATTAAAGTATTAAAATGATTCCACACAATGTCACAACAATATTATGCAAACCTAAATGGATTTTAAATGATAATTAATAAATAGATATTCAAGTTAATAAGAAACAGTTGTTAAAAAAACTAGATTGGTATCAAAATCCACTTTTAGAAAAATAAAAATAGCATTCCTAGACTTAAGGTTTGTCTTGATTCCTACAATTTGTACAGCTATCAAAAAATATTTTAAAACTAACGTGATTCTATTTTATTAGAAAAGTTGAATTTCACAAACAACTGATTCATATCAATTTGCGGATTATAAATCGTTTTTATCATTTACAAATTGTCTTGATTGTAGTTAATAGATTCATCGTCGTTATAGATAACATTTCTTAAAATATACTACGGGATAAAAACGATAAGAAAATATTGAGTTGACTTTTCCTATATATTGTTTTTTATGTTTTTATTGTATATTGTATGGTATAAATTAAAACAGAAATTGTTATGTGCCTCACTTAACAATTTTAACGTGAAAATAATATTTATACGTAGACGATGATAATATTATATGGAACGTTAAATTTCTAAATGTTCGATGGATAATAGTAATAAATGATATGATTTAGAGCTTTGGATGTATGGTATTGATATACATATATATATTATATATTTACAAGGAAATATGTGCATACAACGGGATGTTCAAAATGTAAATCTTTTGTTACCATTAAAAAGTAGTTTAACACGACCTATTGTGGTATATACTCGTAAAAAGATTTTAAAAATGTCATATGCACATATTTCATATAATTAAACCATACTATACAATAGAATATAAACCGCTGGCTTTTTTTGTTCAAAAGAGTCATAGTGAAAATCTGCTTTTTGAAATATTTAACGTTTACCCTCGTCGTTTACGACTATAATATATTATAATTATATTATTATAATAAAATTACTATTGAATGTTTAAAATATATGTACGTATACCATTTTTATAAGTTACTATTTGTCTGCTTTGCAGTGTGATGGTATACGCAGAATTAAAAGGGTAGGAACTATTTGAAGCGATTTTAGTGTTTTTTAGTTTTGCTAATGGTATAAACTTAAAATTACGTAACATAATATATTTTTTTTTTCTAATGAAATAAGCCTCGGCAACTATGGCCATTGGCAACAAAGAGTTAACATGTTACATATAAATATTATTAATTATGTTAGATTTACAAATACATTTTATAACGTTTTCTATGTTGTCCGGGTGTAGAGCTTCCGATAGGATGTTTGAGACGCCCACTTCTTGTCTCTCCGTCTCGTACGAAAGGCATTCCGTAAAAATGTGTTTTATTGAAAGGGGAACACCGCAGCTGATACATAGTGGTGGGTCTTCCTTCTTCATCAGATACTGGTGTGTTATCGACGTGTGTTTTATACGAATTCTATTAATTGCGGTTTCCATTTTCCTTGAGAAGTCTGGTGGAGAGGGCCATGTATAGATGGTGTTTTTAATTTGGTTTAATTTTGATTTTAATTCCCTAACAATTATTGTAATATTTTTATTTTATATGCTATTGTCTTGTTTATTAATTTTTGATTATAAATATATCTAAGCTATGCCCTATTTTAAATGTTATAGGTACACATGAACAAAAAATTTTTTGCATCTTATGAAATCACTTTTGTAGATTGTATTGTCTATCATCATTAACAAATCATATGTTAGTAATTGAAGTCTATTATTTAAGAATAAAATAATGTTGTAATGTCTATGTAATTAAAAAGTATGCTACTTTAGCATATATAGCTCTGTATATATCATTGTACCTATATTCAGAATATTAGTAAAAAAAAAAAAAGACAAATGTTAATAAACAAATCTATTTTGCAACGATAGTCATTATATAGGAAATTTACTAAGTATGTTCAGTCAATTTTTTCCTTTTATTATAAATTTATTCAAATTTTTAGTAATTGTTGTACTAATTAAGAAGAATTTTGAGGTGATACAAACCCTGTTTTTGAATAAGAATCCTCATTTTCTACTGTAAATTATTTAATGGATAATTTTTCTGAAAATTTATAATATGTACCTATTTAAGAATTTGAACTTTTTATTAATTAATTATTAAAATATATTTTAAGAATAATAGTCTTTAAAAATAGTTTTACAAAAACATAAATTATGTGCTATATTCATTTTTTTTTAATTTTCCCCTGTTTTTACAAATCATAAATATCGATAAATTTATATTAATTATTAAAAATTTTAAATACACTAAGGGGTCCATAACACTTATATCTTTCTGATTTTTTATCCTTGGTAAAAAAAGCTTACTAAATTAAAAACTACTTACTAAAATTAAAAAAAATTAAAATTATTAAAAATAATAATATAAATATTAATATTAATATTATTATTAATTATTATTAATTGTAAAACAAATTATTTGCTTAAGAATTTTCAGTGTAAAAAGATGGTTTTCTTCTAAAAAATAGAAGTTTGTATCTCCACAAGACACTTTTTAAGTAGTATAAAAAAAAATTAAAAATTTGAATGTATGTTCTTTGAGTATATTTAAAAATTCCTAAAATTAGATTTTAAGTTACTCTGTTATTGAAGAAAAGAAGGATGTATATTTTTGATGAATAATTTGGTGTATAACTTAGTGGTTACATTATCAAATTGTACACATGAGTAGAATATGTGTTTTTTTTTGAGCGAGCCTTGTTTAATTTTGAAGAAAGATGCCATTTTGTACACACTATTATCATACGACTCGAAGTTTTTCTAATTATTGTCTAATATTGCGATGATGTTATGGTATTATATTCGCGTGTATCGCACTTTACAATAATAATATACTGTTTCAAATTGAATTTAACCCGCATGGATGTCACAAAAAAAAGATTTGCTTGTTATATTATTTTATATTCCTTTAGTCTTAAAAATATTTAAATTTCGTGGACAAATTATAACACTATGTATATTGTATAAATAAACATTTCAACTTTAGATGTTTCTTCACGTTTTACGTCATATTAAAATTGTAATGTCATGCCTTTGTTGTTGTTACATTCATTATGTGCGCTGTATACTTTTTGTTTAAATTTCGCAGTGGATTTAACAGACAGATTAAGGCAAAATAGCATACACACGTTATTTGTTATCGTGTATAGTTGTACATAATATTATGTCGTACAGACTTTTTTAATCGTGTAAGAGAGCATATTTTTTAGGTTAAATTATTATTGAACCATACCAATCATCGACAAGTGAGAAATGGCAGAACATTTAAAAATCTCGGTTGTTCAGCATTCCGGAATAAGCGAGGTAAAAAACTAAGTCGATCCGATAACGGCTTTCACCTTTTATGTGTTTGACGTTTGAATTCATTCTCGTTACCCGAATATGAAGCAATAATATTATAATTATTTATTGATGAAAACCCATAGAGCAATAGAACAATAAATATTATTATTATAAATATGCATATCTTGGTCTGTTGTGCGATTTGATGGATAATAATAATATTATACAATGGGTATCTATAGCAGTTAACACGCTAATCTAGATATAAATATAAAAGTAGATTTGGAATTAGTAGTCATGAATCATTTAATATTTGATTAAGAGTACTCTTATCGCTACATAAGTGTATAAAAATACGTAGGCATATACTAAATATAGGTATAAGATAAATATAACTCGAGTATTTTTTGGAATTACAACATTATAATAATTGTGATGTATAAAAAGACAACGATCGTTTTAAATGTCTTTTCATGTTCGAAACGAATCATATATGTAATATTAAATTGTTATGAGCTAAACTTTTTATTTTATATGTATATTACTAATAAAATAGGATGTGATGACTTTTAATTTGCTTTTAGAAAGACTGCTACTGTATAATAATTATACCAATATCGACAAATGAAAGGGATTGTCTACAATGTTCCTAATATATAGAATTTCAACCGATTTCTGGGATTGGAATCATATAGAAATATAGTTACTTCGTTGTATTGAATATGCTGCCTGTTAGTGTACAATATTATGATAAATTAAATTAATCATCAGACGAAGTGTGTGATATTTCAACAACCATGGTAATAGTTCTAAACTACCTTTTATCGTAAAAAGCAAAGAAAAGAATCAAACGGTCAATAATAAAAGTCTATTGTTGCGCACAGAGTAGGATAAAAAAACTTACTCGTAAAAATTAAAGGACGCGTTAAAGATTTTTTTTTAAATATAAACTTTATTTAAAAATCAATTAAATATTCATCGTTTTTTTTTTTTCATGATAGGCATATCACGTGCGATAATGTTAATACTATTTTCAGATGAGACTGTTAAGTAACAATTGATATTTATTATTATTGTTATTATTTTTAATTAAAATTATTTTTCTTATATCATTTTAATTAAACTCTTATGTATTTATACATAAAATTAGTAACTTATTCAATTAACTTGATAGGTAAAAAAGTACATTTTAATTCTAATCAATTAAATTAAGAAGAGCGCTATTTTAAAAATCATTATGGATTTAAGATTATCCGGGTTAATGATATCTGATTTTGTCAAGTGATGAGTAAATTTAACAGATAGTTGAGTGATACATTTTAGTAAGATATTTCACTAATGATTTATTTATTAATATTTACCATACCACCTATAATAGGTGTTTATTTTATTGAGCATTTCAACAACAAAATTATGATCATACGGCGATTTGGATAGGCATTTTGGCTACATCACTGACTTTGGTACATTCTCCGGTATGCTAAATTATAACGCACTACCATTTATAATATTATAAATTATTATTTAAAAGAAACCGAACAAAGTAAACAATCATATAACAAATAATTTAATTATTAATTAAATTTGCAGACGTTGTATAATTATTTGTATAATTTCCGTAACTGCAGAATACAATTAGTGTCTTTGAAATTTAAATCCAAATTGCGACCGTCATATGTAACTTACTCTGTTACGCTTACGTCATTAGACCAAAAGTCAAACCACTTACTAAGCCGTTAATAGAAATCATCCAATCGATTTAATACCTAATGTATTACCTATAATACTAATTGCATTCTCGACAATTTTCGATCGTACTCCAGTTTACATATTATATTAAACTGTTTATAATTTGTGATATTTAAAATTAAATTTGTATAGCATATCACGTTTTCATAAATTAACATTATTTTTGCAGACACCACACACGACGCAAATAAATAAGATTATTTTACAATAATACGAAATAAGTTTTAAAATATATTTTATAGTCGATATTAAATATTAGATTAAATTTTATATCTATTTTAATATATTTTCATAGAACCATTTATAAGAACTATTATTCTCATTATATACCTTTTAATAGCTCAGAAATGACTTATTAACACTTTGATTTACATATTTTTTTTGAAATTTTTAAATTGCTCTATAAGTATGTAATATGTATATATATATATATTATATTGTGTGTTTATAAACAATAGTTTTAGTGAATATTATTTTTAAATTGTGTATATTTTAATACAATTATAATATGTGGTTATTATTTGATCATTTGGAAGCTAATCATAAAAAATTATAATGTTAGGGAAATTGTTAAACTATTATAACTCTTGATTGATTCAAATAGTTAATAATTCGTTGGAAATAAATACTTGAAATTTAATACTTTAGTCTCCAATACAAACATTTTAAAAAATTCGAGGGAAATCTAGTTAAATATTAAAATATTATTGCTATAAATATAATTTGTAAAATTTAAATAGTTTTAGTCTAAAATACTATGTATTTGTATTTTCCATATTGGAAATATGGAACATTTAAGCTTGACCCAACCCTAATTATTATACTGTACACAACCATTAAAATAATTCAAATGTAATAGTTTTATCAAATTTATAAAAAAAAATTTTTAAGCGATCATTTGTTTTTTTTTTGACGATATTACGTAAAATTATGTTTAATACGTGTCTTCACATACATAATAAATCTCGTTTAATGTCAATGTTAGGTCCCTAGAAAACACGATGTTAACTGAAAAATGTTAAATTAAACACTTTTTCACACATTTTATTATATTTTTTTGTCTTGTTTTATAATTATATGATAAAAAATACAAATATATTCGTATGCACATTAAAGCTATATTATGGACAACAAGTGTCATCAGAAAACTGATTATTGATAAAATTAAAAAAAAAAAAAATACGAAATACATGTACTATATAAAAAAACAAATACTATATATGAATTTATTACCAATAATATATAAAATAGTACCTACGTATAAAAGGCATGTCAATAAAATCAATAGCAGTATTATCTAAAAAAGATTGTCGAAATTAAATTATTTACAAACATTGAAACATATAAATATAACAACAATCTGATGTACATATCTGCACGTGCATAAAAAACAACATTATACTGAAACTGTTTCAGAATAATAATAATAAAAAAAAAAACACAAGGATTTAAATTTCTACGATGTAATAGCAAAATAATGTAAAATGAGGTGACGTTAAACAAGGACTTGTTGTAATTATATAACATTGATAATCACACATGTAGTAAACGTTGTATAACACACGTTATATAATGCGATAATTGTAAAAATCGACGAAATCGATCACTGAAAGGTCATAATAATATTATTGCACTCGAAAATTCTCAAACTATATACCCACAGAAATTATCATAGAAATTGAGTTCGTTCGGTTATATTACTCTCGCGATTTGGGGCTTCGAAGAAGAGATGATATTTAACGACGTCCGTTATTCGTATCGCCGATTTATAAACGTAACAAAAAGATAGAGAATCATAAAAACACAACCAGAAAAAAAAATCGGCGTAGAACCCAACGTATGCCATAAAAGCTATACGGTTCATGATGCCGTTGTGTCTGTCAGTTCACAATCATCGGTCGTAACGTTTACCGAACATGCATCGCAATAATAACATAATGTGTATATACAGGGTGTATTGTCTAGTATGCTTACCCTCAATAATGCAGTTATTTGAAATCTGATTTTTGAAACTTTTAAATATTATACTTAAAAACTATATTTTAAAATTCCTGCGATTTTGTTATAGTACTTATAAAAAGTACCCCGTGGAGATAAAAACTTTTGTTATTCAAATGACAACACTCCTTTTATACTGTAAATTATTTAGTAGATAATTTTTCTGAAAATGTTGACGTATCAAAATCAAAATTCAAATGAGCAGTTTTTGAATTAATAAACTTTGAGTAATAAGAATAATACGTTACTAGAATAATTCATATTAATCCATAAATACTTAAAATTTATAAAAATGATCGAAGAATAATAAAATATTTATACGTATTTACAGTACATAAATATTTACTAAATCTATTTTGTATTTATATAAAACCATTTTTATTTAAAAATATTACTTAACATAGCAGATAATATTATAATATACAATTAATGTTTAGTAAAAAATATAGGCTAGGCTTGTTTATTAAAAATAGAAAGTAAGATGATCAGTATTGGAAATACCAATGGATAGGAACTGTTTTATTTTAAGGACTATTATACTTATTTTATGTATTTTAACAGTTAAAAAACTACTTGTTTGAATTTTGAATTAGATAAAAATGAACAATTTGATTAAGTTCATTATTAAAGGAAAAATGAGAGTTAACATGATGGGTGAATCGCACGGGAGGACAAATATTTTTCCACGAAACATGTGTGAACAAATCATTTTAGAAAATATGGGTATTATTTAAATGTAATCAAAAAATAATATAATTAACACTGATTATCATAAAAAGATATAAATAAGTATATTATGGTGGTTTTTTGTCGTTAAGAAATAAATTCCTCGTAATTTTTAAGATATTGCTGTACTATTTACGGAAAAACCATCATGAATATTACTAAGACTTTACGATTTATCACTTTTCCGCTGCAATCCAATAGCTATACCGTTAATATTATTATTATGCGTTCTTCACGACACGGTGTTGTAATATTGTATATTATTATGTACGTCGTATAATATCTCCGTCTACGTCGAGATTTAAAATTATTCTAAACTGAAAAGAAAAATTTCATCGGAAACCAAACGATAGCTATATATTAGATTATATTTGTAGGATATATACACACTGCAGTATGTGTTTTCAATCATTTGGTATTCACTTATTATATAATATATTATTATGTTGAAACCGTTTCCGTTTTTCGTACTCGTTTTCGCGATACATGCGTTATAAAACGACAAAAAGAAATACGTAGAAAGAATTTAAACACATCGTACATGATTGATACACGTGGCTGTTAAATACGTATAGTATTCAACGTTTATCATTTATTCTGGAGTAGGTTTATGCCCCATAGGGATTTTATCGATCTAAAATAAAAATTTTCTACATAAACTATTAATTATACACAATTTTTACATAAATTCATTTTTTAAATAAATTAATAATTTTATAGTTTAGTTTCCTTTAGGAATAATATAATGTTTTAAATGTATTTTGTTTTTGGTTTAGCTCACATCTAAGCGGTTGGGTATTTTACATTCAGTAAGTGATTGCTCTTTGTACTTACGAAATTCTGTCAGAATAGGTGTTTAAAATCATTAGTGTTACTCTGTAGGTTTTTTACGTAAGTAAAACTATCCTTTGACATTAAACGTATTTAGGTGTGTATATTATACAGTTCTTAGTCAGATTTAGTATTATTTTTATTTTCTTAAGAACTCAAAATTTTGCCAATTATGTTTTTTTTTTGATTACCTACCCTTAGTTTAGATTTATATTTTTTTCAGTTTATTGGACATTTTATTTTAAAAATATCTCGAGTTTTTTAATTTTCTGCATATGTAAATGGTGATCTGAAGAAGTTTTGTGATAGTTAGTTTTGACACTTTTTTAGCTTCTTGGCCTGCTCCATTATTCCTGATTGTTATTGTTATTCCCTTGTTGAACATACTGCTACATTACGTCGTATAATAATTATTATAACAATTACTGTATGATATAATGTATATACGTAAGTATATAACTTATTTAGGTAACAATATAATGATATGATTAAAAACAATTTTACCTACCTCGCTGAGATGTGTATACCTACATTGCATTATGGTATTATCATAAACAGTTTTTTTAGAAAGATTGTCATATATTTTCGCCCTGAATGAATATCGTAAATATTTCGAAAGATATTAATGAAATTATTATCTGTCAACTTGTTTAATCACTGATTTTACGACTGAGAATATTGGTAATACTCGTATATTCACTAACTGTAAAACTATTACGAGCCTTATTCATACATTTAGATGTGATACTGCGCTGAAATATAAATTGTACATAAATCGAGCATGTTAATTGTTAATTATAATTCAATGGGAATTTGGAGTGAAATTGCTGCCCATCACCCAGTGAACAATTCTAACTTATCATAAATTTCACTATAATATACGTTAAGTCTAATTAATTTCGTTTTGGGTCGCTTATCATATGTTTGATACCATAAATACATTTAACAATGTGCAAGTCAATATTAAAACAAAAAATGTCTGCATATTTTAACATATCACAGAAACGAAAGTTTAATTAATTAATTTTGAAGTTAAAAATTATTTTATAATTCATATTTCCATCATTGTAAAGCAATACAAATAACAGTTTTTATATCGTGTATATGAGTAGCAATTTTATTTGTTTATAAAATTATTTTCCTGATTGATATTTTTATTTAATTTTAAATATATTTATATCATTCATTTTTGGACTCTTAATTTAAAATTAGATCAGATTTTAACAATAAATTAATATCTTTTACGGAGAATTACGAAAAATAACTTGAATAATTATAAGATAGTAATTACTAACAAAGTTAGTAAGTAATTTAATTAACTTCAATTAATTTAAAATTTAAGTAATGTACTGGGCTATACGTTGTTTTTTGATAATTTTTTTTTAATTATTATTTTTCCTGTATATTAAAAATTAAACTTCAATGTTAAATAAATGTTTTGTATAGTATGTTTTAAAAAAAAATTGAGATTTTATATTGAGTATTAAAGATTAACCCATGATTTTACAGTACTCTACTACGACTTTTATCGATATTTTCAATCAATTAAAATTAAATAAGTGATAAATAAAGTTTTAAATACAATTACATACATTTGTTTATATTAAGTAATATGTTACAAACAAAATTATTTTTGAAGATCATGGTTCATAAGTTTTAATTATTTACTACTATAGTTTTCTTTTTTTACTCGTATACTAAATGTATATCTGAATAATGGTCTGTGGAACAGTTTTTAAATTTTTAAAGTTTTCCACGTTCAGCCCAACATACACTTGATAATTAAACGCCAGTACTTACTTTTGATAAAAAAAAATTATACTTCATTTATAATTAAAATATGAAGTACCTACTATGTAGGTAATACTATTCTATGGCTTAGAACAACGTATAATTGTACAAAGTTGCTCTATCGTTTCAATAATATAATACATTTCTAATTATTATATAATTTTGCTTAAAAAGTAATTAAATTATTACATCATGCATGTTGCTTATAAAAAATAAAAATGCTAATTGTACATTTAGTTCAGAGATGGAAAACTTATGATGCATGTAACTGTTAAAAACTTTTTTTTTTATAAATTCAGAATTTGTTTAACGTATTTATGTAATGATTTGCTATTTATAGTTTGAGTGTCTAATACTCTAATAGTCCAATACACTTTAATGTTTTAATAATTTAACGTTTTACTTGTTTTTAATCATTCAGGTGACGGGTGTAGAAATTTTTAAGTTCAAAAAATGCCATCAAATTTAATTAGTTTACACACAAGGAAAATCAAATAGAACTAACATTTTTACTTGACACGCAGGTATAGAAAGGTTCGCTATCCTCGAATTATTGTTAGTAATTGAAATAACGATACCGTTATATTATAATACCTAACATTGTCCTAAAATGTTTAGTGTTAGTATTTAGTAGTATACTTAATAGGTTGTTTAAGTGTAGGTATACGGGATAACAATAGATTTTATGTTCAAAGCTATCACAGGGTTTGAAATGAACCAGAACTAAAAATATTGTTTTGAAATTACTAACTAAACTATTGTGTACAATACGCTGTCGTCTAATGGAACAGCTGTTTCCCGTCCACTGCAATTATATATAGGTAAGTATACTGCCGAGAAGTGTAAATTATAATTTCATATCCGTTTATGCTCTTGAGATTCGTCTTAACCTAACCTATATAGTATTATGATTGTAATGATAATAATAATAATAATAATAATAATTCTGTGGCCTGTGAGCATTTATAATATTATTATTCTGTTGTTGTTGATGACAACGACGACGAAAACGTAGACAATAGATTCGTTGCATTTCAATTTTCGCCTTGCGTGGTAAAACCAAATTTAAACTCCACTGATGGTAGGTATAATATTATATTAAATATTATGCGTGTATAATATATACATTTAGGTGCGATAAACCAGTGTATGCACAACAATGACGTTCGACTCATTTTATTGAAAATGCAATTTTAAAATTTAACTAGATTTAAAATATTTTATCATCTCATGTATAATGTATTTTTATTTTCCTAAAGCCAAACACTTTATACGGTAACAATATACTGTAATTTTTTGCAGTAACCTTTTGTATAAGACACATACGTAAAAGTAAAATGAATAGGTAATATTATTGGATAAAACATCAAAAATAATACGTGTATTTGGAGTGTAAGGAATCTAAAAGTCAATTTCTTCAATGAACCGGCGTAAATATTATCGTATAACATATCATTGGATTCAAGAAAATCAAAAACAATCAATAATCTATCATGTATTCATAAATTCATATAAAATACAAACCTATTCTTCGCATAATCTATATTACATTCTTATAGGATTCGTGACATAAATTTTTGCTGATTTTATCTGGTGAATAATATACATTATTATATTGATTATATAATAACAAATAGTTTAAAGCTATTACGAGTAAAATTTTTAAAAATTATTTTAACATAATATTCAGACTTTGATTATCAAACGTCGGTAAAAACAATATTATTATATTTTAAGTTATTTTTTTAATTTCAAAACGAACGACGTACAATTATTAGAGATCTCAGGTGCTTCTTTATTTTTTAAGCCTTAGATATTTAAAGTTAAAATTCTTTAGATCAATTTTTAAAATGTTGATCAATTTTATAAAAACTTAACTCAAACAAAGGAAAAAAATGATATAATTTAATTAGTTTTGATATTTTTTAATTGCTATGAAAACAATATAAACGAGTAGCCTCATATTAAAAATTACTGAATAGAAAACATTTTATTGATATAATTTGAAACAAAGTTATATGTATTAACAAGCATGAAAATGTAGAAAATTATGGGAATATTATATTTCCTTATTCAAGAACGAATTGCTATTTTTTTTTTTTTTTTTTTTTACGAATAAAATAATATGTTTTGAGTTTTAACAAGTTTTACTGCTACAGTAACATAAATAATTTATAAGATTAAAACACTATACAAACTCGACTAACTACTTAGCTCAAACGATGTCTTATACATAATACAATTATTTAACACTCGTTTATTTTTGCAAAGAATGTTATTCTTGTTAATTTATTCTCAAAAACAATCTAAAGGTGGTTTTACGTATATTTTGATCTAAATAAAATACACGTTGTATTGTTCTTGTAATGTTGTATTTTTTGAAGATTTGTCATGGTTGGTAATGTAGGCAAGTTATTTAAAATCGGAAAAAGAATAAACTACTTAAAATTTACTGCTTAAAGATGAAATACAAAGAATACAAATTTTTTTAATATTTTTATAGGCATCATAAAATGTACAGAACATTCTGATAGAATTTAGCTATTAATAACATTTAAAAGAAATGTTTTCCAGTTATTTACTTTAGAAGATTTGTAATTCTAATTTTAAAAACTTGAATGTTTAATATAAAATTTAAACGTATACAATTATAATGTATAACTATTATTATATTGCTTTAAATTATATAAAAATCGTTAATATTCTTGTAATAAAATTGTGTCTTTTAACGTCATACTTATAGGAACAACCAAATTTATTGGTTCTACACATTTTGACAAATGTTATATATTGCATTTATATTAAAAAATCTTTTTTTTTTGTTTTAAGACATGGGAATTAATTCAAGTTTCTTATATCTCTATAATATTTTATAAAAATTTTATTGACAACTCGAAAATCTTGATAATCAATTTTATATTTATGAAAATTTTAAATTCCAGTGATTATATATAGTTCAATATCAGAAAATGTACCAATTTAAAATATAAATTAAAAAAATTACAAGTTTAATAGTTTTAACGCTTTTATCGCTAAATTTAAACATAATTTAGAGTAAAAAAAAAAAATAATAAATTCTTTAACAGTTGTGATAACTCATTGTTTTATAATACTATCATTTATTTAATGGGTATAGTCGAGGCCACTATTCGATGATCTTAATTATTTATTTTTGCTTTTAATTATAAAACCTTCTAAAATTAACACCTGTAAATAATTGACGCTGTTTTGGAAACAAACTTACTATAAGCTGAATACAGTGAATAAAACTTCAGAAATTGATTGTTCGGTATTTAGAGATTACAGCTAAAAAAAAATAGTATGAAATACGAAATGAAAACTATTGACACTGATATGTTCTATAATTTTGTTTATATATTATTCCTGTAGTATAAATGTTACACACATTTCGACATTATGTTAGAAGTTTAGGAAATAAAATGCATTTTTTTTTCATTTTGAACTAGTTTTTTACGTGAATTATTTACGCCCTCCACATGAGTCCTATATAATAAACACAAGTATATGCTGTTAACCCTAAACGATTTTAAAACGGCCGGAACTCGATCAACTCCCAATAATTAAAGTGTTAAAGTGCGTACACGCCCACACATGAATGTCATAGACCTAATAATACTAAAATTTATGTGTAATGTATGATGAGTCTACAGAGTAGTTTATAATTTAAAGTGAATTATATGTTATGTATAATATACAGATACCATCACTATATATGTATTAAATACACATATTATATATCACTATTATTAACGTCAAGAGACGTATTTTAGGTACTTAGTGATTGTTTAACAGTTATATAAATGTTCAAATTTACTATCTCAAAAAGTATTAATATTTAAAAAAAAATAGTAGCGCTTTTAAAATATTTTTAGTTATTTACAGTTTTAAACCATAATATACATTTGTATGTATTAAGATTAAAAAATGATAATTGACAAATATGTTATTTTGTAATGGGTAATGACTGAAAATTATGTTAAATAAATATTTTCAAAAATGTAATATTTTTCGAGATAATTAATGTTTACTATTAAAAAAAAAATACTTTGCTTATTATACATAATTTAAAATGGGACATAATTATGGTATCAATTTCTACTTGTCAAATTGTTACTTTGTGTTGTTATATTATTTTTATAATATTACATTACAACAATAATTATTACATCATGATCGTATGCCGTCCACTTAAAAACAGTAATTCAGTAACTGTTTACACGATAACTGCTGAAACTCGTGTAATTTGGGACCAAATATTAATTCCCTTGTTAATTTAACTCGATATTGCCTATTATAATATTTACACAGTTAAAATTTAAATCGAAAAACAAATGCCTTTTAGAACATTTCTGTTTTTACCGTAAACCCTCGTTGCATAAATTATATTCATTCAAAATATAAAATTATGTAACTTTTCGTGTTAAGACTATGTGTGTTCAAAAAACACAATTCTATATTCTGCATATGTGATATAACTGTCGTTGAAACTCGGGTGTACATTAATTAATATTTTAAGCAGCTAAAATTATTATTATGACGAAATAAAGATAAAGTAAGTAATTTAATTAATAAAATTTCTCATTATTTTTGTTAACCATTTTACGTATTTAAACTACTCAAGTTATAATGATGTATGTTATGTATAAATATACATAAATAAATTATAATTTATAATTGTATAGTAGTACGAGAGTGAGAACTTTTTTTAATACGTTTTATTACAAATAAAAACTGCAATATAAAAAAGTCCACAGGTATTGGAAGACAATTACGATCTCATGATCGACATTATATCATTATTGTGAATTGAAATATAAATTACAATATTATAATAATCGTATTTCAATATTGAGGCATATTGATTGATATTCAGTTATAAAACATCTCATAATTTTCTCAATTTTCAAATATAAATATGTTGTTTAATTAGTTAGCATCTACCTCCAACTAGATGAAATGTCGAATAGATTTATTTTTACACTTTTTTTTTTTTACTATTAAGGAAAACGCTTTGTTAGAAGAAGTGAGATGAGAAGGACTCTCTGTACTAATAAAATTCTCATATATTTGTATATGATTTTTTGTTAAACATCGGAGACAATATCTATCTGAAAAAAATGACTGAAACAACAGTTCAATTTTCTTATTCTTCGATTTATATAAAATCACAAATATACTTGTAAATTGTCAAAATATATATTTTAAGTTAAACAAATATATACGTTTTTATGGATCAATTTTCGTCGACAACACATGTAATTACTATTTAAATATATGATAAACCATCTATAGGTAACAGTTCAAACCATTTTTTATGTTAATTTACATTTTTATTGAAGATTATAGTTATCAAATAAATTGTATATTGTTTTCCCAGATAAAGTATCAAAATCGGTCTTTAAATTCACAATACACGCATTCAAATAATATAATTTTACAAACTGTAATCGAATTTTGTCTGTGGTTTTGACACGCATCAATAATAATTACAATTCAAATTATTTGTATTGTATTTGTATTATTTATTTTTAAGAAAATTTAAATTGAGTTTAAATTTAAATTACTTCAAAACCAAAATATTTACAAACGTTTTTCTTTGGTAATTTTGAAAAAAGTTGCAAACTTATTGTCGCGTACAAACTCCCAAAATTGTAATTATTCCGAAAAGTTTTTGGTACATTTTTTTAATAAATTACTTTTAGGTCCCTGACAAGAACGGAATAGATTGACAATACTTTAAACATTAAAAATTGTTTAACCGTCGTTTATTAAATTTTTATCACAATTGTAACAGTTGTATAGAAGGTTTTTTATTAATAAAATATTTCCAGGTACATCCAACTATAAACTAGTTTATAATATAGTTTAGGTAAACGTACATATCAAATTTTTATCATTATTAAACAAAATTATACTTCAGTATTAAATTATAATAAATGATTCATTTATAGTAAATATTACTTAACTAAAAAATTATTATTTTTAATGTTTAAAAAAAATTTAACTTCTTTTTTTAACAATATTATTTTTAATTTTTTTTTCTTTTATGACAAACTTCTGTGTTTTTATTACTATTAATCATATCAAATTTACCAGAAAATTAATTTGTTTTGTAATGACTTCAAGTTAGATTTGTAAAAATAATATTTTCGAAATTTTTTATAATTTTTGAAATAATATGATTGTTGATTGTTAAAACAATAACTTTGTATAAAAATAAAATTTAAACCTAACCTTTCAGTGCAATTTGAAATTATTTTGGTTTATATTAATTTATCTGCACTTTAGTTAGGTTTAGTATAACATAATTATTTGATTGAAAAATAGCTTTTTTGAAAAGTATAATTTGAACTGCACTTTTTTTTTTTTGAATTACGTCATTCATTCATATTTTATTTTTAATGATTTAAAAAAAAAAAATACCACCAAGATAAGTGATTTTTGGGGTATACTATAAAATATACATTAAAAACAAGTTTTCGTTTAAATTATAATCTAAATTTTGCTGAGTCATTATCAATATATATCAATATCAGAAAAAAATATTGAAGTACGAATATAATTCATAGTAAATTCAATGAGAATGTTTATTATTAAGTATTTATAAGTAAACAGAGATGACATATTTTTAACGTTGACACGCGAAACTGCTTTTGTGTCGTCTTGTGTCAAGCAAATATCTTGTTTGATAGAGGTCAATTATAAAGGTTAGCGTACATGTCATTAATCATTGCTGTATGTATATAATATATATTATATACTATCGTTTGGTTCAAATACCCTTTGGGATCACACTTTATACACGAAAAAATAAAACTGAGACACAACTGTATATACGGGTGGGCCACTAGATCGGGTTGAAACCATTATAATATAAATCACGTTGTAACCGGAAAACCGTTATGAGCTGAATTCGGTTCATTCGAATAATAGTCAAGATGTCGTTAAAAATGAGAAATTTCATAACCATTTTTATTTTTCGCATTCATTTCATTTCAGTAAAATATATGCGTAGCAAAAACATCATATTATATTCGTGTACTGAATCTTCAATTTCAAATGTACAGTTAAATTTTTAAATCTTTTTGTTAATCGAACAAAAAATTGGTTGTGCCGCTGTAAAAATAAGTAAAAGTTATGTTGAAATAACAATTAATCCGAGTTTCTGCGTATAAATAAATACTGCATATTATTCACTATTAGTTATAACTTTATTTATTTTAATAATGAGTTAATATGTTTATTGGCTATATTGATTTATTATAATATAAAACAACAATAATAACGACTAAACACTTCACAATCATAAGTATACAAGGATATTCATCAATCACGTTCACTTATAATATCTATACATTTTTCAATTTCTAATTTTGAAACTTTTAATTATACTGAAAGATTATATTTTTCAAATTATTGAGTTCTCTTGTACAACTTAAGGCGAGTCTTGTGGTGATATAAATGTCTATTTTTTAAATAAAAACCACTTTTTTTTTAGTAAATTATTGAATGAATATACATTTTTTTGTTTGATATTGATACATATAATATAAAATTTGATTGAGAAATTTTTGAATTTTTATTAAAAATAATTTTCTTTAAAAATATAAAACAGCCATGATATTAGATCTAGTGTCAATAACACTCAAATTAAAAATGATGATAAACCAATATTAATTACTAAATATTTTTTAGATCATGAAAACTTCCAAGCCCACTATTACGGAATTTTCATTCCTAGTACATAGTTAGATAAAATTTATATGGCTCAGAATCAATCTAATCTTTTGAATTTTGATTTTAATACATCGTTTTTTTTCAGAAAAATTATTCACTACATAGTTTACAGTGAAACGGGAGTTCTGAATTCTGATCAAGAAAACATGTTTATATTTCCATGTGATACTCTACATGTAGTACAAGAAAATCCTAAGAATTTTAAAATTTGGTTTAAATTATATATTTAAATATTCCAAAAATCTGATTTTTAATAAATTAATTATAAGAGGAAAAAATAGAAATAAGCATGGTTGGTGAATCACTCTGTTTATACAATATATTATCCTTTAAATATCCTGTCTATATAAACATAATACTTATGTGTGAACCAACATAAATGTATTAGAATAACCAAATTAAATTTAATCGAACGCGTTTTGCGCCAAACGTTAGAAGAGCAAACGGTAAAAAGTCGTATATACTCGTAATTCGACCGATTGATTTCCGCGTAATTTGAATAATTGCAAATGTGCTTTTGAATGAAACTCGATGGGCATTTTAATAGTTACACCAAAACCGAGAGCAGAGCAGACGTATGGTAGCTATTGTTTTGCTCAGTGGAGTGTTAAAATAATTATACAATCATATGGCAATATGTCGAAATCAGTCCAATGTTGGACGGCCTACCAAACTACGTTTGATGGTCTGATAATCGTTTCAACAAAGCTATAAATTTAACGGTCAGCAGAAATGAGACTATACAATATATGTTAGTACATTTCAATTACAGCTGTGAATCCAGTAATAGTGATGGAAACTGTAATATATTGTATCTCTGTACCTATGTATAGTGATTGACTGAAAACCAATTTTTTTTAACGATTCTTATTCATTACGAGCAATGATGATAACGCGAGCGATTTTGTCAGTCATTAAAAAAAAAAAAAAACTGTCTGAAGTCGTTTTTCGTTTTTCTAAAGGTAGCTTCCAACGCAAAAAACGACAAACGATATCCTTAGTTACTATCTACGAGTTTTTTGAAAATATTACACGCAGGAATCGTGTATGTAAAGTAATACCGTTCAATACTTTTTACTATGATCTTTTGAAGTTTAAAGAAATGCAATTTTTATTTTTTGAAACACATACACTTTTGACTATCGGACATTAGTGTACACTTTATATTCACGAAATTCTAGAAAATATAATTTCTGATGAAAAAAAGCGTATGCGGCCGAATATTGAATCGGTTTTCAACGAAAAAGTTTCTATACTTTTAAATAAATATATGTTTTCATTTTTTATTATTACACAATCTTTTACTAGGTGATTTTTTTTTATTCAAAGAACACTCATTGTTTAAAAAAAACATTAAATTTAACTATACTTGGAATGATTTGTCAAAATGAAGTTAAAAGTCATGATTTCTTTTTTTTTTTTGAAAGTCACATTTTGCTTTTTTTTACCATTTAAAACAATATTAAGATAGTTAGTAGTTCCTTTCACAAAATGTATTATATTGCTTAGGTCAAAATTATTATTATTCTAAACTATCAATGATTCACCTCTATTAAATGCAACGAAAACGCCGAAGTGTCTTCTATTCTAAACTGTATAGCGATTTATGACTGTTAACTAAATGCAAATTTTACCTCACCATAAAGTTTATTTAACTTTTCGCAGCGTTATTGAAAACCATATTAATCACAGTTTAGATATTATATTATACTATATTGCGTAAATATATATCTCAATTGTAATACAAATGTAGTTCCTAATGCACAATAAAATTATGTTTGTACACAAACTACTTATTGTTTTTAAATTAACTTTTTAATTTTTTTTCGCATATATATATTGTATATATTAAACAATAAACTAATAACTAAATTATCAATATATATATATATATACATATTTTTTTACTAAATTTAAAAAAACAATTAACGATAAAATGTAATTGTATTGAAAATATGAATGCTCGTTTTGTATTAAGTTTAATATTTTATAGTATTTGTAAACATTTCATGATAAAAAAGATAATAATTCATTTGTTTCCGATATGAAAATTAACTTTGTGAATGCCATAAAATGAACATTAACATTTTTTTTTTATTTTATGTATAGATATTTGCCAATTTTTTACACAAGTTATGAGTTAAGCTTAATAACAGAAAATACTTTTCAATTTAGGGAGGCTATTGTTAGTCTGCGTTTGGAGGTTTAATGTACTGCATCGAAAATCTCCCTATTCTTTGTTATTGATATATATATATGTATATATATATAAGTAATACATAATATTATTATATGTGTGCTTCGCGAGTTGATTTATTTGGAAAATATATTATTATAAATAATAATGTAGAGAATGTTGTTAGCTTTTTTTATTCTTCTTCATAATTGTAATCGTCGAAAAAACTATCTTTTAAATACACAACAAAATACAAAATATCTAATACAAGTATATATGGTAAGATATTTACAGCCGAATTGTTTTCATATCATTTTATTTCTATAAATAGTATATTAAACACTACCCTTATCTTTACAAATCTTTGATTAACATGTTTTTTTTCTATCATAACGTCTCTATACAACAGTTTTTAAATATCATTTTTATTAAGTAGTCCAAGAAAAATTACCTCTCGTTTATTGGGCAAAGTCATTAGCCCTTCCCGTCAAACAAACACGGACTAAGAGAGGAGCCTTGGGTATAAAAAAATAAAATAAAATAAAAAGGTACGACCGAATTGTTTTTAAAATTATTATTACCTACTCTCTCCGGGGACCCGAACACTAATTAAGAGTTTTTAATTTTTTTTTTTTTTTTTCAAGAAAATGCTGGTAAAGCTGGGAAAACTCATAGCCATGTACCTATATTATACTCGTATTATATATACCGGGTATTAAATAGCACTCTACGTGTATACGACTTATGAAGAAGTGTTGAAAGTTATTGCAAGCAAGTCTTGATAATTGTAATTTTATCGCTCTAAGCTTTTTTTTGTTCTTTTTTAATCCACTTACTCACAAAGACTAATGTAATGAACTTAAATTCTTTACCAAATAACGCGTGTAGATGCGTCTCATGATTGATCTATTTTCCCTCTGCCACCACGATAGACCAATGTAATTTATCGACACTGTTGCATTTGTCATTTTGGGCGATCTATTTTTATTTTCCACTCAAACTAACCTAAATCCAATCCAGAAATAGACTGATACGTTTTATAGTATAAATAATATAAATATATATATATTATAACACATTACGTATAACCTAAGTCTTTACCGACTTAACATAACCACATAAGTCCATGAAATTCAATAAATTTTTCGTTTAATTTTAAAACGGCTACGGCTAAAGATTAAGAATCGAGTAAACAATAGTTAAAGATATTATTTTTATCAATTAGAAATATCTTACGTATAACAGTGGTGCAATTGTAACATGAGCTAGGATATACTATGTTATACGATGGGCATACATCATATTATACAAATTGATACGGCACACTAAATAAGTGTGTGAATGAAATCTGTAAATCAGTTATTTATACTGTAAATACTGATGTTTTATTTCAATATATACATATATTTACATAGGAAATAGAGTTAAGTGATCGCGTATCACTTACGGAACTCATACAGTAATAGGTATATCATTATAAAGTATTGATACAAAATTTAAAGAGTGGGGGTCGAGTCCTAACGTGTCGGGCTCGTTCAAGGAAGTGGCGTTTGATCGTAGGATTTAACGGGATAAGCGTAGGCAGATGCGTTGGTAGGTCGTGTCAGACGTGGTTACCCTGAGAAGGACAATTTTGGCGACGCCGCTCGGTTGCCGTTCGATACCTGAATTGTAGGTCTTTCCTCGGCCGTGGGTTCGCTCTTAGTCCACGAATGATCGATAGTTTCTCGGTCAATTACTTAACTTGTCTCTGGTTGTTCTTCACGATCAGCAGCAACTAGTGTTAATTCAAGTACTTTTAATCAATCGATCGGTTATAGTTCGTTGCTATTCGGCGTTTGGTGATTCCGAGGTTGCCGTGGATCAATGAGATCGTACGATCGATATAACTGGTTGTCGGCTACGTTGAATATTTATTGTCGGTCAACACGGTTCTCGCTATTGCGCCGCAGTGACCGTGTATATACGACCGTCAATCAATACGAGTCAGATTCGTCCTGAAACGGCGATGAATAATTACGGGTCGATTTGCCGTAATGTGACCGTCTCCTCGATGGTCCTTGTGGGGCAACACGTTGCTAAAACGCCTCAGTGTTCACGCGTATTGCTTGGTCGCCGTGAAGTGGCGATATCCTAGTAAAATTGCCATGGTGCGTCAGCCTCGTGGATTGATCGTCACGCAGGATGGTGGTTGGTTGCTGTGGAGCGGCGATGTGGTATTCGGGCTGTTTGTTGATACGACGTCGAATCGCCGTGTAGCGGTGAATTCGTAGAATGGTCCGAGTCTTCTATTGTGAGGACCTGGGCTTGGTTTTGCGATAGATGATGGCAGGTTGAAGAATTGAAGTGGTCTGAATATTCCGTAGAAGTGCGTCGATATAATATACCATGCAGGCTATCTCATGATCGGTTGAAGTTTGTTAGTATGACGGATAAAAACCACACCATTGTCTAGTTGCTTCCTCTTATAGTCGATGTGTTTTTCATCGATCATAACGTTGAGATATCCTTATTTAAAACATACTTATATAGGCGTGTTTCCTATGTTATGTGTATTTTACTCACTTATTATACCGGTTGAATTGTTGGTCTTTTGTGTTGGTATTTGTTCCATAACAAAATCTACATTATTTCAGAATATAGGTAATAAAAAAATCAAATGTTGTTTCATTTTTGGGCTGAAAATAGATTAATATCAACTTGATATATTTTGAATTTTTACTACATGTTACGAGGTATATAATATTTTTCAGTTATAATTAAATTGGAATTTTCATTATTATTCAAGAATTCAATTTGCATACTATTTTAAATTTAAACTATTTATGAAACTTTTATAAATGAACATTTACATTTAAAATTTAATATGAAAATGAGATATTTTTTAAGTTGTTACTTTGTAGGTTATTTACTGAAAATGATTAAAATAGTTAATAGATTTCATGTACAACAAACCTGATATTGTTGTGTATCATAGATATTAGACATATGTATATCATATATGAATATATGATTATAAATTCAATTTTTCTTCATTGTATCAAATGTTGAATAAACATGTACAGATCAAATATGATGTTAATTACCTTCATGAATATAAATGTACAATGGGTTATTTTAGATTTGGCATATTTATGTACATTTACATACTGATGATATTATTCAGTATATCTAATCATTAGCTATATTATAATATAACAATATAATTTATGAATATATGTAATGGAGCAATTCATATTAAATAATAATTTAATACCTGAATATAAAATATGTATTCATAAAACTATAAGAATATAAAACAAAATACATTATATTAATATTAAAACATTTATTTTATTTTGAAATTTAAATGCAAATATTATATAGGTACAATAAAGTAATGTTGTTAATTGTTTTAGTAAATTCAATTTAGTGTATTATGATTTATGAAACTACATATGATACAGTTTAGTTCTTAGTTTACTCGTATATTATGTGTAGTATACTATGTTTTATACTATACTAGTTGTTATTTTATTACACGTAATTTATGTAGTAAAAAATTTAAACAGGCTAACCAAAACTTAATTTATAATAAGTTTTACACAAGAAATATCATACAGTTATAAAATTAACCTAAAACTATTTATTTATCTTTATTAACGAATGAAGCTCTATAGTCGATACAAAAATTAAATACATATTATTATTTAATTTATGAATACAAATACAACACATAAGTATATGTAGAAATTGTTTTCAATATTTATTTGAAAATATACACTATGTAAAGATATTTTTACAATAAGCATATGTGATGCAAGGTATATATTATATACTTATTTGTACATAAAAGATTTGATTTAAATAATCTCTCCAACAGTAACACTTTTGATATGAATGATTTTATGTCTTAGACTTATTTAATTATTTATTTTTTATTTTTTTATTTTGTTAGAAGGTCTGTAAGCCATTTTTTCTTTATTCTTCTCAGTGAATTTCTTGGAATGTTGGTAAAGTCAAGGGCATTGATCAAAGAGTTTGAATGGTTTGCCAGGCGAGGATGAAAAAGGTTGTAAAACTATATTGCTACCTTTGAGATTGTTTGAATACTTACATCTGAGTGAAGTGTGTAGTTTATTACAAATAAAGGCGCGTTTGTAATTATACTTGTATGTAATATTATTGATTGGAAAGTTTGAAATTTATTTGTATTTGTTTTCTTAACATCACTCTACAATCGGATGTCATAAGACCAAATTGGTTTTAGTAAAGTTGTATTATATGGTAGTAGTTTGTTTTTAGGCTAATTTTATAATGTTTTCTAAGAGTGCGAAGATACATACGTCTGATGTTTAACAGAATCCGTTTAGCTCAGTGTATGCTCTGCTTACGTTAGTTGTTTGTCTAGCGTCGACCCTAAATACTGGTTATTACTTGTTAGAAGTTGAAGGAATGATTTAATTGTTTAGAAGTACTGGGGAACTATATTTTATTTAACACTAAAAGTGATTTTCGAAGACTTTTTATTTTTTATCCAGTATACCACAATTCTATCTCATTTAAGTGGTTTTGTAAATATTGTGAAGTAGTTTGCAAGATATTATATGAAGTAAAAAATAATTTTGTTGTTTGTAAATTCGACGACAGTGGGAGGGGGGCAGATGGTGAGTTTGTCCGCAGTGTATGTATTGTATTGGACAAAAGGATGGAAGATGAAATTATACCTTGGGGGACACCAGCTAAGATAAGAGATATGTTTGAGATGTCCGAGCCTACCTTTATAACGAAATTACGATTTTCCATGTGACTTGAAAAATAAAAATAAGGAGGAGAAAAAAGTTCTTTTAGTTTCAATAAAAAGCCGGAGTGCTATACCTTGTTGAATATACTTGGACAACGTCTAATAAAACAGTATAGTATTTTTTTTTCAAATGCACAAGCCAAAAGAGACGGTTATACAATGTACTTGGTATATGATAGGGTTTGACTTGGGTGTAAGGAATTATTTTTTTGTTGTTCATTATTTATGAAATACGCTTAAAAATTAGTTTTTTAAGTTGATTTTGATAAAGAAAGTTAATAAATTTATTGGATGGTAGGCAGGGCTTGCAAACGTTATGATTATAACGTTATACTTGACAAAAAAACGATTGAGATTTGTAACGTAATTATAACGGAAAACGATAAATATAAATAATTAAATAACACAAAACAAAACATAACGATTAACAAAATATATGATATATCATAAAACAAAACATAACGCACAACGTTAAGTATAGTATATCATTAAATGAAATAATTAATTTACAATTATTTAATAGTTATAATTTATAAAATATATTAAACATTTTAATTTACATACCTAACAATATTGCTGAATATTGTTACTTTTTAATGCCGATATTGCTTTCTTTAAATGTAATCTAATGAGATCACGGAAAATTCATAGTGATAATACACTATTTTTTTATTTATTTTAATAGTTAAATGGATCCTCAAAAATATTTTATCAATAATAATAGATATTATATTAGATAATGATTTTTGTGAATTAGCTACAAAAATGGCGTTATAAATCAATTATACCTACACCAGAAATTAGTTTTGAGTATGCAAAGAAAATTTTATTTCAATAAAATTCAAATTGTTGATATACTAAAGGATTAATAGATACCTTTAAAGCAAGCATCTGCATCAAATTCAACATTTAGAAGGCAAAGGTATACGCAATACAATTTCAAACAAAGTGCACTACAAAAATGTGTGATTGCAGAAATATTTGCATTTTATGTAATGCCATAACAGTTTGTCATGTTGGAATAAGTAGTTTCAAATTTTTTTTTTTTAAACAGTAACGTTCGTAAGGTAAAATTATCATAGTTTAAATTATTAATACAAATACAACATTGTTTAATAATGATAATTTACGTTTATTTATGTTGTATTTTGTATATTGTTTATAGTTTATACTATATATGCTGTGTATGTCAATATTGTGTTGTGTGTGTCAAAATTGACCAAAATCCTATTGTAAATATCAATATTCTAAGTAAATATCTTCAATTTTTAATTGCTCACATTACCATTTTAGGATGTGTATATCGACATCCACTAGGTGATTATCAGAATTCATCAAAGTCATAAACTGTGGATATTCACATTAAAAATTACATTTTTTATTCAATTGCGCAGTTAAATTTTCTATTATGTAAGTATAACATTATTACGAAAAGCTTTAAAAATAATTTATAATTACGTTATTTGATTAAATTTTTTATTATTTATAAAATTAACTTTTATAGATTTTTGAAAAAGCTTTTATTATTATTATTTTGTTATTTTTAATAGCTCAGTATTATTTTTAAAATCGCTTTACACGTTTTAAAAGAACAAAATGATTTAATGGAAAATGTCAAGTATAATTTACGTTTGTTTACCAACATAAAATTATTATATTAGAAATATGCATGATATATTTATACATAAGATGTATTAATAAGGATATATTAAATACATTGTTAGATTATACATAAAGATACAATGCAATAAACACATATAATTTAGAATAAATAAAAATCTACTATTCCATTGAATATTAGATAAATTGCTAGTGTAGCTTCAGCCTATAGTTATAATGACTGAAAAAATACGGTGCTTTACACTTAAAAAATATCATGATTTCGTTAAATCATTCAAATTTACATCCCAGATTATTACAATAAAACATTTTTATGAACCTAATGGCCAATAATTATTTATAAATGTGAGTTAAAAACATTTATTTAAATTATTTAAATTAAGTGCAAATAACTCTATATTTACTTTTGATCTACTTGATTATGTAAAATTAATTTATAAGTTATAATATAAATTTATTATTTATGAAAATTAGATTAGTTTAAACAAGATTTTAAAAATAAAATAACTTATGTCTCAAATTATTAAAAAGCCAGAAAACTTTTTAAAAATAATAAACGGATAACTTAATTACCTAATTTAAACTTTAAGTATGTAAAATTCAAAAACAACAGTGTAAAGTTTTCATTGATACTTAGGTATGCAAAATGTTTAAGTATCAAATATATCATACAATATCTTATTTCAATGTAAACGATGATTGTCTTAAAAAAATCACTGTCTTAAATTGTACGTTTTATAATTTTGTATAACGTTTAAAAGACCGGTAATAACAATAGTAGAGTCGAATATCATTCATTATATTTTATAACTTTATATTATATAATATAACGAGTTTAATATATTATTTACATTTCCAGAAGTTTTACATAGAAAAATATGATTTTATTTAAATATATACTGTTTAAATAACACTACGGACAATTTGTGTGATTTAGATTTTTTTATTTGAGACAAATCCCGCGTTTCCAAAATTGAATACAATGTAACTATATTTTAAAATGAATTGACACTTACATTTTAATAATATAATATATTTGCTTTTTTTATCACGTTTTCATAATATTAGTATTTTCAAATATTTAAGATATGTTTTCCTAATCTTATTCCTATTTTTTTTTTTTTTTTTTTTTTATTAATTTTTAAATTATAAAATTTATGATTTGACTAATTCAGCCATTAGAATTAAATTTGTATATATTATATTTAATAATCATAAAAAAAAAGTTTCAAATTAAATATAAATATATACTTATTATAATATTTTTGTACATGGAAATTGTTGGCTAGGTATATTAAATTAAGTATTTTGATTATTTAAAAGAATTTTAATGTTAATTTCATTTTCATAATAAGATGGTTTATATTAAGTTCCTGCTTTTATTTTTAGTACTTTCTGCATTCCTCGATGAAGATGATTATGAGCATTTTAATATTATCTTAAGGAGTATATATATTATATATATATATATATACATATATATGATTATGCGTTATATTTTCCTCTGATCACTTAAATTTTTATGATATATTTTGATATTGCTTATTTTTCAGTTAAAAGTAATAATATCAGGTATAATCCTTATTCTGTGCATTTCGTAAAATTCCACTTAAAGTAATACTACATAAATTAATGCTTTATTATTTCCGAAGCGTATTCCAACAAATAATATATAAAACATAGTGATGTATATTACAATATACACATAGTATTATGTGCAATCAGTAATTTCTGTAAAATACTTTGATGTTTAATTTTACTTACCAGCTAATGTGTGCAAAGACGATGCGATTAGAGTCTTCTGATCTTTGTAGAAGTGTCCACTGAACGAAAAAACACATCCAGCCAACATAAGGCACAGGCTGATGCTGACTAATGGAGTGCACCACCTGTTGAAAAATTAAGAGTAAAAAAATCATATCAATTGTATAAAATAATTTAAATTATTATTATAATACTAATATATAATATATATATGTTACAAGCAATGTATACATTGTCCGACGATTTTGGGTAATATATTATTAAAAATACTATTTTTGCCATGCAGAGTTGTACTTTGACCGGTCCAAGTTACTTTTCCCGTGGTAAATTGGGCATAGTAACTTAAGCTATCAACAAAACTTTCCATTTTAATATATTTTTTTTTTTTTATTTTTTTTTTTATTTGTTAAACTGTTAAAAAAGAGTAGATGTAGTTAATTTAGTACGTATTATATTTTTTGAACTTATACGCAATTTTATATTTATATTTTATAAAGTAATTGGTATAAGAGTGGTGAGGCAATGTTTGGATGAAGTGCAAAAATTGGATTAAAATGAGCGATACATCCAATATAAATAATTAATAAATTAAAAACTAAAGAAGATTTAGAAGCGGCTATAATATCTATAAATACTGGAAAGCGTTGTGAAATTGATGAAAGATTGATTGAAAGAAAATAGAAAATAGAATAAATAAAATAAATGATGTAAGAACAGAGTCAATTGTAAATTTAATAACTCAAGCGATTCAGTGCCCAACCTAGACTGAGCAATTCTATACAGCCCGGGTAAAGTATAATTTTGCCAACATTGGCTGATAGTCTACTTAACCTGTAACATAAATACATATATATATATATATATAATATATATATATATATTCTTACTAAATAATTTACTATAAATCTATAAAAAAAAAAGTTCTTAGTTGGAAAAATTTTTTACCACTACTGGATAATCATAAAAGAGTAAAAAAAATGTCAATCATTTGAAAATATATGATTTTTAAGTATATTTAAATATTTCAAAAACAGAAGAATTTCAATAAAATCATTATTTTTTATGATTAGTGAATCACCAACATATCTATGACTTTTATACTTTTACACATTGATTTTTACCCATCATCATTATAGATAGTGCAATCAATGAATGAAAATAATAAAATGCTTGGTAAAACTGTAAAAACTGTAGAATATATATTATATATCGTTATTATTCGTTGCCTTGTTCTATTTGTATTTTGTTTAAATATTTTCATGAATGTTCACGAATATTTTAAAATTGGCACAAATTCAATTAATTAATATATAGTAAGGTCATAAAACTAAATCACCATCAGCGTTTTAAAGTTTTAAACGCCAGGTTGTTGAGAATACCCAGCGATACTAGAACTTTATAGGCACACTGGTTTATGGTATTTGTTTATTATTATTTTTCAAATCAGTGTTTTTCTGACATTAATTGGCACTTTATGTATTGCTTAAATTTTGTAGTTACTGATTTTGCTATAAATGAATTATAGTGGAATTCCCAGTCTTTCTGATAATTATTTTCGGAGTATTGTGTGCAAGTTACAAATGAAACAATCGAATCGTTCAACCAACGATATATATATTTATATGTTTTTACTGTATGTTTGTGTATTATATAGAAAATAAAGGAAAGTTTCATCAACACGGTCGATTTGAAACAAATATTATACGCGACAACAGTTTCGAAAATCGAATTTCGTCGTCATTGTTTTTGATTCCAAATACCAAGTATTTACTATATATTATATAATTGCATATATATATATAGTTAGTTTTTAATTTACTTTGATAATCTGAACGTGGAGTAGTATTTTATTTTAAAAATTGACATCGTATGAAGTTGTGACAAACCCAATATTTATATTTCCAGACTAAATATTAAAATAATAAATATATATGAATAGTTGAATGATTAATTAATACAGTTGGTTGACGTAATTTTGTTAGCTATAACTCAACGTGACTGCAAGACCGAGTTAATTAACGATTTAATCGAAACTTCATGTTATACACACATTAAACGAATGCAGTCGCTTAATACATTTATTACATTTAAAACATTTAATTGTAAATAATACGTCTTGGTAACTTTGTAGACGTGTGTAATATATTAATATACCTGCAATACGTTAAGTGACTAATGTGCCAATGTTAAATGACGTGATGAGCAAAAAAAAAAAAAACAACTTATTTTACTTGAATAATATTTTAAATATTATATTGCCACGTTATGCATCACATATATTTATTTAGATACTTATTGAACTTTTAGGGTATTTTTGTTTAAACAATAATTTTTAAAATATATAAAAATATTGAATACGTAAATTGGTGATTCATTAGTATACTTATAATTTTTTTATAGTTTCATATTTTATAATTTTATACTTAATATATGTATCATAAGTTGGGTCAGTACAATGCAGTGAAAGCATTATTTGAAGGAAGATGACGGCCGAAAATATTTCTTTTTATATAGAGTTTATACGAAAGTTAGTTCTAAATAAAGATTGAATATTTATTATTACATTTCAATAATAATACACTATTATTTGCTATAAAACAAGACTAATTGAATGAATTAGCTACTTTATAATTGATAAATTACCGAGAAAAACCTCGAAAATTAGGCCTTGTTTTATAAATGAATACATTTAAAAAATGTTGAATACATTACATAAAATATACAATTTTATTGAGTAATGATAAGTACTACTATATATATATATATATATAAAAAGAACATCGATCTCTTAGAGTGGTTTGGGAATATTCATTTTATTGATAAATTCTAATATAATCGTTAAAAATGATAAATTTATTAGAAACTGGAAACTATTGTATAGAAAAAAATACAAAAATATTTTAAATTTTTGATACAATGTTAAACGGACGTCAAATTTATTCATGACTCATTATTAAAACCTATAGTGACACTTTGCAACAGCAAATTAAATTAAAAATATTTTTTCACATTTATAAAATTATTGTTTATAACATTGACTATATTTAATATTTTTTTTTAGTAGACAGAAAATCTATTTCATGTATCAAGTGGCATAAAATAATTAAAAAAATTGTGTGTATACCTCAGAGTTACAATTTGAAATTAGTTTTTATAAAATACTATTAGTTATTATACTCAATAAAAAAAGTTTCCAAAAAGATTAAATTGTTTATGGACTATGCACATATGTAATGACTTTAATCTATGATTATAATATTATACTTATCAATATAATTTTTATTGGAAATTTGTAGTTTGCAATGTTTCACATTCATGTGATACTTACCGACGGTCAATAGATTATTTCCGCAATAAATGATAAATTTCGAAATATAACTTCAAATGGTTATACATTTGAAACAAAGTCTGAGTAACATTTTTAATTGTAATAAATAAGTTTAAATATATTTTTTAATTTTCCGAGAGACTTGGTAAAGTAAACTTTTAACTTGGAATTATCACATGTATGTGCATATTTAGTAATACAATTAAAATTATGGTGTACAGTGTGACGATTGACAAAAGGGTTGAGCAAGTGACGCAGGTGCTGTATATATTATTATTGATAATTGATATGAATTAAAAGTATTTATTATAATCAATATGGTGTTACATTTGCGAACCACGCAAATGGAAGGTGTACACGATGTAATTATAATATCATTTTGTCATATTGTAATATGTGACCTATACAAAATTATTATTATTTAAATTATTCATCCACTTCTATAAAACGATTATATTGGTATTATTTAGAAATCGTTCAGTTTAAATATTATAATATACATGATATGCTTGAATAAATTTCGACAAATTTAGAATAGCGTAACATCCAAGTTAAGCCTTGGTGAAACAGTTGCACTGTATGATGATACTTGGAATATTGTATAAATTTAATATTTAGTAGGTACCTATTGCTGTGGATTATAGTAATTTTGCTTATTGTATTTACATATTATAATGTGTAAAGAGAAGCTTGTAAAATCCAAAATAAATCTAATCGTCTGTTTAATTTTAGTGGGTTTATAATATAAAATACAATTTAATAAGTGTATAATTTAAGTAAAAAAAACTTTAAAAGTATATCTATCATAACCTATAATTGTGTAATGAAATTTTGAGTATAAACAGTATATATACTAAATTGTTACAGTCTATTATATGACAACATCGTCAAATAGCCATTGTTATGATACAATACATTAAGTGTTATAGAACATTCAACATTTGTATAAGATTTCAAACCTTACAATACCTACACATAGTATTTTCTCAACTTAATTTCCTCAAATCAGTAATCACGTTTAATTATTCTTAAACATGTTTCAACATGACGTATACATCATTTAAGCAACTTGGTATCAGTAACTTATATTATATTCAGTAAAAGTGTGTTAGGTGCTAAAAAAAAAAATTATGACAGAATTTTCTAATATCTTATATTTTTTCATTAGTGCCGGCAACAAACTTTTAGTCGACCAATGTCTTAAATGTGGTCCGTGTCCCATTTTCAAATAAAAATAAAAAATAGTTATTTTTAAAATAATGTTTAAATTTTTTTTTTTTTTTTTTTCAATAATTTGAAAATACTTTTAAATTTATAATAGTGATAATAAACTAGGTAGACAAGTGGATAGCGTTCTCCTGTATATTAAGTGTCTAGTAGCCGGTAGGTCACTTTTATGAGCGTATTCAATTTAAATTTAATAATATATTGTTGTATACAAAATACGATTTTTTTATTAGTCTATATCACTAAGTGATATATTTTTTGTATAGAGCTATAAATATAAAAGTGATTTATTTAATTTTTAGTGCTAAGGTAAGTTAATAGAATTTGTTTCAAAAATATTGCATTTATAACATTATTTATGTTTAATTATCATGATAATATATATTTATTACTTTTTTTTTTGGTCTTAAATCTTTTGATTAGTTGACCGCAACTCTTCAAACTTAAAGCAATTCATGCTGCAGATTCTAGGGAAAATTTTATGTAGTGGTTTCCCGTTTCCTTCCACATCGTAGTCTTATAGTCATCAAAATGACTGTCATTTCCGCTTACGGATTTCTGGTGTATGTAACTATATCGACCATATAGGTCTCTACTTTCTACTTGCATCTAGTGCCTAGTGAAAAATCTGCTGCCCTACTTCTTCTTTATATTTATAATATACTATAAAACTCGTAAGTAATTACAATTTTCAAAAAATATTGTAAGTAATTAAAATAAATTCATAGTATAAATAGATTATGTATTAAAAAGAGTCAATAAAATCATTGCGTGTAATAAAATTCATAATAATATGATATAAGTAAAATTTTTAGGTTCCTAAGAAACATATTTTTAAATTAAAACAAAATAATTAATATAGTTAATCATAGTTCAAATTCTGTTAGGTTATGTGAAGTCCAACTTTGAAACCACAATTACTATAAAAAAAATAAACTTTAATTATTTTCTAAATTTTATAATCTTAGAAGCTAGTTATAAGGAATCTTGCATTAGTTTTTTAAAACATGATTATAAAACAAAAGTTGTAATGAATTTCTAATTACAAAATATTTTGTGATTCTTTTGTAATTTCCATGAATTTCGTCCAAATTCTATTTTCAAATGCATATGAAAAAAAAAAAATGTGTGAAAACACTTTTAATAAATTCAATAACTTACACCTAAAATAAACTTATGTGGAATTTTTTATTATATTTTTAAAAATGTTGACCTAATGGATAACTTATTATCAGGATTTATATAAAAAAAAAAAATAAAATAATAAAACAATTCAGAATTTGTCATGCCAACAAGTAACTTAAAGTTAAATACTATAAACATTTAAAAAAATAATGTAAATAATAATATTTTATTTATTTATTTTTTTTTTTTTTTGAAATGCAAAACAAATATCAAAAAATGTTTGTGAAAAACTAATTATTTCTTGAGTGAATATCAAATGTTACAAAAATTTATACTTGAAATGCTCATAAAAAATTTATTTTTCTTTTTGATAGAATTTTTTTGTTATATATAAATTGAAAAACTTATAAAGAACTTTTTATTAATTTTTCAAGATGTAAGTATAGTGACAAAAATGTTTGTGAATTTCTAACAATAAAATTATTTGATGATTTTCACGATTTTTATAAATTTTGTCAAAATTTGATCTTTGAACATTTAAAAATAAATTGTGACCATACATTTTCGATATTTTTCAGTTAAGAATCTATGGAGTTTTGTTTTAAATTTCCAAGCATTTCCATCCAGAGAATAAATTTTATTCGATATCTATAGAAAAAAAATATTTCTTATGTTCGTATATAGCTTAATGATATTTGAAATATTTTGAAAATATTACGGTGAATACTAAGTGATAATATAAGCATTTATGTAAATTTTAAGTTTATATGGTTATTTTTATTCAATTTACACCAAAAAAACAAAATTTATTTTATTAAAAATATGATTTGCAATTTCTCTTTCATAGTTTTTTACTTTTGTCCTTTAAAGTATCAACTAGATGCCATTTGCTACCAGAAACCATTCTAATTTTTAAAATCAAAAATTTTTTTTTTTATCTCGAAAAGCGATGAACAGAAAAAAATACACATTATTATAAAATCAATAAATTTATCGCTTCGCTCAGGATCTAAAATTATAATTTTATATTTAACAAAAACCTGTATAACAATAATATAACCGATAAAACATTAATAAGGGTATTATCGTAAACTATGTGAGTATATGTATACAATTAAAAAGAAGATCCAATTTAGTGATTAAATATTAAATTTGTATTCTCGGTGGCCTGAACGAAGACAAAATTTTATTATTTATTGTATCTTACCAGGGAAAATAGGTTGGGCATTACTGGTCAAGTACAATTTGTTTACAAATTAAATTTAAAATTTAGAATAGAATTATTTTTTTAAGAATTTGATATTTTTTTGATTATTGGAATGATAATTAACTATTATTTAGTAGATACCTTATTGCATTTTTGAACATTTGATTGTCAAATGATCATACTATTCGATTCCTTCAAAGTTGTTCATCTTAATCGTCACATATTCTACTGCGAAAATGACCCATATATTTACGTGGAATATATTCGACAAACCGTCAGTATATATATATATACAATATTATGCTGTATAATTCCGATGAAATATCTCAATGCAAAAAAAATACTCACTACGCGAAATAAATCGTATTAGCGTATCATTCTAACCAGCACGCCATTTGCCGGATGATATATATTGTACGGTATAAAATTATTTGAACGTATAATATCTATATTATGTTGTTATAATGTTTGACGAAAATAATGCAAAGGAAATACGAGTGTAGGTTTATTTTATGTACGCGCGCTCGAACTGAAGTAGATTGAAATATATATATATTATTATTATAGGTACGACGTGCATACTGCGCCATCACGTGTGAACCAACACTGTTGAGCGGCGGATGAGTATTTCGTACGTGGCACGCTATAAGAATGCCACTGACGGAGTATACGAACGATTGTGTATGTGTAATTTTTTTTAAGTATAGTAAACAATACGCTTTAGGTGTTGCTATTGATGCTGCAAACGTCTCGTGTGGCAAATAAATATTGAGTGATCCCGAGGGCACGTTCATAACGATATTTCTCTGTTATCTCGTCGAGCGTACTTCTACCGACAAGAATACTAGACTTGCTTAAAGTTTTAAATATATACATAAATATATATATATCTATTAAAACGATTTCGAGATGGTTTGCCCCACCTATACGACGGTTATTTTCATCTATTATATCTCATTTGATGGTATACATTTGATGTATTTAACTATAAAACAATTTAGTTTTTATATATCGATAATGATAATAATTATTAAATTAAACTCTTCTAAAATATAGTTAAATACAAATATAACAAATATAATAGAATCGATAGAAATCATAAAAAGATGGATACTAAAAACATAAAATTAAATGATTTAAATAAAGTGTAATAGCAATCTTCTCTGTTAAATATGCATCCAAAGATATGATGATATAAAACTACACAGCGGATTTGATAAGTTAAAATGCTATAAAGAATTTTGACACAAAATGATTAAAGAAAATTGACAGTGTGAGTATTATTACATGAAATCACGTACCAATTATTAGGTGTAAAATGGCCGTAAAAATATCTATATGTTTTGAAAGGAAAAATTATAGACCGTTTTTTAGAGTTAAAGGAAATAAACGCTAATTAATAGTAGACTCAGAGAATGGCTATCATTAATTGAATAATTAATTATAATAATGAGATAACAACAATATATCATTAATAAAAATACACCTAGAAATCAAGAAGTGTGTGTATTAAATTAGACTACTCTTAAAAAAAATTTATAAATTAAGTAGCGTAAAATTTTATTTTGCACACGTTTAAGTCTTTTACTAAAAACAACTTGAAATGTATTTCAAATAACATAATTTTATTTAAGTACTGATT
Source organism: Melanaphis sacchari (assembly GCF_002803265.2). Taxonomy (NCBI): domain Eukaryota; kingdom Metazoa; phylum Arthropoda; class Insecta; order Hemiptera; family Aphididae; genus Melanaphis; species Melanaphis sacchari. The sequence continues at coordinate 982,188 of NW_020271547.1, read as the reverse complement.
AAACCAATGCTATTATTGCCTTTTGAGATTTAATATAATATATAATGTCTTGTATATTCCTTAAATGAAATTTTTAGTGTTTGTGTCGATTTTACAATTGTTAATCGGATATGATTAAAAAAAGAAAATAAACATGATAAATCATTCCTTGGTCTTTAATAGAAATTATTCATGGTAAAGGGTGGAAATTATTGGAATAATCTAAAAAAAAAAATTGATTATTTTTACGAGTGAATTTGATTGAACAGCATTTATCAGCATTGAATTTTAAACAATAACATGTAGGCCTTAAACATTTAAATTATTAAATTTATTCCTAAAATAGAAGAAGTTAGCTAACATGAATAATATGAAATAATTTTTAATTATTCACAGATACTTAAGTTTGATTAATTAAAAACCAAACACATAAAACAATAACTAAAAAATATGTCCACAATTAGCAATATAGACATTTTGTCACCCACACAATTATTAACCATAATAATCTGTGTTCTATTGAAAATGTAAGATTAAAACCAAATTAAGACAGTAACATGTACACCCAAGTACGTATATATAATATAAATTATCGCAAAATGTATACTCACTCTTATTGATTTAAATGTATACAAATATATAAGTTGGTGTTGTATGAGCTATTTATTCAGTATAGTGTGATATGAAGTATACATTATATAAGTTTAAATGTAAGCGCTTGTGGTAGTAGTATATATGTGTATAGTAATAGTTTGACTGAAATACATTCTGCGTTTGTAGAAAGTAATAATAGTTTTGGGAAGTATGAACGTTTTAAAATTGAAAAATAATGCAAGTGCATACACGTGTGTAAAAAAACATCACAATACATACTATTACATTAAGTTCTGTTTTGTGAAATTATAAAATTCTTTACAAAGCGATAGTTGAAATGCCTTCAAGTCTGCTTAATTGTTTTAAATTCTTACTTGTAATTATAATATTATCACCGTTAATGAAAATAACTACGGCTAAATGAATAAAATACATAATACTATATTAAATATATATTTTTCTGCTTAATGTATTATGTATATTAAAACGATTAGATTATTTGGATATTTTGAGCATTAATAAATTATATTATACTATAAAAAAATGTAATAATTAAAAAAGTAAAAAAAAAAAAATAATATTTAACTTAAAACTTAATTAAATTCTAATACATGACATATACAGCCAAAACGAATTCTGTTTAAAATATGAACTGCAGTGTTGATTTAATAATAATAATACTATACTAAATTTATGATTATTTAAAAAAATCCTAATTTTTTTTTTTCAATTATACATTGAACGATTTGTGGTTTGAATTGTTTTTCAAAATTTAAGGATTTATAATTTTATATTTATTTGTATTTCTTAAAACACTAGTAAATATTACTAACTACCTATTAATATAAAACCATTTTTTTCTCGTAAGTACTCAGAATTTTAAGTAGTTCTTGTACAATTTCATAGATTTATTATAATCAACAAATGAAACGTAAACGTGTACAAAACTTAGATATACCTTTGACATACTTAGCAATCAAGTCCAAGAAGCGCACACATACATTATATTATTATCATATGCTATAATTTAAATATTAGCTATTATTCCGGCTGGATTTTACTTAAACTCTTTTTGGTTAAATTGTTCTACGAAGATGAAAGTTCTATCATTGATTACATAAACATAAATAGTCTTGGTCAATGGACAATATTATGGGAACACGAATATTAGTATTTAACTTAAAAATGTCAATAGGTAGCAAGTACAGTAATTGTCCACAATATAATTATTATCATCGAAATTAGATTAACTATAAAAACATAAACGAGCGGTGAGGGTATGCCAAAAAAAAAACCCTCGATAAGAAATACCTATTCCAAGAATATAAATGAATATTATTATTTACTGAATTTGACCATTCCTTATGTTATTTTATATTTTGAACGAAAACGAACTGTCAACCTTATTTTTTTTATTATTATTATAAGGAACGGATGAGAAACGCACCTTCAGCCTAAGATATTTTACAATGCAACAGTTATAATAGTTAAATAATTAAATAACATAGCAAAGGTAACAATTATATCTACTTTGCAACCAGAAAAAAAGTGGTGAAATCATTACATTAATCGCTCCGCTCAAAATCTAAAATAATATGTCCAACCTATAAATGGATATTAAATAATAAAATAACAGCTTAAATAAAAAATGATTTGTACCGGAATAAAAAAATTAACAAACCTTTGTTATTAAATTCGTGAATAATATAAACTGTACAATAGTTAAAAAGAAAATAAGGGAACAATAAATAGAGAAAGAAATAATATAAATCAATTTATTCATTGTCATATATTTTTATTTTTATAAAATGCGTACTAACAATACGTTTTTTAGTTATTTCTTAAAATGCTTAATATATTTTTGTTTTTTTCCAACTCTGATGCTTTTAAAATTTTTAGATTTCCAATTAAAATCCCCGAGGATTTTACAGTTAACTTCTTTTTTTTTTTTAATTTACAGTATTTATTTCCACAATTTATTACATTATGAATAATAAGTGCAAGTGATAAAATATTTTATGGCTAGAGTGATAAAATAAAGAAATCTCCCAGTAAAATCACTTTGACAGTTAGTTAATTACAATAAAACTATAATCATTACAATGTATTTACAATGTTTGGGTACTCAATTTTACGTGAGTAGGACCCGACATTATCGCCTTTTTAATCTTTTTTGAGGATTACCAGGCATGTTTGCGGACGTAAGACTTTTTATTAAGGGATTTGCATAGTTTTTGTAGATTTAAGTCAAATCGTTTGTGGAAGGCTTTTGAAACATCTTGAACAGAGAAGATAGCAAGATCATTATTTAAGGACTAGTTAAAAACATAAAAAGGTGCTTTGGTCATAGAATTGAGGGTTTTGGATTGGAAACGATGTATTCAGCTTATGTTCAAGATCTTTGCAGAGCCCCATAGTTGTACATCGTATATCCATATTGGCTTAAGGAATAATTTATATATTAGTATTTTAGTTTGCAATTCGACATGATTAGAAGTTAAGAGAGAACGAAGAAGAAGAAACTAATCATTTAGGGACAGGAGTGTGTTGCGCAAGTTAAGCGATCAGGTAAGGCGTTGGTCAATGATGATGCATTGATAGCAAATATTTTGTTCGGTTAGAGAAGTTTATTCCTTAAGGATGATTGTTGGAAATTTTTCCTTCCTAAAAGTGAACGTACAGTGTGTGAATTTAGTCTCATTTATTTCTTCTCTCCATTCCGTGTACCATTTTTCAAGGAGGAAAAAGTTATCTTGGATGTACGTATAAAGAAACAACGAATTGATTAGAGACTTGTCGTCAGAAAAGTCACTAAATAGACACTAGAATGAGTAGCGTGGGTAGGTTGGAAATAAAAATATTAAATAAAAGAGGATCAGTAACTATGCCTAGAGAATTACCTGCGTTGATTTGTTTTTGTGAAGAAATAGATGAGCTGTATTGCATTAAGAAGAACTAATATTTTTTGGACATTTGTCAGTTTATTTTTTTTTTTTTTTTGGGAGGGGGGACATTTCTTGTGGTCAGTCAAGAAATTGCTCAACTTCATAATTTTTTTCAGAAAAAAGTATAGTGAAGTGGGATTGAAATGTTTGACCAAGGTGATTTACAACTATATTAGCCTTGTCCTCATCAAGGTGTGCCCAATTTTCGTTTGTGTCACGTAAGATGACTGGGGGATTTCGTATGCGAAAAAGTTGACTTGTAACTTTTTAAAGAGAGCCGTCTTTGTAGTAAGCAATTCTAAATGTGTGGTATAACATTCATTTTTGTAGTTTGCTAGGATATGTTTAAATTTTTGCGAAAGTGTGTTGCAATATATTTAATGGCAGGGTATTTTGTTCTTTGTCAAAAACAGCGAACACAACGTTATTGTGCAATAAAAGTACGAATTCATAAAGCGATAATAGTGGTTAGTATATGTAATTGTGACGGTACAGTTGAATCCCATGCTTAAGTTTGCACATTTAACGTTGTAGTAGGCGATTGTATCAAGGATGTATTAAATAGTTAAAAGGAAAAGAATATATTTTACGTTACGCATTTGGAAAAGATAGTTAATTAATTTTTATTTTTATACAGCATTAATATTATAATGTCAACCTTTTCCTTTAGTGAATAGACGTATAATGAAACTTAGATAATCTTTAATATAATATTCAGACGTGGGATATGATCGGTTGGATCGATGAGAACATCGTCAATATCTGCGAAATTACTACAGTAAAAATAAAAAATAAATCATTTAACGTAAAACGATATAGTGTTTTATCAATATTGATAGTGGTTTTCAATTAGAAATTTAAAATTTTTTTTAATAGTGAATTTTGTAAGCGATCCCAGTTGATATGTGAATGTTGTGGTTTATCTTATTAATTGAACAAAGGCTATCAGTTTAGTATGAGTAGAATAGGACAATGATTTGAGCACGGAGCACGGGGGTTAATAATTAATGAATGGAGTGTGTTAAAGATCTTCGTTACGAATATGTCTAATGTATCCAATAAATTTCTGGGTGAAGTTAACAAGTAGGTGTCGTTGGCAGGTGAGATTACTTGTACGTTTTTGCTAGTTACATTATGAAGGAAAAAATTCCTCGAAGACTTGTAGTACAACATCCCCATTGGATATGTTTAGAATTTATATCACCATTGACTATGAAGTTCTGATCAAAGCTATGCGAGAAAAGATGAAATTGATTAGAGGATATGGTATACTAGGGTATAAATGGTTGCTACTGAAATAGGTATATTGTTGACTATTATTGATACTGCACATGATTATGTGTGGTCGATTTGGAATTTAGAGAGTGTAAGTGATGCTAAGGATAACCTGATATAAATAGCAGCACCTGCGTGAGCAGTGCCGTCTGAAAGATTGGTTTGGTATATGTAAACGGGAGCCTGGTAGGTAGAAGAACTAGTTATTTGTAAAATGGATTTCAGAGACTACGTTAATATTTTTCTTGGAGTGTAATATACACCAAGCAGATTCAATATTCTATTATTGACTTATTGTTAGTTTAAAAATATTAGAGTGAATAAACTTATTATAATGCTTAAAATAAGAACACTATCTGTGTCCTTTCATTGGTTCAACATTTTTAAACGTGAATTTAAATACCTTGTAATATTATAGTTATATTTTCTCGCCATTTCCTAATATTATAAATTGATAAAATATGTCAAAAGTAAAATTATCAGTTCAGTTATCAAAATAGAAAAAAGAAGATAATTAAACGTGCGCGATAATTATTATTAATGGAATTATACCTAGTTTATTATTTAAAATACTTTTTTAATTAGTTACGAATATGTAAAATTAATATTTTTATTAAAAAATAAAAAAAGCTCATAACTTGCTTAAAAATGAAAACAATTTTCATAACTTTAAGCTTAATAATTGATTAATGATTGACTTAAATGTTATTACTAACAACACAAAACTGATCCGGCTGAACACACATTTTCTATGTTGTCTAAGATTGAGACACCACGTGTGGATATGACATTCAAAAGCCTTTATGTATACTATATAGTAAAGTAAAATCTTTGAATAAGAAAAGATTGTATACTTTTTTTTCAACAACCTTTTTCATTTTAAATATTTTGGTTTTAATGGTTGTAAATTAATGATCTACTAGAGTAAAAATATACATGTTAATTTATCAAGTTTAATTTTTTTCGTATTTAATAAGTTATGTTGATGATTGTTAAATGTATAAACTATTAAATATTATCAATCGGCATTATTATTGTGCAGATAGTATTTATGATATCGCCTTGGGTCGGGTAATATTTAATAACTAATAAGGTACGGGTTGCCAGTCCAAGTCCAATCTTAACGACGCGTCGGAAACATTGCTGATCATTGTGCGTCGTATTATACTCGTATTATTATATTATATAAGCAACACCTAAGAACAATCATTTTTATAGTGTGTTATTTTAATATTAATTTAATAATAAATAAGTCATCAATTATTATATATACAGTCCACTGGTATTTTAATTTTAATTTTAATAAATTATAAACTGAGCCGAAACAGTGTTAATTTATTTATCTACACATATTTAACTTTTAATTTTGTGTTAAAAACTTTATTTCTTTCTATTCCAAGACTTACAGTTTTCCTAACCAAATCAAATAACTCATTTTATTTCTAACGTTTGTTACTGATAGTCACTATAATATGCGAGCAATAATAGTTGTGTTTAGGGGGTGAATTGGAACGTAGGCCTTTCAGGATACTTACAAAAAATAACAATTGTTTAAAACTAAAATCTTAAATTCTATTCAGTTGTTATCAAAACCGCTGTAAACTAAACATATTGGTAATTACCCATATTTATGATTAAAAATGTACATATAATATGATAGATTTTATAATACCAACTTAATTTATGATATCATCAACTAGTGGTTATTTCCTTCTTTATTTTGGCTTAAAATTTTTCCATATTGTTTCTTATTTATTTCTGTATAGCTTAATTTAAAGTGGATATAAAAAATGTAAATGACAATAATTAATAATGTATTATTACAATGTAATTTGAAAAATTTAAAAGATTTAAAAAAAAAAAAAGTTAAAAGTAAGGAGTGTATCGTGGAATTGAATAGTACTTTCAATGCTTTCATGGTTTTGTTGGACATAAGTAATCCTTCTCAGTAAAAAAATTAAATTTCACATAATATCTATATTACATGATTCCTAAAATTTAAAATGATACGTACCTATGCTGCAATAAAAATAGCACGAGTAACTTTATTTTACATCATTGATATTTTATTGATGATTCATTCTTTGATGATCTATTTAGGAAGAAAAAAATATTTCGAGAGATAAATCAATTTATATAATTAATACATATTATAATAATCAAGTATTCTCACAAAAAATATTATTTCTAAGTATTTAATACTTTTTACTTATATGTTTTTATCTCACCAATACGAATGATTAACTTAAATAAAATATCTTAAAAACTGATAAAGATTCATTCATTTCTTAATAAGTCTTCTATTATTATTTTATTATCAAATGGTCGTAGAAATATTACATATAAAATATTTTTTGAATTAATATTGTTAAAAATTTATTAGTGCTCTTTTATAACCCAAACCTAAGTATTATCATTATAGTAAAACAAATGAAAAATATAAACAAATCATTAGGTTCATACAATTTTGTATCATGACATTATATACAATACATGTATGCTGCAAAAATAAAAATAAGATCCCTATGATTTTGTAATAATATAGTAATAATAGTTTACAAAAACAGTTTTTTAGTCATCAAAAATATATTACTAATGAATATTTTTTCTTAAATATAAATTGTTGTTATTTTGTTTATTAAGAAACAGTTTAATATATCTCAACTTTTTTAATTATCAGAATTTTTTCAACAAAATTTAATTTTCAAAAGAAAAAAAACTTTTTAATTATAGACAAATGTTTGATTTGTTTTAAATTAAAATAGCAGAATTTAAATACACAGTTTGGAAGTGTTTAATTAGATAGTAATGAATCATAAATAATTATTATACGATAAAATGAACCTACATTGTAAGTAAATATACATATTGAAACTCTGCATGTTAACATTGTTAATAGAAAAGTAGTATTGAAATAAAACTGTGGAAATCACTATGCTATATATGTATATAAGTTTAAAATTTTAATTCAGTAATTAATCATTGAATACAAAATACGGTTCCGTACCAGGACAGTATGACAGATTTTATGTATTTTTAAGTATATTTTAACATTAATTAATGAGATATTGATAACTTTATTAGTAACGCAGAATGTTAAACTAATATTTCCATAAACATTGCTCATATTAAATAATAATAACTAAAATATAATATAATTGTCAATGTTTTAATTGATAAGTTAATATTAGAGTATTGTGGGACGAAAGTAATAGATTTATGGTATGAATAACTTAAATTTAGTTTATATTTTATTTTATTTAAAATAATATTAATACGTGTAGAAATTGGAATTAAATTATTTTCGATGTTTTTGATTTACATTAAGCTAACTAACATTAATATTATTCTTTTTAAATAACTAATTTATCAAAATTAAAACATCAAATGTCTATAAAAAAAATGATGCCCGTGTGGATATGTATTTTTGATATTTTAAGAATGCTGGAATATAAACTTATAACAAATTCTGTATTAAAAATCAAAACTTTCAAATGTCTTTAAATAGTTTAATAAAAACAACACCAAAATATTTTTAAAAAAAATGATATAATTTATATTAAAATTTAATATAAATTTATTTTATAAGGATCTACAGTTATATTATTTCTTTGAATTATGAAAAAAAAAAAATATTTAATCAAAATAGTCAAAAATTAGTATTTTGTAAAAATATTTCCACTTGATTTAGTTTTTACTAATTATTATGGGAAATATCAACAGGGAATTTTTTTTATTTCTGATCTCTTAACCAATTAGACAATTTTCTACTAGAAACTAAGCTCAACACAAAAGTTTAAGCATTTAAAAAGTATTATCAGAAGTAAAAAAATAAAAACCACACAAATATTGTTGTAAACCAAAACATATTTATTGCTCTGCTCAGAATTTGAAGTGTTGAAATTCAATTAATTCGATGTAGGCATATAAATTTTTAAATATATACATTATTAATTTTAATATTTTTAGACCAATGTACTTATTATTTTCTTAAAGAATAAATACTTGAACCAACTCTGTGTATATCATCATATTATAATGGATCATTATAAAATATCCAACCTAATAAAATCCTATTAAAACTGCAAAAGGTTGTTAACGGTAAGTCCCGAGTTTTTCTTTAATACAGTCAATAGTTTGTGCCTTGGGTAGTGCGCATCAATTTTTTTTTTTTTTTTTTATCAAAAATATTGAAAAAAACATTAGTTGTATTACTTTAGTAATGTATAACATTAAATAATAGTTTGAGTTAATGGTTAAAATATGTATATGCATGATAATGGAATTTAATGGAAAAGAAATTTGTTAATAGGTGTACTTATTTATATTTTTGTATAATTTATTACCAATACCATTTGTTCATGCATATTAACTTAATAATCTAGTAGCCAATATTTGTCATATAATATGATGAATTAATAATTATTTAATGTGTCGTTAGATATCAGCATATTATGTTTATTAAATGAAATTATTAAAATAAATAAATGATTTACGTTGTAGATAATAAATTGAATAGTATATTATTATATAATTAAATAAAATCTATTAATTTTAACATAATAATGTGCGATAATGTGCTCATATACTGAAAAAGCTGTTTGATTATTTATAATAGTATCATATTAAAAACTATGGTATAGTTAATATTGAATTGGTTCTATATAAAAGTGTACTTTATTATGTATGTATAATACATTTTTATATTTTTGTTTATTATTAAAACCAAGTTTCTAATATATATTTTTTCGCAAAGACAAAAGTTACAAAGCTTATCTTATTGATTACTAAGTTATTTTGTTCATCCAAAATAATAATAATTGTCAAAATAATGCAAATTTTTGTTTGCATTTGACTAGATCATAAAATTATTTTTATAAATCAAACTCTTTAATATAAATAAAAATGAAAGTAGGTAACACAATAAAACAACAAAAAATAAAAAAAAATTAAACGTAAATCGGAATAAAATGAATAAAATATTACAGTCGGATCTTCTTAAAAGTGATTTTGAATTTAATTCACTAAACTGAGTGGATAATATTTTTGGAGCTTTTCGGATGAATTGATGCATTTTTTCTAATTGATTTCTTTAAAAAAAAATAACATAAAATTATAATATTTATTAAAATATAAAAATATACTTATATTGACTAAAAATATCATTATATTCACACTATTTTATTTCATTAAATATGCAAAAGTTTATTTTGAAATATAATTCTAAAATAATATTTTATGTATTTACAAAAATGTTATATCGTTTAATACATACATAATATATGATATATCCTGCATCAACATTTACATTTTTAATGTTATCGAACAAATTACATTTCTTAAATTAAAATGTCTTTATATAGATATTAAATGCTCAGAATTTTAAGAAATATAATAAAAAGAAAAAGAACGATTTATCAAAATCCTATTCTTAAACATTTAGAATGTTTAGATACGTTTGATAGTTTAACCTCTCAACTTTTGAGTTCTTGTTCTACCTTTAAAATTGATTATATAGCTGTTTACAAAACAAAAAAAAAATATATATACACATTGTTGTAAGACTAATAGATTCCTTGATTTGAGCACAATCTTAATATAAAGCTGTAGAAGTAAAAGAGAATTTAGTATCAATTTTGTAACAGTGTAGTCGGAATAACAACATTAGTTGTTGGTAAAATCACGTAATTGAGCGTAAACAGATTTTATCCTGGTTCGTTTCCATTGCAATACGCAATAAGTTTTAGAATTCGGAGTATCCATATGTTGTATATACCTTGCCTATTTTATTGTTGATTTTATTCGATGGCCAGTTTTACTGTTCCTCAATTTTATCGTAAAAGAACTAAAATACGCACAATCGTAATAACTGAGAATTTTTTTTTTTTACATCTTCATCGTTCGAACTTACGAAAATTATATTTTTACAGCCATTATTATATAAGTAATAATACGTGCCATCTATCAATTACCGTATATTTTATTCCTCTAGTGATGGAAACATCGAATCAAGTTCAGTGTTCAAATTTAACTACGAGTAATTCATACTTAAATTGTATAGTAAAAAAATTCAAAATTTATTAAAATTTTAGATACTAATGGTTATTTATAATTTTATTGTGTGTTGTTAATATATATTGTGTTTTATTATTTTATTTTTTGCTCAAAATATTTTGACTCGTTATACGTATAAATATTATTAAATACTCGTCGTCGGAAGGCATATTCAAACACCAGCCATAGAAATAGGTTATACAAAAACGGTAACGTGTATTATACGTGTTTTATAATTAAAAACGAGTTTACCTTTTATGGGACTAGGGATTATTCATACATCTCTGATAAACGAGAGATAATAATAATTTTATCACAGCTGCATCCTATTGGTGACGGTCAAACATTTCATTATGTCATCATATATATATATATATATATAAATACATTTTGAACCCTTGAAAAATCGCCTGAAGTACAGTTATTGTTGACATTTTGAAGTAATCCACATGGATACAGTTGAAACTACTGATGTATAATCCCACGTATAGTTGCTGTGTAATATTATATATGAGCAGAATTGTGTCTCAAATTGATTTAACTCCATTTCGAAATTATTAACAATAATTTATTTATAGTGAAAACCATAATCCATCTTCAATTTTGGGTAAATATCCTTAGTATACAAAATTAAAAAATTAAAATTTGAATAAATTTATCATTAAATGAAATATTGGTAATGATAAAATAATATACTAAATTATACTTATTTTAATATCGCCAATTTTGCTAGTAAATAGATTGAAGTAATAATTAATAAGTTCATTTTAATATTATTATAAGGTAAATATTAATTATATATCATCACTCTCCAAATAATCACTAATATTATCATAAAAACTATGGTTAGAACACATTTCGATTATAGATTTAATCATATTTTAAATTGCATTACAATTTGTTATTTACGTTTAGGAAATATGAAACATTAATTATGAATATTATATATAACTAATCTACATAAAAATCTGAATTTCACTATTGTATGTTATCGGCTTATTTTATCCATTTTCTAATTAAATATAAATATTATGATATTTGTTTAATAATATATTATATCGATTATTGACAACTGTGGTGTACTTTTTGTTGTCTATTTAAGATGCCGCATAATAAATTGCACAAAATCATAAAATTTAATATTATTGTATGTTATTTGTTTTCTAATAAAGCAGATTAAGAATTTTATTTTTGTTAATCAATAATGTAGGTACTAAAAAAACAAGAAATTCAAAAAAGTTTTTTTTTTTTTTATGAAGACGGATTTGACAATTTGTTAAGTTTTATAGAAACGGGGATTGTACGTAATTGAATACATTATTTTTTCTTATCAACAATTTGCTTTATTAGTAATATGATTATAATTTTTATTAATCAAAATTACAGTTTAAAGTATGTTGATTTGATAATTATTTTATTTGGTAACTTTTTATAAGATTTTTGTTAAATCATTAGTTTGTCTGATTAATATAGAGTAATCATGAATTTTAACTATTACAATAGCAATTAAACTAACGTAATAAAATAAACTATGTTAGTAGTTGAAAAAAAGATTAATATTTTCGGGATTTTTTTTTTTTTTTTGGTTTAGACATTATAATACGATGACATGGCGTTTCTAAATAATATGTTAAGTGCATTTGAACAAAAAACATGATCAATCGCTAGTTTTAATAATAGAACATTTTCTGGATTTCAAAATCTATCTCGTACTTAACGTATGAACGACGATATCCTCCTATTATACAACGATAATATTCAAAATTGGAAATATCTCTAATTCTTGTAGCGACTAGTGAGCACACCTTCTTATAGTCGGAAATGATATTAGTGGTGGGGGTAGAGGTAGAGATGATCGAAATACAAGCACCGTGGTTGTGGGTCATAAATATCGTCGACTGATGATTACAGCTGGAGAAGTTTTGAGGGCGAAATGTACGACAACAGACAAGTGGCCTCAATTACGTCACGTGGAGATGTTTGATTGTTTGATATAGGCATAGTGTACAGGCATAATGCGGGCAAATTGGTATTGTACTCGGGGAAATGATGATACACACTCACACCACCACCCACGCTTACACGTTAACACATATACATACATGTGTGTATGTTATATTATCGTTACTGTATCCTAAGCAGGTACACCCCTCTCTTAGGCAGCTGATCTCGCAAACACGCCTCACGACTGTATCTAATGTTATTCGACGAACCACGTGAACTGTTGACACATTGTTATCGTCCGTCCATCCGTCCGCCTGTGGGTGTATGCGTATGTGAAATATATAATATATAATACTACACACACGCGACCAACATGCGATCAGATACGTGTTTGGTGTTATGTAATATATAAATGTATAATAATAACAGAAGCGCCGCCAGTTATAATAATAATAATAATATATGTATAATGATATATTGTGTGTCACTTGTTTGAACGTGTCGAGTGTTACGTAGATATACAGATATACATGCCCTTGGTAATCCCCGTATACAGTAGGTTGCGGGTATGTATATGATGCTCGTCAAAACCAATCCGATTACACACCCCCTACATCTCATCACCTACCCTCGTAGAGCCCAGATCGTGTCCGCTGCAAAACACGCGTTGTACTGAATTAAATCTCAATATCAATCTCTCTCTTCTCTCTCTCTCTCTCTCTCTCTCTCTCTCTCTCTTTCTCTCTAACTTGTATAAGTTAATATATATATGAGCGAAAACAGAGTTTGCGCCATTTCCACCGCAATGTTTTTCACCGGTGGCTTATCTCCGACTGATCGTAATTAACCAAGACGAGTCGCGTGTCGTCAAAAAGTCAAATTTACGATATTATATATATATATGAACATTATTATAATTTTTGAGTTTTAAACTTGCAATACACACACACATATTTGTAGAAAAAATCAAAATACATTATTATTAGCTACAGATAAACATTTTATTTGATATTTATCGGTGTATAGCAAATTTATTATTTTATATATTATACGGTATAAACGGTCAAAATCGGAATTATGAGAATAAATATTCATTGAGAGGACCCAAGTTGATAATCAGAAACTTATCTACATTAACGTTGAAACCGCTAGCAATATAATGTATGATAAACAGAAAATTTATCTTCCAGTTGTGACTTAATAGTATCACAGATCCCCTCCTCCACCCTAATCGAGTAAGATTTACATATATATATATTTACATACTGAAAATGGTGGATTATAGATTTTAATACGAAAACAATTTATGAATTTACAAACTAAATTAAAAATGTTAATACCGAAGGTAAGTTAGATAAGTTTAATATTATACAAAATAATATAATATTCACATAACAATAAGTGTAAAGTAAATAAATAAGTTTAAACAAGTTAGAATCTATTAGTTATTATTTTATTATTACAGTTGTAATGATTTCGTTTTTTTAAATAATTTATTGATTATTAAGTACTTAGCTATGTTATAAATTTATAATATGAATACACTTTAATTATGAAAAATGTGAGAAAGAATTAGATTTTAAACTTTAATCTTGAAAAAATGTTTGTCTTATTTGCATTTATTTTTACATCTAAATAAGTTTAATTAAATTTTCTTGCACCATATCAAATATTTCATATTATAATTTAAATAATTTGAATGTAAATTTAAAAAAAAAATAGATCTAAAAAGTTGAATAACTTAATAAATTAATTTTAGGTTCTTGAGTTAATACCGTTCAGCAATACATGAATGAGCATTTTACTATATTGTAAATAGAATTAGCTGAAAGTAAAAAGTAATGACAAAGGAACCGAATAGCACGATTTCTCACAGATAATACATCCGGGATACAAGGAAAGGAGGAAACTGTAGTCTATAATAAATTACGCGTAATGAATCAAAATCACAGTAATAGCTCATTTTGACAAAAATTCAATAAATTTAAAAATGGGGAGATGATAATATTTTAATGATTATGTGCTGTTGAACATATTATATACTATATTAAAATATTTATGCATTGTTTGTTATAGTCTATTATAAAATCAAATTTATCATTTTTATAATATTATTATTAGATTTCACACGGAAATTCACTAAACAATATTATATCTCTTGCATTATTCAATCGTATTTATTTCTCTAAGGCTCTAAAGAAAACACCCCGTCAAATGGAGAATGACATCCGTCGCGACAAGGCCATTGTTTCTTTCGAAGCGCGTCCGGCATTTTAAGCAACCGCCTCTTTTGTTCAACGAAACACCTTACGCTTAAAGGGATGCATTGGAAATAGACAGGACGGTAAGAAAGATGGGAGAAATCAAAAAAAAAAAAACGAGATAAAATATTAATATAATGATGATTTCAAATAAAAATTTCTGTGGAAAAAAATCACGATGGAAATACGGCTGCTTCTTACTGTTGGTCCAGTGAACTATCAAATTGGATTCACCAAGAGAATTATTGTATGGGGTTGGTCGTAGAACAAAAATCGAGTTATTTTCCAATTACAGATGTGCATTTCTTTACGTTTGAGTCACAAGACGGGTAACCACCACCACCGCCGCCATTTCCTACTCCTATCATATTGCTACTTCTACCACCGATATACTACTACTACTACTACTGTCTACAACCACCACCACTTCCACTACAAACATTTTCTATACATTCGACAGCGAGTAACATATAAGACAATATTCATCCAATATACTTCGGCAGGTACCTTTGTACTGTCGGAACAGTAACGTTTGTTTAATCAAAATCTGCTTATAATATGCCTTTTTTTTTCTCTATGCGATTTATTTAAAATAATCTACTATAGCTTGTAGTTTGTAGAATTATTTAAAAATGAGTTTGCATTCGAAAAATTGTACTTAAATTGTACACTGTATTTTAAAATATATGTTTTCATTTTTATTGTTATAAGCCGTAATCTGGTGTAGATAAAATATACCGAAAATCATTCATATAAAATACAACTTGTGGATAAGAAAAATTGGTAGTCTCATATTAACAATTAAAATATGCAAAATAAATCAATTATTTGTACGTAATGTATTGAAATTATTTCATCAAATTTAAATAATTTAAATAGGAAAAAATTGCGGTACAAAAATAATTGACTAATACAAAAAATTATAGGAGTTACTTTGCTAATAAAGATTTATCATTTTATAACTTCAGTTAGGTAATATGTTAAAATTGATATTGAAAAAAAGTACAATAACTGTTTTAAAAAATAATATATGAAGTTGATGATTAAAAGTTGCATGTTGATTATTTGAATATTGTAATTTTTGATTACTATTATAATTTAAAATTACTTTAACAATAATAAAAATAAGCAATTCATGGAAAAATATTTTTAACAGAGACAGTATATTTCTAAAATAATATCGTATATTGGAGAAAAAATTCAAGTCCCTAATAAAAATATATTTTTAACTAGAAAAAAAATAGTTAAAATTGTATTTTTTTGTTTAAATATTCACTGGTCAATATTTTTCAAAATATGAACACTATAAAAAGTGTCTTGACTTAAAAAAATTACACATCATTGAAAAATGAATACATGTAGCGCTCCGTTTATATCATATAAAATGTATAAAACAAGTATATATTAGGACTTAATTTAATTATAAATAGCTTAATCATGAATAATCATTATATTAAAGTAGATAAAACCGTGTCGTGTAATATAATAATAGCTGAAAATGGTTATTTATTACGAGTAATGGATTTCAAATTTACAACCGTTATATATAAATTAATTTCAGTTATTCCTTGTGGTTGTTATTAGATATTAGTGAAAAACAATACATAAATCACAAGATAAAAATAATAGCTTTGTAATTAAAACGTAAACTATAAAATATATGATTTTGTTTGAATGAACTTTTGATTCAATTTATCGTTATCAATCTATTTTTCTATACTTTAATAAAGAATATTTTATTTATTTTTTTCTGTTCGATATTTTAATATACTCAAATACTACACCTATTTAATGAAAACAAAGTGTGGATAGGTTAGTCTGTAAGCTTTGCTGTTTAATATTAATAAATGTGATTTGTGTACCTTGTCATTAAGTGGATTGCTGTCATAGATGTGTTAAATTTGAATTTAATGATAAATATATTCGTATCATTCTACATGATTAAAAACGAAAAAAAAATTGTCAGCAGATATATTACCAAGAATTTGTTATTTTATATTAATATTGCTCTTTGTAATTTATTTTTATATTACTTATACGGTAGGATATTTTTTTTCCAGTATCATATCTTAAATAAAATATTATTTTATACAATAAAATGTGTAAGGAGTCGGCTTATTTAGATAATACTAACATTAGTAGTTGATGAAATATTAAGACTTAATAGTAATTGATTTCTGTCAAAACGAATTTTATACAAAAAAATTCCGTTTTCTGTTTTTATTTTTAGTTTTTTCTAATTATTTAAACAAAGAACTAGGAATTTTTCTCTAAAATAAATCAACTTACCACAATATCAACAAATAAAACTATTTAAAGGTATATTTCAAATTAAATAATATTAAATACATTAAATAATGTAAATATTTAATAGTAGGTTTAATGGTAGGTTTATGTTACATAACCAAACAATTAAGGTATATTATTTTCTTGTAACTTTATGATATATACTTTTTTTCGAAAACTACTTTATACTCAACCCAATATGTGTTACCATTAAAATAATTGTATTTTATAAACAATGGCATTTTACTTTTAGCAACATATTACTCATAAAATATTGAAGCTGAATTCAAAATTAGTAAGAAAAATTCTTTCAATAATGATATACCTATATATATATATTGTCAGTTTTTCAGTATTGTTTAGAGTTCTAATAAAGAACAACAGGAAAGAACTAGAATATATTATATATACTTGTTTAACTATATGTCGATTTCAAAGTCAGATTTCAAACCTCAAATCCATCGAATTTACACAGTGGAAATATTTTAGAAATTGTATTTTGTTTATTTCAAGTCAATGAATTCAATAAAATTACAATAGTTCAAACACTTTAAAACGAAATCCAGCGGAGCCTGGAAGTTAACCACAGCCCTAATGTTTATAGTACCGAGAAAATTCCTATGAACACACTTTATAGAGAAACTTTGACGATTGTATCTACGCTTAGGATACACTGTAACTTGGGTCCAAATCCACTAAGGTCTAGAAGGAAGAGGGAAAGTTTATATACGTGATAAAATTTGTGTTTCCTCTCCCCTCCGACGTAGTGTTGATTTGTGGTTGTTGGATGCGACCCATTACCCGGTGAGAAATTAGTTACCATCAACTCAACATGTAGTTTATTTGGATAATTTTAATTTATGATCTACCCACAATACAATAGTTTCTATATTGTGTCAATATTTTATGCTAGAAATTACGATAATTACGTCTAAACTTAGTAAAATTAATCTAATCGGATAAAGTAATAAAGCTTGATGACATTTCTAAAATAAAAATGTATAACAATAAAACTATTGTATTTTAAAAATAAAAAAGTGCATGATTAGTTTCATCATTTAACAGAAATGCGTAGTCAAGCAATTATCATGATTAGTTTAAATTTATTATTTTGTTTTTAAAATGAATAAATTTTACCTCATTTTGGTCACAAACGATTGTGTGAAGTAAACGTCCGAATCAATACCGATATCTTCTTTGGCCAAGTCCAAATCCCAGTCACTAGTATACCGTATGTATTTGCATGACAACGATTGAAAATCTGAAAATGATAAATATTATTAATTACTTCACATAAAAATAATGTCATTATATGTTAAATTTCAACGAGTATTCATATATTGTATATTTCCTATGTTATTCGCTGATGATAAATTATCAAATGTTAATATTTGTAATAATCATTAGTAGTTGAAAAGTTACTAATAATATCTTTAATGAGCAACAAATATTAGAAGTGTATCAACATTTTATAATTTGTCTGTGTGTTCGTTGATTTTATTCATATACCTAAATAAATCATATTAGATATAAAGTTCTGAAATAACTTAAGTGAAGAACAGAGTTAAAAGACACATTTTTTTTTATTTTTATTTTTTTTTTTTAATGATTTGATTAATTTAAATTTTAGTTATTATGATTTGATATAGGAGTATATATTATAACCATAAGAGTTAAACAAAATACCATTTTTTTTTTTTATTTATTTATAAATATTCTGTATCGAATTAAATAACATTACATTCATAATTAATTATCGATTGACATTATTTTGACCTGAAATGACTGTATACTTGTCACAAAACATTTAAACATTAATTTAATTAAACGAGCAACTATACTTAATAACGGACAGCTAAAAATCGGAATCACGTGTATGATTATTATACGAATCTAATATAATAACCACGTTAAATTCCAGTGGTTTATAATATCGCATTAATAAATTAATTCAATTACATCGATTTTGTTGAGTTAGCTTTTATGGATTCGAACTCTATTGTAGGATTATTTATTTTTATTATTTGTTTATTAATAAAAAATATTTTAGTTGTATTTATTGGAATAATTTAAATATTTTTATGATAAAAAATTTTAATTCGAATATAAAAATATACGACAATGCAAGTAAACAAAAAAAAAAAAAAAAAAACAGAATTAATACCTAAATGTATACAACTATAATGTTAAGTATTATACCAGTTTGTTGATGACATAAAAAATAAACATTTTTCGTGTGTTTATATCTAATATATATTTTCAACTGTATAAAACAACAAAACATTTCATTTAATTTTTATGTTTATTTTTATTTTTTTATAGAAAAAATTTAAAAAAAATCTTCTCTAAAAATTAGGAAATTGTCTTTTAAAATTTTAAAATTCCGATTTTTTTTTATATCCTACTCGTGAACATGGTTATTGATATTTAAATTATGAAAATATGATATTTATGAAGCTATCTTACTTTCAGATTCGTAATATACATGCTTTAAACATTGTATGAGTTACAGCTAAGATTTTAGAGTACCTTTATTACTTGCGTGATCGAATAAACTGTGGGTTTAGTATTTTTATGTTTAATTAAAAAATGAAAAAATAATATTTAATAGATTATGTATTTTTCTAGAAACATATTCTCAATGATTAATTATTAAAAAATATTTCACAATTACTCAATATCCAAAATATTTACTATAAATTTGCAATAATAATAACTATACATGAAAAAGATAAACTTTTATTTTTAATTTTCTTATTAAGTTTTTTATAAAAAATATTATCCAACCTAAGACTAAACGTGATTATTAAAAAGAAAAAAACCATTAGAATTATTAGTAAGTCGATGATTCTTACATTTATTATAACACTTATTGCAATATTAATCAATTATTATTTATTTGTAATACAATAAAATATTAGATTAAGTGTTATTAATTTTATTTTAGATTCTGAATGAAACAATGAATGTATTGATTTTTAAATGATATATTTTTTTTATGTGTATACACCATAACTAGTTGAAAAAAATGTTTAAAAAACAATTTATCTTCAAATGGTTTTTATTATTCATTGTAATCCAAGACCAAATAATCCCATAAATACTTGACATTTTTACAAAGTATTTATACTATAATTTTCTATATATGGTATGACTTTTAAAATATGTTTACTCTTTTTAAATTAAATATAGACAATAGAAGTTTTCAATATTTTTTTTTAATTTAATTTCAATAAGAAATTTGCTTGTTCTAAAAGCTCAAACAATTAATACAAGATTTTTCATAAGTTGTTTTTATAGACAAGTAAAAATATTTGAAATACATAGCTACAATTAGAATTTTTAATTCAGATTTTGACAAAATGTGTAAGAATCATGAAAAACGATATTCAATATTATGTTATAATTTAAATACTTTATTGGTGGGAAGTGGGGACATACAATTTTCATGTATATTATTGTATTTTATACACACAATAATAATTATAAATGGAAAGTTTTTGGTAAAAATTAATTAAACTTAATGTATTACTAATAATAAACTTAATTACTTTCTACAGTAAATTTATCTAACAATATTAAAAAAATATATAACATAAAATTTACTTTTTTTTATTCGCAATGATATATAATTGAATTCAAATTCAACATATCCATTATAAAAACACATTTTATATCTACTTTATAGCAGAGCGATTTCTACTACCCACCTTTATAATATTCTTATTTTAAAATATCTTTAAGATAAACCTAATCCATAGTGTTTGATAAAAAAAAAAAAAAATGTACATCAAATATTGTACTTGGTTATTTTAGGTAAAGCGTTATTTAATATGGTATAGGTACCTTATATTATTTATATTTTGTTCTTTAACGATTTTTATTTCCAATTTGTTATGAAAAGAAAATATGATTTCGATTTATTTGTTAACGCTATTGTTGATCTTAAACCATACGTAAACTAACGACTGAACAAACCTGACAAGTTAAGATTGTATGTCAAAGCTTAAGCTCGGTCAAAAAGAAAACAACCAAAATAGTTTTAAAATCAATGCCGGATTTATCAATTTCACAATTTTAATATTGTATTAATATTTAATTAAATATAATCACAATATTATGGTTATTACATAATATTTAATACTATAATATTGGTTTATTTATTTATTATTATTTAATAAATTTAAAAAAAGTAAATACATTAGTAATAGCATTGTGTTAATATAAAAGTAGATTTATAAGATAAAAATAAAGGTTAATTAGTTATAATTTGTTATTTTTGTATTTTTATTATCTTGTATATTATACTGTATGGATGTTTGAAGATAATAAACATACTCGTACATTGCAAGAAAAATACATCAATTAAGTAATTAATTAATTACCATTTATTTTTAATTTTAGTAGTACCTAATGTTTAATTTAATTGGCCTACATACATAAACATATTATAATATAATATTTAGTGCTTAATTTATTCAACAATTACTTTTAGAATTACTATTATGTTTTTAATGAACTTTGGGACTGAATTTAGATGGTACCTAAATACCTATTCATTCATAACAAATGTTAATTGAGCATTTTCCACTATTGACTTAACGTTTTTAAAAATTTTGAATATTTTATTTTTTGTTTCTTTTATAGAGTTGCAAAAATGTGAAAATAATGTGAATTTTAAATTTTAACACTACGGTTACTTTTTTAAGTTTAAAATAAAACATTAATAAAAAAAATACCAAGTAATAAACAATTTGTATATACATTCATATACAATTATTGTTAGAAGTTATATTATTACAAATAATTTTATTACTCAACTATAACTATTTTTAAATAAATAAAAAAAATAAAATAAAAAAATATTCTAATGATATTGAAAGATATTATTTAGTTTAGTAAGGTTCTATTTTTTAGTCAACACAAACTAATTAGAGTTATAAATATTTATTTAATACTGAAAATATATTTAACGGTTTATTTGGTATAAATTTAACTCGAAAATCATATAATATACCAATATGTGATGCTAAAAATATTTATTATATAATGATTACATTATTTGTTGTTTTATGTAAGTATACTATTATATATATTTTAATGTTTAAATAATAACTATTAATTTAACATAATATTTTTATACTTAGTGTTAGACCTTCCATTAATAAAATCTAACTATTAAACAAAATTCATATATAGTTATTGTGAATAGAAAACTTAAAGAGATACTAACTGATAAGCTTTAATTTCTATGTTAACATATTAAAATACAAATTAGTAAAATGTTACAATTCTAAGTTCAGAGTAGTTTATTATTAGTTTTCATCGTGTAGATCTCATTGCCTCAAGATTTTTATTTTTACACATCTATACTCGTATTAACTACAATATTATATATTCTAGGATATTTTAATTCATACATTTGTAAATATTATTAATGTATGCGTTATGCATTAACAAAAACAATTTTATTAAAACATTATAATCGTGTCAATATAATATTTTAATATACGTAATTGAATATTAAAAAAAATTTAAGATTTATAGTATTTCAATCAAATAAGTTATTATGTGAGTGATTAAAATATTTTTTCTTATTAAATAGCTATATTTGATATTCATAGATCGATTGAAATCATCAAAGGATTTTTTAAACTTAAAATATTCAACTCTTTTAAAAGTTTTAAAAACTTGAAATTGGTTTCAGCCATTAAAGATGTGCATTTTAATTTAATTTATGTGCGGTGAGTTCCTCTTAAAATAAAATCTCGATTTAGAACTTTTTACTAACTCAAAATCCTGCCTTAGTTTGATAAATTATAATCATAATTTATAATATTTCAATATTACTGAATAAAATATTTTCTTCATATTTAATGATTAAAAAATTATTTGTTGATTTAAAAAATTAAAATATATTCTTAGAATTAATGTTGGATAGACATAAATATTTAAAAATGAATTAATGAAACAAATTTTGTGCTAGAAAAAATAATTTCCAATTCATCAAGTTAATTTGAATTTTGTACAAACTTTGAGGCACAGTGTTTATTTAACTTACTGAATTAAAATAATCCTTTTTTTTAAAGTGTCCTGTATTGTAGTGGTGAATATTTTATTCGATTAATTTTAAAGTCGTCATATTTTATTTAAGTTTTAATTAAATATGAATAATCTTATCTGTCGAAATAAAACCCGACAAGTTCTATGGTTTCGGTTAAAAATACATATATTTTTTAATTGTATTATAATTTTAATTTATATTGACTGCACGCACTGAAAATTTACTATGGAAAGTATAAAAATAATAAATAGTCCGCATTCTTTAACTATATTTTGTTAATATTTTCTTATTTTGTGTAGAAATAATTTGAAATTTACTAAAAGAAAAATCTTTTTTTTTCTGAAGGCAAAACGTACAATTTGACACACTCCGAATAATATATTATTATACCAATAAAACATAGCAAGATATTTATCGTTTGTCATAAATTACCGAATGGATATTGTCAAACGGTATATTATTATATCAAACTAAACAACAAAATATATTTTCGTATGAGAAATGTGTTGTTCGTTAAGTATAAAAAAAAAACTGTCAGTTTATTGTCTAAAAACAAAATTTGGTCTTCTTTTGTTTTAATCCTATCCTTCTCCTCTTTTATAAATTGCTTGTTCTAACAAGGCTGGTAGGAATGTTGTGTAGAACTAACAAAAGACATAGAAGTTTGCACTGTCTAGCTGTAGGCCTATTCTGTCGAATTATTCCCGATTGCACTGTATTTTCCTTTTATCTAGTTCCATCTAATCTTGTTCGCTGATCCGTAAGATTTCTAAGCACAGAAACAAATTGTTTGTCTCTTTGGAATGCTGAAAAATGTATTATCAATTCAAAAAAATAAAGCGTTCAGTAGAATTATGTACAAATCACGATTTTCATACTATCATAATATAATGCCAATAGTATGACTTATTTACATTCAAAATACTAAGTAGAATACATTCAATGGCCTAAAATTAATAATTAATAATAATTATATATTTTATAAACGATTTTGTTCACGACTAACCGACCACTCAAATCCTCTAATATCAGCACTAAATTCTGACTCCATTCCTGGAAATCCTCTTCGCAGACTAAAGAGAACATGGTATCGCGATCTCAACCATAATTAAATGAAAGAAAAAAAAATTCTTTTATAAAGTGTGGATATTGGGATATTGGGTGGATTTTTTTTTCACGTATCGCATGCCAAATTATTATATATTAGTATTATACATGCGTTTTGTAAATTTAATTAAAAATTGTTTGTTTTAAAATAAAGTTAAAAAAAAAATAATTATATAATACCAATTTAACGTATTTACACATGTTTAAGTTTGGTGTTTTAAGTTGGATATAAAATGATGATAATAATATTAAAAATTATTAGAGTTTGATAGAACTAGAAAAAAAGATAGACTCACTATAATGGTTTAGCGAAATCGTTTATCAATAATAACTATGCCAACGTAATTTTACCATTGAATTAATGCATACAATAAGACGTGTAATCGTAAAACTAAATAATTTTTACGGTCTTAAATTAATATTTAACTCGCATTAATTATAAACGTTATATAAAAACACGATTAATGCGGCAAGGTCAAAAATATTCTGAAAGTTTAATCCGATTTTAGTTGGCCACAGAATTATTTTTTATTATTTTGTTTTATTTTTCTGCCGGCGAAAAATACGATTCATTTTCATGAATTTCCCGGCGGCTATAGTGATGCAGAGTAACGCAGCTAGCGCACGGTAAACCGAATAGAAATAACAATCCCTTCACGTTCCCTGTTAGTATATATTTACACATTTCAGAACTTTAGTGGCCTGAAACAAATCCCAGTCATGAAAAAAAACTCCCATTTGGACAGACCATTATATACAATTGGGAATTATATGACTTTATGTCGATGCAACAGCCAATGCGAAGGTAAGCTGTTGTACGAATGACCGTGTTGTGGAAGGTGTATGGAGGTTAACGTGGTGTACACAAACTATAGTGGCGGTGGTTTGTTTGTTTTCAATCGGTTTGCAAGAATTACAGCAAGAGGTTGAAATCGGATAATCTTAGTTTTTCCCATAATCGACATATTTGCTAAACACGATCAAATACCATTTCCTGACGGTCACACCGTTTGTTTTCAATTTCGCTCCTTTGTTTTTCGTTATTATTTTTATTTTTCTTCGACCCCTTTACAACAATAAACTGTAATCCGTGCGAAGAATAAAATTATTAAATATTAACGAGAAAATAAAAAATACCCATTCCTTATACAAATATCAAATATAAATATTATAGTATATAATATGCAATAATTTTTATCACATTTATATTTTTAAAAGAGTTTTTGGAAAATTTACTAAAAAGAAATTTTAAATTTTAAGTTAAGATGTTTGAATAACAATATGTGAAAGTTAACCGCATATTTTGAGATGTATTTCATGCCACTTCACTCGTCTTTAATATATAAAAATATATTTCAATTGATTGAACCTTTTAATTCTTAATACTTTTATCATAAAGGAAACATTTTTTTTTTTTAATAAACTTGTGATGTTATTTTGCTATTTCACAGCTTAATAAGATTTTATAACTTATAATTATTAAAATATGAATTGTGAAACTTGATGTGATGTACAATGTCGAATTGCGTTGACTATTATTACTTCATTCTGCTTTCGAATATCGGATATCAACGATGATTACCGCACTAGGAGAAAAAAAAAGCAAAAGTCGTTGCATCTGCAGGAAAAGTGATGCTGACGCTTTTTTTTTGACGATCAAGGTGTTGTTTATTCAGAATTTATACAAAGGGGTTCGACAATCAACTCCGCAAACTACTGTGAAACGTTAAAAAAATTGAAGAAGGCAATTAAAGATCGGCGGCCAGAAAATTGACGAAAGGAATTGTGCTTCTCCATGACAATGCTACCCCCCATTCAGCGAACGTCACGAAGGATCTTCTTCAAAAATTCAAATGGGAAGAGTGGGACCATTTTCCTTACAGTCCTGATTTGTCACCCTGTGATTTTCATATCTTTGGTCCTATGAAAAATGAACTTTCAAAGACCTGATACCATTCAGATGAAGAAGTCAAAGATGCCACACGTGTCTGGTGTTCAACAACCTGACAGGAATTTTTTCAACAAGGAATTTCCAAACTTGTACTACGATACGAAAAATGTAGAGACTTGTTTGGTGAATATGTCGAAAAATAGACTATTATTTGTACTTTTAAATAAACTTTTTTTTTTCTAAAATCGTATTACTTTTTAACTTATGGCAAAACGTAACTTACTTTTTGGTTCCCCCTCGTAATACATGAACAAAAGTACAAAAGTTAAACTATGTTTTACACAATATCATATAATAACTATTGTTAGCCTATACGTATACTTAAATTATACAATAATAATATGTTTATAATGCATTTGGGAATGAATTATTTATGTTTAACTTTATAATATTATAAAAATAGTGTGCAAAATTATATAAACAATATTATTTTGTTATTAGTATGCGTATGATACTATTGAGCAAATATCATCAAAATTGTATTTTATGACGGGTCAAATACATTATAAATATCATTCTTAGACAATTTTATTAAACTATGATAGCATTAATTTAATCAAAAATTATAGGTATCCTATATAAATGAAAGTTACAAAGAATAAGAAATGTTTATTTTATGTCTAAATAAATTATGATGATGTTTTATAATTTATAGTGTTAAAGTATTAAAAAAAAAATAAATTATTTAAAACGATAAACATATAAATACAATTTTATTTATCGAATGAATTTCAGTAAACCTATTGATAAAGTAAATCCAGGAATTCTATTTATACATTTTCTTTGATAACTAACAATGACTAAAAATAATAGTTTTCTAGTTAAATACAAAGAAATTAAAATATTCAAAAACAAAAATTATTTTTATTTATTTATAATAATGTAGCATTACAGTGAACAAAATATTTATACTTTTTCGATAACTAATATGACAAAGTAGATTTGAAATAATCAAGAAATAAAAAATAAAAACTATTTTAGTTTTTTAGAAAAATTCAGTTTTTGTATACCCTGTTGAGTAAAATATTACATTAAATTAACTTAAAAAAAAATTTTTACTCTGGCAAAAAGTAAAATATAAATAAAAATAATATTGTTTTTAAAATATTAAATACAATTGTGTACTACAAAAGTTTATAAATAGGTATAGTTCTAATGAACATAATCCATCAAAAAAAATAAAAAATAAAATATTTATTTATATAATAAAAATAAAAAATAATAAGAAAAGATTAATTTAAAAAAATCCTCATTTACAAATATGATGAAACAAAAATTCAAAGTCGAAATCAATTCTAAACGAGTAGATTATTTTTTAATAGATTAGTAGTTACTGGTTGTGATTTTCGGTGTTATCAATAGTTACTATATCGTTAGTTTTATAAAAAATAATGTATTTTTGAACAGTAATTTAAAGTTGAAAGATATTTTTCTATAACTTGTATATTCATATGATATTACATTAAATGAATAAAACACACATAATTATCAGTTTTCATAATTTAAAATTTTACTTAAATGCATAATATACATTTGTTTCAATAATTCAATAGTCTGCAACAATAACAATTAAATTCTTTAATTTTTAATAAAAACTGATCAATTTTTCTAACCTTATGAAATGAATACCGACCCTTATAACTGCTTTACTATTAAAAATGATATTATTTTAATTTTTAGTTCTTCTCTCTCTTCTATAAAATGATGTTAAATAAATAAATATTGAAAAATTTAGTATAACATAACATAATTATTAATTTATATTATAATTCATAATTTAATCTATTGCTTCTCAATCCATTTTCTACTCTTGATATTATGCTGGAAACAATTTTAATTTTATTTAACATTCTCAAATCCATATTATAAAATCAACAAGCATTATAATACTATAATGTGACGTTTTAATATGTTAAATAAAATAATATTTCTCTAATTTAATATACATATAATCAAACGTAAATTCGTGGTACAAGTTATCACTACAGATCTTTGCTATATTTAGCAAAAATAGCACCATTAATCTCAACAATATTATTTAATAACAATGTTAATATATTAAAAAAATATAAAAAATAATACCTATAGAGGTATTAATTGATTAAATTATAACAACCAATTTAATTTTTAATTCTAAAAACCAATATGGTTAAACATAATTTATGTTTAATATGAAAATTAATGTATCATTCTCGATTAATATCGTTTATTTTATTTTCAGTTTAACAGATATATTATGTTTTTACTTTTTATTTCTATGTTGTTTTACGTCATTATAGAAACCAAGAAAGCGTCTTTTTCCTGAATCCATTTCAAAGATTCAAACAAAAGGAAATCATGAAACAAAATGTCAACAAACATCATGCTGATGGGTTCACTCAACCGGGAAACATGTAGAATAGTGCAGTACGCATGCACACATTCACACATTCACACATCCACACATATATATACAACAAAAAAAAATTCCAATTGTTTTTGCAGGAATAAAAATACCTCAAAATTGTGATTGAAAGAATACATTTTTCTTTCTTTCTTTTTTTTTTTTTTTATTGAAGATAATTTATAAATGTGCGTTACACTAATTGAAATCTAACTTCAAAATATAAAAGCATAAGGTATAGTGTTTGTTATTGTTTTAAGAATAATTATACATGTCTATTTATATTATTAATTAGTTTTATTTTTTTTTTTAATATAAATATTATTACTAATAAATAGGATACAAAGTATTTTCTTAGCTGAGGTACTTCATCGTGCAACTTTAGTTATAATTTATAAAGAATAATAAGTTACGCTGAGTTAATAATGATCTAAAATAATTTTTTTTTTTTTAAATAATTAGCACATAACATCACTTTTTAGCATTCTCTGAAACAGTTTTGGATAATAGTTGAGTAATAAATTGTGGGACTAGTGAGTAAATGTGTAAAGTGAAGCCCTTATTAATACAAAGCTTTTATGGTATTCTGCGTAAATAGTATATTGTAACTTAAACGGTTTTTGATATAATATGAAGAACTTAAGATTAAAGTCTTTGAATATAATTGGTATTAGGTATTTTAAATAAAAGACTTGCATGCCAGATTATATCGATGACCTGGGAAATATTTAGGTAAGAATCAGAACAATACAATTTTTTTCTAGGGTGAAATAGATTTTTTCTATTAATCTATATACCTAATGTTTGACAAAATTGCTATTGAGGAAGAAAAATTGTGAGTTTCGCAAATTTTTTATATTGTTAACCATGTCGGTACAAAATTCGTTTTAATAAAAAAACGTATCGATGGCCACTTTAATATTATTTTGTTATATAAAATAACAATAATTTGACAGAAAAAAAACTACTTTTAAATTTTAAATATTAAATAAAAGTAAATATAAATATTTCTCTTACTTTTTATAACATTTGAAAAATAATTTCTAATATAAATTAACTTATAAAGAATGTTGAACTAAAAGTCTAACATAAACTATAAATAATGTTAAATATTTTAAATTATTTTTCATAATATTATCCATTGATTTTAAGTTAAAATTAGCGTATAGTAGAAGTTTAAAAAAATCTTATTCAATAAATGCTATTGAAATATTTTTGTAAATAATTTATTATTTCAAAATTACTTTTCCGTTTGGAAATTTAATAAAGTGAATAAATTCATCAATAAATATTTTGTTTAATAATGTGGTGTATTGGATTTTGTGGATTCTGCAGGTAATCTTAGATCAATGTATAGTTAATCTAAACTAAAAAAAAATATTTTATTTTTAAAATTTGATAACTATAAAAATGGATTAACATTACTATACACAATTATAAAATATTCACAAAAGCTAAATTTGTTTAGTTAAATATTTCATGTATATCAAAATAAATATCTAATAAAATCACTCATCAAGCAAACGTAATTTTGTGCCTTTAGGTGATTGCTGTAATAATTACTGCAGTTACTGCAGTAGAACTAAAAGACTCATGTTAAGTTCAATTTATAAATTATAGTACACATTTATTACAATATTAGTTATTTGTGAGATAAAATATTTACGAATTAATGTTTCCTGGAAATAATATATTTTGATCAACTGGCACTAAAACAATACAATATTTGAAAAAAAAATAAGAATTTTTTGTGTGATTTTTTTTTTTTTTCATTAATAGATTAAATGAATGACTCGAATTTATTAACAAAATAATTTTACTGATACTCCTATATTTAAGATAAATAATAACCATTTATATTATATTTTTATGAAAATTTACTTAAAATAACTTTGGTAAACATTGTAATGAAGTATTGCATAAAAGAAACGTCAAGAACGAATCGAATTGGTTGTAATCAAATCTTATCAAACTTATATGATATCATTAATTTTCTTAGCAACTTAAATATATTTTAATCATTTTTTCATTATTTACGTTAAATTTATTAATATCCAACTGCTATATATGCTAAATATATCCACATATTATTATTAATCATTAATATTTGTTTACATTATTTTCAGATTAATCTTTGTATTTTGAAATAATATTATCAAATTACAATGATCGTAAAGATTTTACTTTAGATAAAACCTGTTTTAAATATCCGAGTACTTATATTCAGTTATTACCATAGTTAAAATAAATTAAATTATTTACAGGTACACAGAATAATTTTTAAGTGTTGCAACTATTATGATGTCAAGAGATATATAATTGTTTTTTTCTAGTTACAAGTCGGTCAGTTTTTAGTTTATAACATAATATTAAACATTAATACTTAATTATTTCATGAAATTTATACATTTTTGTACTAAAACAGTTATTAAAAAAATCGCTCAACTATATTTTCTTCTTAATGAGTTCATTAAATCGCTGTCATTATGAGGATTTTCCGAGAATAAATGCTTTGAAGGATATTATTACAATACCACACATGCTTATATTTGAGGATATTAATGGTCATATTATTAAACACAGGGGTTTACTGAGTATATGGGATTATGTACCTACAGCATTTATGACACAGCACTGATTTAAGCTGCAATTTAATATGATTGTAATACATTATGATTATTTCTTATCGATGGAAACTTACCTAAAATCGAACAATAATAGTATGTAAATTATATTAAGTGTATATTCGCCTATAGATATGGATACGTTTAATTATTAAATGCATTTTTGTAAAATAAACCAAGTTAAACATATTTTTTTAAATTTACTAGTTTGTTAAAAAGAGAATTATAAGTGAACATCAATTCAAAGTAATATCTAAAATTTTAAAGCTTATAGTAAATAAAAAATAACAATAATAAAAGCAATTTATAAATGATTCTACTAATATAAATTCTAAAACTGATAAATTCTGCTGAAATAAATTAACTGAGCTGATTTATGAAATATAGATAACATGGAATAATAACATATAGTAAAAATTATATTGGTATGTCAATCATATATATCTAAGACTAAATGTTTTATTCTCACCGCCATTCATTTTGTAAAAAAGTCTGTGAAAAATTAATTTATCATATACGCAATTATATTTTTTTCTCCAATAGTGATATCTTGAAAAATTTACAATTTTTTTGTGCAGAATAGACGCGTATCATATTTTATACAGTTATAAAAGAGTTTTTACCGCACACGACATTCATCTCTTTAATATACTTGTAAGTTATTTGTAAATACCTATATATTTCGATCTCGTGTCTATAACTATATTTCATAATCGATATATATTACATTAAAGTAAGGTTAAAAATACGTGTTGATCATCGGTCCCATATAATATAATATAGAAATTACTGTCAAATCATCTATAGATAAACTACGACATCAAAGATCTTGTAATACTTTTATTTAATTTTATTTTTTTCTATTAAATAATATTTCATTAATGTAATCATGTGCGAATTGAAAACTCAAATAGAAGACAGATATATACGAGATTATTTTCTTAAAATAGTGATGGATGAGAATAAAAGAAAAAGATAAGAGACTGAATAAGATGGTCGGTTATACGGTGTACATGTAAGTGTATATATACGCCTGTGTGAGTGTGTGGGTGGGTGACGGATTTGTCTGTGTTCGTTTTGACAGCGACTGATACGACTGAGAAGATTAGCAGGTCTGGTTTTCATTTAAGTCTGTTTAATGAGACACCAGAGAGGAAAAAGGGGCTCTTGGCTAGGCAGTGGATTTCCTAGGGTGGTACCAAGCGTTATGCTTTTCATTAAAACCTCGGTGCGAAAATGAAAGCTTCCGGACCGACGAGGATTAGGCCTTCACATAAACAAGGACAACACACGAAAAATTACTTGACCTCGGGGTGACCGAAAATATTACATTTATCAACGCTCTGCAGAGTTGCACAGTATAGACCTTATATACGTTTTATCAGCTGTTGCTGCAGTTGCCAAATACAAAAGTATTTGGTACACATAACATTAAATTGCTTAATTTTCAACCAAATGAAATTGTTTAATATAACACTTAAAAGGATATTTTATCTAAATAACTTTTAATTATGTATAAATAATTTTCAAATATTATTATGTCAATAATTTAGATATATATATATATATATATATTTTGTTTTTTTATATAGAAACTCGAATAGATTTTTCTTATATATTTGGTTAAGGTTATTCATAACAATTTTTTTCGTCTGATTAAATTACAATTTATACAAATATAAAAATAAATTATAAAGTTTGGTAATTTATAAGCTCATATGATGACACCTATTACATAAATAATAAAAATAATTTTAATTTTCTTAGTAAATTTTAAATTAATTACAAAAATTATCATATCAAAAGAAATTTTCTTTCTGACAAATTTAACATCTTATTTCATCGCATACAGTATAATTATCAATAAATGGTAAGTCATAAATATATTAAATAGTTTTACAAAAATTCTGGTGGTTATAATATGTTAAAGCCTTATTGAAGATTTTATTAATATTGTAAGTTAACAAATCTTAAATGTTTTACAAAAAGCAAGTTTTAAAGTTTTTAAATCATATTATTTAATTTTGTTTGATAATATAAATTTTTAATTAAATTTTATTTGATTGTTTATAACTAGTGTTACAATTACATTATTTTAATAAAAATGTATAAAAAATAAACGTTCATAGTCTGATATTTTTGTTGTTACCAATATATTATTATAATCTCAAAAATTTAATCACTTATTAACTGATGTTCCAAATAAATTTCATAAATTTTCCATTATTTAGAATTTATAATGATACAATTATTCAAAAATCAGACGAGAGTACATAAAAAAACAAAATTAGTTATATTTTATAAAAAATATATTTTTAATTGTTACATTATATATTAGTCACATGAATTTTTTTTTTTGTTAATTGTACAATTTATCTATGGTATTTTTAACTACAATTGGTTCTTTTGATAAGTGTGTAAACTTATATGCATATTTTACCTACTGTCTAGTAGTTCTATGAGAAAATATTTTATGTCTAAATATATAACTATATATATATCATAGTACATACTATATGTCACATATAATATGTGTAACTTTATATTAATTTACGATTGTAAGGTGAATGAATCATGTAAAGTAGAGACTGCTGTGGAAATATACATATTACATATAGGTACTTTAAATGAAAAATCTCATCAATTATATTAAATTTACGAGGTCTAAATAAATACTTAAATAATGTAGGAAATCAAATGTTAGATAGTATAATATTGTAAGCTAATGAAAATATTATTTTTAGATTTTGAAATTCCCATGAAATCGTATTTGATTATTTCTTAACCCGAAATATTACACAAGTTTAAATAAATATTATATTTACATTAGCAATACAACAAATAAAAATGAATATCGGTTTTTTTTTCAAAACACAATTTTTAATGCATATTTATTATTTATTGTTTATACAACGCAAACTATGCCTTTTTAATGCACCAATCTGAATAAATAGATTAATATAAATATTATAAACAGCATAAAGATATTTAATAACAGAAAATTTATAATAAATATTGACTGCTTTTCATTTTTTAGAATTCTTTATAATTTATGAATACTAATTGATCAGTCTTACTGTTAAGACATAACATTATGTATATATAATGTGTAATATTATATTATACATACGATATAGAATTGATTTTAGAATAAACTTTAACATTTTTAATATTTTAAAATATTTTAGTATATTCTAAATTCAATGGTTAAAGGTAAGTAAATTAAATTTCTTTCGGCATTACTATTCATTAATAGTAAAACATGTTTGTTTAAAACTCGAAATTAGTATAGCGTCTTTAATAATTGCATTAGCCATGATTTTTTATCTACTGATAACTACTAATACGATTATTACAATGTGTCTGATGTAGTTAAATTACAGAAGTCTGTGGTTAAATCAACACCGAATAAAAATTCCTGATTTGACGAGTTTATAGTGATAATATTTATGACGATTATTTAAACAAAATAATAATACTCAATTTTGATAAATTAATTTGGTTTAGTATCGCAGTTAATGCGTAATTTATTTAAACATTAAAATAACTATGATGCTAGTTAATAATTCCTTAAATATATGGTACCTTTTACATACGAATGTAACTCTAATATTCAAATTGATAACTGCAAAACAGCGTCAACTCAAAATTGGGTTTCAAAAAATATGAATATTGACAATTGTTGTAGTTAAGACTATTTCAATTTCTATGTGTAATGTAACCATTATTTTGTATCTTTATTTCCATGTCACTTTGTACATTATAATATTTGTATTAAGGCCCACATGTCGACTTAAATATAATATTTCAATGCCTTTAAATATTTTCAGTCAATTACACTGCATATCTTAGTAATATGAAATATTTTACACGATCCCTTCAAATCGAATTAATTTTTTATACAGGTGTGAACATTGTATACTTGTAAACGTTTTAATAAATTGTAAATAATGTACCATTTCGAATCAGATAATATTCACAGGACCTCATGTAAAAATATCTCGTACACGACTTTTACAGGAAGTCCTATTCAATTTATAACTTATCGTTTACTGCATATACGTGTATAATATAATAATATATTTACGTGCAGTTTCACCGTAACGAATAATACAATTACTTCGTAATACGGCCAATCCGATTATTGTAGTATTAAACTGAAAGGGCGTTCAGAATATTGAATTAATTTCTTCGCAATTCTGCAGTAACAGAAAGGGTTATCCTACACTTCAATTCATATTCCTTAATTTGTACCCGTTCCACAAATTACGCGTTACTACATCACTCTGTTTCTTATTGTGTTTACTTAAGTTTTTCCCGCAATATACACACGCGTAAACGCGCGCGACATACAAAGTTTACATAGGAGTTTGTGTACATAAATGCACATTTACTGCAGTTTGATGTAGTTAATTTTCGTCGTTGTTGATTCGTATCTTTCTGCACACGATGTTCGAAGAAATATACCCTATATTTGATATTTCTATATATACCTGATTATATAATAAAAAAGTAATCATTTCATAATGTCTAAACTCAAGAATTTAAAAAGTTTTAACTTCTAAAAAAAATATTTATAAAGTCATTGCAAACAATATTAAAAAAAATAAAAAAATAATTTTTAAAATTTTTTATTGTTCAGGAAGGTTAGATAAAAAATATTAGTCCACTTTATTCATACCTCATTTAAACTTTAAATACTTATTTGTAAATAATAAACTATTTGTTCAATACTCAATTTATATGTATTGAAATATTTCAAAAATACTCTGTTTAAAAATATGAAATTGAAAATGTATGTTTACATTTTATTTTATTTTATGACGTTAAATTATGTACAGCAAAATATTTCCAAAAACGTTAATACTTTGCGAGAAAATCAGTGTTTATTATTAAAAACATCACCACGATAAAAAAAAAACTGCTATGCGTATGTGATTATTAAGTTATTTTAATATCCTACGTTGTAAACTGAGTTTTAATTTTCTAAATCATTGTCCAGATGTATTCTCGGGTAAATGCTTCTACGATATAAAGAATGAGTAAATACTTAAAGTTTAAACACTTTTTACTGTCTACTCTATAATATTATGATTCTAATTCTAATTTACACAACAGGAAAACTATACAAATCCTATGTAACAGACAACACCTGTCTCAAAGTACCATTTTAAAATTATATAAATACGTAATATACCATTTCACTGCTAACTTTTATGAAACGATTACAGTGATTCATCCAGTAGGATAGGTTTATTTTTTTATAATAAATTTACATAAAAATGTACTTAAATATTGAGTACATAGAAGCAAATGTCTTGCAGTTTTCTTTCTGAACTCTGGTTGTTTAATTGTTTATAGTTGGTTGTAAATATTATAATATCTACGCGTTTACAAATCTGAAGACATTAAAGTAGTATATTTAATACATGTTATGCACGTATTATATAAAGTAGTGTGCAATATTTGGGCATATATAGCATATATATATTTTACTATTGTTTTAAAATTTCTATTTATACATTGTTTATACGATTTAAATAAAAATCTCTCTCTGTTTTACTGACCTGTATTTAAAAATATAGGATAATTTACTAATGAGACATTTCATTAATTTATTGAAAAAGATGATAAATACATAACGTATATATTTTTAATGTATTAGCATGCATAAAATTGACAAAGTCAAGCTTAAAATTAATTAATTTAAGATACTTTGACATTATTACAATGACCCGATTAAATAATGTAGAATATTTAACTTGTGCATGTATGCAGATGTCATGATAAATTATAGTCTTAAATGACAGACACATTATATTTATTTTATAAATAAACAAAGAATATATTTTTGTGCTATTTAAAACATTTTAAGATTTTATTATTCTGAGTGAATTTAATTAAATAACGTTATCCAACAAACTGTAAATAATTATATAAGTGATTTTTTTTTCACCATATTTATAATTTTTAGTTTTTTTGTTTACTTAAAATTACGATATTCTTATGTTAAGGACGTTAAGGTAGTAATTTGTCAAAAGTAATTTTCATCACAATTAACAATTATAGTTTCTCGAGAAAATACCCTTCAAACCTGGTTGAGCATATAATAAACGATTGCAGATTATGATAAACAATATAAGATCAAAATAAATTAAAAAATGGTAAAACATTTGAAAACGATTAACATCTGCAAGAAAATAAACACCAAAATTGAATTAATTAAAAATGTTGTTCTAACATAATATCATGATATATTTTGAAAAATGTGATTTATCAACAAACTTACGTGAAATTCAGAAATAATGTAAATATCAATAATAAATTGTTAATTTCTTTTTCTTTTTTTTTTTTTTTTGGAAAATACTAAATATTTCATTAACAAATCATGAATTTTGATTAATAATCATTTCAATGCCAATTTGAGAAAAAAAATTTAAATATTAAAAATCCTATTAAAATAAAAATCTAGGTTTATAGTCAATAAAAAAAAAAAAAAAAAATTAAATAAATTTATTAATTAAAAAATACCACGAATATCCATCGACTCCCAAGATAAACTTCAGGAAACAGAAATAATCGAAACCTTGGCAGCAGTTAAGAAACTTGTTTAAAATTAACAAAAAAATAACTTGACAGTTTGACAACCATACGTTTTATAATAATAATAATAATAATAATAATATAAATTTTGATTACCTACATTTTTTTAAACTGAATATATACTCACAGAATTTATTTTCTTTTTTTTTTTTTTTTCTTGGTAGATAGGGTACAATAATTTTAAATAACCAACAAATGGCCATAAATATTTTTAAGCTTTTAAATTAAAATTATTTACAAATCTACTAGTATACACTTTATAGTACAAGTTGCATGTATCATACAGAAAATAAATTAAAACTAACTAAAAAAATATTGACTTTAAAAATTAAAATTAACTAAGAATATAAGAATTAGATTCTGAATATTCAGATCTTTATGTAGAAACTAGAAAGCTCGGGTTTTTAATGTGAAAAACTGAACAAAATATGTTGATAGTCTTTTATGCGTTCATATTGTACGTACGAAGGTATGAAAAATTCTGTTCACATTTTTTCTATGATACATTTTCAAGTTCAAATGAACCTATAGGGTAATTATTATTAACAACTATAAGGAGAATAGTAAATTGAATACCAAATGAATTTATCATTTTTCAAAATTGATAAATTAAGTCCCTCGTATAAAAATTAAAATGGTAAATTGAGTCATATTAGAATCATTTTCAAATACTGTTCTTTTTATTTAACACACTTTCAATAATATAAATTAAATTATTTTTTTTACACCAGAGTTATTGGTATGCCGTTCAGACGGTACCCATTTTTTTAAATTGTTATATAAATGTCACACATTAAACTGATTAATGATTACATACGGGGCGAGATATAAAACGATATAATAATAAGATATCTTATCGTATTTGAAGAGTTTAGTATATCGACGACTAAATTATACAAAATTAGTGTAGAATAGTTTTAAAAATAACCTATAGAGCTATACTTGCAATCGTACATAGTTAGTTAATGTGAAAATATATATATATTTATCAATTTTATTACAAATATAATGAAAAGTAAACTTAAAAAACATTCTTCGTTTTTAATAGTTATACATTTCGAGTATCATAAAATGTTAAAAATGGAACACAACATTGAACTTTTACCTAAAATACATGAGAATGCCTTTTAAATATCAATGATTCTAATA
This sequence comes from Melanaphis sacchari, assembly GCF_002803265.2. Taxonomy (NCBI): domain Eukaryota; kingdom Metazoa; phylum Arthropoda; class Insecta; order Hemiptera; family Aphididae; genus Melanaphis; species Melanaphis sacchari. The sequence continues at coordinate 942,969 of NW_020271547.1, read as the reverse complement.
CAATTCTTGATAGCTTTAAAAATCACAATCACGATAAATCAGACAAAAAAAAAAGCGTTGAATTAGAAGAAAATTAACTATAATTAAAAACAAAAAGCTATATTGAAGATATTTTAAGGAAGTAAACTATTTAAACTATTACATATGAAGTTACAAAAATAAATCGTAAAAAATTAAACTTCGTCAGATATGGCTCTTATTAAAAAAATAAATGAAATATTCCATTGACATCCATCCTAATATTTACTAAAAACTATAATTGAAATATATGAAGTTATTAATGGAATAATAATTAAAACGAATAAAAACAAAACCTTTTTAACGATTAATCACGATAATAATATTATTAGGTTTTCAACAATGTCTAACTCAATGGTTCTATATGATATAAGTATGATATATGTTGACAGTACTTTTAAAGCTTATCTTAAATGTGTTTTAGAAATTTTTATGATTCAAGCATTTAGGAATGAAATATATGTTCCACTAGTTTTTTTTTTCAAATAAGGAAACCAAATCTCATTTTTATTTTCTTAAGTACATCATTAATAAACGTAAAATTTTTGGTACATTTTGACTATGTGCAACACATTTAGCCAAAAATTAATATTAAATGTTGTCGTTTTTACCTTGTTCAAAATTGATAGAAAAAGAATTCTGTGTCTTGATTTAGTTTTTTTTTTTTTTGGTTTACCATTTCTAAGTTCTAAAAATTTTCATATTTGTTTCATTGAAAATATAATGCTAAGGCCTTCTCTATATTATATTTTAAGAACATTTATTGCTTCAGATTCTACGATCTACGTTACTACTTAATATTTGGGGGTGAATTTCTAACAACATTAAATTGCACAAAAATAATTTTGAATCATTCTACACAAAGCTAAATAGTTTATTTTATACTACACATTTTTATTGATGCACTCAAAGAAATCTAATCTAATATATACTACACTTCAATAAGAAGTAAAAAATACGAGTAAAAAAAACCAAAACACAATATCGAAAAAAAAAACAAAATACAAAAATAACATCAAATATACAATAATAATATTTCTTTTTTTAAAGGCGAGACTCGGTTAACCTAAAAATAATAAAATTAACCCAATTTCCAAATTCAAAAGGATTTGCAAAGCCACTCGACTAAAAAAAAAAATAAACAGAATATCTATGATAGTTTTTACAGACTGCTCGATTGAGATTTTTCAGAGCTTGACTGTTAGAATATAAAAGGTTCTTTGACCGTCCTCTTCATACATATATATTATGTTATAATTATTATCTATAAATCTATAATAGCATATTAATAGCAGAAGTTTAACCACTGCCGATATTGTGTAAAGTATTATATTTTTATAGTGTTATTGAACCTCGCAAATCCCGAACGAAATTCTGCTGCTGTGCATAATATTATGTATATTATATTATTGTACTGCAGTACAGGCGTATAGTGTAAATCGATGGCCATGGCCAGCGCATTGAATACGCATTCATCAAGCTTAACGAAGGTCGCACATACAAATCAGTACTACCGTAACATACGTATTTACTATTTGTTGTTTTTGTTGTAAACGTAAACAAAAAACACATTCAGGTATACACGCAGGAGCCGCGTGCGAATCATTTACCCGGTAATTTCGGTCCTGCCGACGACAATTTCCACCATGACGTAGTGGTAGTATGGTCGATTCGTAATTAGTACCGACGGCGGTGAGACGATCCTTAACTATCCTTATACAGTAACACACACAAGCAATACTGTTACGCCTACATCATATAGGTAGGTAAACACTGTATTAACTTTATCGTCAAAGTGTGTGTGCGAATACAATTTATTCGTTGAAAGGTCTACTGCGAAAAACTTGCACATCATAAATATCGGTACCCATGTATACCGAGTGATATATTTTATAAACATTTTTTTTTTTATGTGATTTGAAAATACTTAAAACCGAAATTTTTCAAATATTTATGACTATCAATCATTTTTATCGTTTTTTTTTTTTTTAATAGCAAAATATATTTGTAATTCCTTATTTTAAAGAAGAACAATTTTTAGAGTACTTAGATGAATAAAAATCAAATTTGGATGACTAGATTATGAGATAAATATCTATTTAAAGTTTAAATACATGAAGTGGAGTGGTTTAGTGTTAAAGAGATACCCTGCAAAGTGTCGTTCCGTTACACCTCTTATGAACACTTTAAATACTTGTCCAAAATTCTATTATTATAGATTAAAATACTCTAAATAATATTTTGTATGGAATATCACGAAATTAAAAATGTGTGCTGTTACATTAGTGAGTAAAAAAGGTAAGCAATTATTAAAACCACAGAAATAGTAAAAAATATGATTTTTTTCCAAAAAAAAAGAAAGATATTTAGTAATGACTTAAAATAATGTGAAAGAAATAATCTTAAAAACGTTAGTATGTTCTGAATCCTAAAGTGTCTTCTGTTTAATGAATCACACCGTATAGATGCATACATAAAACAGGTGGGTCGACTATTCGACTATCTGATTCAATAGTATCAGTACACATTGTGGGGTCTGGTATGCAAAAATCTGTTCATACTCATCGCGTACGTCTGTTTTAAGCTTCAATATAGAATACAATTATACATTTTATGTACAATGTTCACTCCCGGGACTGACACTTTAATCATTTTTATAATGCCGATTCGGTGAGGTATATAGAGTAGTTGCATAATACATTATAACGTTCAAAAAAATCTCGTCCATCAACATTATATTATAATACTATACAGCTTCGAATCGATAAAAGTTACCGCTCTTTATTCATATTAGTATATGTACCTTCACTGTAGATTACCTAGATTTCGATTCAAAAATAAAACTTTCTTACTAAACCCGTCGAAGAACTTATTTTGACTTAATAAAGTATTTCTAGTATAGTTTTCTGCCCTATGATTTACTCAAGTTTTTATGTTAGATATATTTATTATTATCAGGCTATTAAATTATGTATTTAAGTACAAATACTGATATTAATTAAACTAAATAAAGGAAAAAATTACAAAAATCATCTATAAATAATTTTTATTTCTTTTTAAATTTATTAAATTATCTACGATATCTCATAAAATTTAAAGTCGTTGTACCATAAAGTTGATAAATTTTAACAATAATTAATGTTAGAAATTATTATAGGTTAATTGTCTTCAAAATTGCATATAACACTACAGAAAAATGGTTGTTTGCAATTCGCCCAAATAAAAATACAATATGATTGATGAATAACTTTGAAAACAATAAACAATACAACCCCTAATAAATAATGTAACATATTACGAAAAAAAAAATAAATAACACGTACTAATACTTTTAGATATTTTATTTTATCAACTGATTTTAAGTTTATGAAAACAATTGTATTTATGAAGGTATATTATATAATTAAAATAATTTGAAAAAATAAAACGAGTACACATAATTTGCAAATGGTCACACAATAAACTATGTCGTTAATAAAAATTTTTTTTTAACATTTCAGTCAAAAAAATTACCCTCAAGGCTTTTATACTTGCTATAAACGGACAATGGACATCTTCATCTTATAAAATTCACATTTTTATATACGATTTATGTGTGTGAACTAAAACTTGGAATCCCTATGCTTCAGCTACCCAGCCACTGGAAAAATAATACATATTTCAAAATACCGATTTTTTTTTTTTTTAATTGCGATGTAGAGCTGACAAAATTTTAAGCATTTTTTGGTTGTTGATTTGCTGTCCCTTATTGTTCGTACGTAATGTTTTGAAACGAGCTTGTCTTATCATATTTATAAGTTAGAAATGTGGAATAGACTGTTAAAAGAAAAATATTTTTAGTAATGTAATTAATTCCGTTACGTATTATAATGACTTATTATTCGGCGTACGCGTTTGGTATTGAAACTCTTGGATAATTCTGCGATACTTTGTGGCACATCCGAATAAAACATCAGAAAGCCAATAGTCGTCATTTAAATTTGCATGGTGACAAACTCAGATAATATTCGAACAGAATGCTGTTTAAAAAAATAGCTAGTCGACCGTATGTTAGCAATATGAGTTATATCAAATATCAGTTGTACGTAAGATATGCCATCAAGTGTGATTATATTATATTTATACATACTGGTAATCTGTTTAGATTTCGAGGTTGGCAATATTTTTCTTGATAAAATATATCCATTGATATTTTATAGACGTTTTGTATATTTTTACGTATGAAATATACACTTTTGGACATCGTAATGTATATAATAATATTATGTACGCATGTACAAGTACTCAAAATAGATGCATGTATTGGCTGTTTAATTTATGTCAGTATACAAATATATTTTTTAGTTGGAACTGTAGCATATGAAAAATAATCCTGTGATCTGTCATTGGGAAAAAAACCGTATGAAATAGTATTATTATTATTACTTTTTGTTGTTCGTAAAAAAAAAGAACGGTACATACTGAATAATTGATTAATCCATTGTATAAATGTCTACCGGAAAAAATATCGATGTTAAAAACGTAAAACGAAAACGGCTATTATAATTTACAGTTTATAAAAAGTATAAAACCAGTGATTTTTATTAAAACAAGACATACCTGTCCTATCTATTCACGAAACATATTTACATATTAGAGTAGAGATATTAAAAAATATTTATTAAAGCATTATATATATCAGGGTGGCCAAACTGCGGTTCGTATCTTATCGTAAAATACAGTACATTTTTCTAAAAAAAATGTTCAAAAAAATTGTGTATTTGATATAATATTTAAATATGTATTTCTTTTTTTTTTTAATTACTAATTAATATCTTATATTATTTCATATTCTACACATTTTATTACACTTGATATTTTATCTTATTAACAATAATCATGCATATATTATTTATTATATATAAATATATTAATATGACCTTTTTTCATTTCAGCTCTACCGTATTTATTAATATATTAGGCGGCATGTAAGTTTCTTCTCGCTAGACACCCCTGATATATAGGTATAAAGTGATTCAATTATTTTCACCTCTTTTACACTAAAATAATAAAAAAAACACCATTCAAATTTTTATTATTATTTTTTACAATTTTTAAAGATTATTATATTTTTATAAATTTAATATATTTTTTTGTACCGTTTAAGAATTATTTTGGAGTGAAACTAACTACTTTTCATTCCAAATGGTAACCATTGTTCGGAATATAATTTTTTGAAGATTTTAATACATCTAAATTGATATTTGAATGAGTTTTACCTAAGTTTTTAAGCTTATATACTAAAGGTAATTATTCTTGATACCGGTTTTAAATCAAACACAATTTTTTTAGTTTTTAAACTTATTGTTATAGATTATTATCCTTAATATAGGTACCTTAAGTTTAATAATTCAGAAACAACACCTTCAAATTTCAATTTTTATACAGAGATGTTTTAAAATAAAACCATCGAATTAATAATTTATAGTACAGAAGTGATTCTTGTTTAAAAAAAAGTTAATATTACAGGACTCCTTACATATCATAAGCAAATGTAAAAAATTAAAAATATGATCTTTATTATAAATATGTATATATAAATATATACTTAAAAGTCAGTTTCTGAAAAAAATTACTATGAAGCTAAAAATTTGAATAATCGTGACGTCTAACCCTATAAGTTATTATGGATATTATATGGTATAAGATTAAGATAATAAGTACCAAAGCATGCATACAGAATTGAACGCTCCAAGTTATTATTATTTTTACTTAAACGTATGACTCTATTTATTCCACATAACTAAGCATAAACCATAGAAAAATAAAGTTATTTTATTTCTTAGACAAAAATTATTATTATTTGTACGCAAATCACCTCTATACATCGTAGGATTGTGTTTATTATACTTAGAGAGCCAGTGTCGGACAAATTACACGCTTAAGCAAAACTTTGTCAACTTAAAGTAAATTGAACTTTCGGTGTACTCTATATTTGACATAATTTGCAAGCTGTTCTGGCACAGAGATTGCCTAATTTAATAATGACCTTCAGATAATGTGTTTACGTGAGGAAACACTTGTCTTATAGATGACCCAAAACAACACTCTTCTATGAGCTTCACTAGACCTATATATATTTTAAAAATTTCAAATAATTGTTTATAATAGGCTTGTACGGACAAGCAACATACTATAAATGCTGTAAAGTGAATAATTATTTGCAAAAAAGACTTTTTATTTTTTTATTAAAATATATATTTATAACCTGTTTTCCAAAAATAAAAGCAAAATAGATGATAAAATTAAGTACAATGACATGAATGATATGAAGTAGAAAAAATCCATTGACAAAACATTAAAATTTAAAAGTTAATTTTATTTTTTTCCGAAATTTACTCCAAGAGGTTAATCTCAGTTTCTTTTAAAGTGACTGGGAATATCTAATGGCAATGTATTAGAAAGGACATATTTTTAACGAAAAAGTTTGTTTATAGTTAATTAATTATGGTTAAAATTAAAATAATAAAAAGTATAATAAATATTATAAATGTTAAACAAATATCAAAATCAATTTGGGTTAAGAATGATTTTTAAACGTCAAAAAATATGCTTAAAATCCATTTTATCGAATTATAAATGTATAAATTAATTATTGTTTTACAGTCACAAAAAAATAATCAAACTATTTTAATTCTGTTTACTTAACATAATTATGAAGGACCTTTACAGCGTAGTTATTTCGTTAAACTACTTACAGTACCTAAAGTTATTATTTAACATTAAAAATAACTGTTATCTTTTATTATAGCTAAAGCTATATTGAAATAAAAACGAAATAATAAATTAATTAATTAATTAATTCACGATGTAAAATTGGGTAATAAAAAAAAATAATAATTTAAAATGGTATACTAACCAATTAATTTTAATAAAAATTTGCAATACCCACATCCAATACATTTTGTGAAAAGTACTTCAATTTTAAAACCATAATTTAAAATAATATCTCTATTAACTTTTCTAACTAAATATATTTATGTATATAACCTAACCTTATTAATTTTTACCTTAAGTCTATAATAATTAAACAACTCTGTACGATATCTTTAAACTGTAATAAATATTTTATTATTTAATATAAAAATAAAGTTCATTGATTAATGATTAATCAATTAAACTTTCGATGTCATATAGTATGAAACATTTAAACGTTAGGAGATATTCGCTGGATACAAATGTATCGTTTTCATACATATTTAAAATACAATAAATTGTTGTATTAGAAAGATAAAGTCGATTAGAGATTGACAGATTCAGTAGCAAACTGACTAAAAATAAATCTTTTGGTCATTAGGACGAGTTGTTGATAGCATACGTTTCTATGCAGGTAAACTTCTCTTCCGCTTTAAGGGTCATAGTCATATTCTAAAATCTATCTGACCATTATACAAAATATATCATTCACAATCCACTTCCTACCAATCTATTACTCATTCAATTCATAATTTTTAATAACTTTAAGACAATTATCAAAACCTATATTTCCAATTACAATCACTAGACAAAATTCGACTTTCTCTCCCTTCCTAACTTTGATCATCAAAAATCAATACTCAATCGATCGAATACTGCAAAAATAATAATAATAATCTAATAATGCGCAACCTTTTTGTGAAAATAATATCTCAAACCTTTATCCAAAAAATGAGTTTGTCCAACATATATAGATATCGGTATCCCCTATATTATATTTCAAGTGAATCTTCTCACACATTGGAATACTTGGAAAAGTGAAAGCACACACAACATTCTCCGAATCTTCTTGATTTCCATTTTCTATACAATTTAACTCATTATTCTCTCACGAAACTTTCAATATAACCCATCAAAAAATAATGAAAAAGTTACATGATTTTTGGGAAAATCTTACCTCTTACAAAAAGAAAAGAGGATGTAACCATTAATCGAAATAAAATTGGCCACTACCACCTATACACATCCTCATCTCATTAAAAAACAACCAACACCAATACACAATATTTGTAACATAACTCAACAATAAAACACATCGTTATCATATGCCTCAAATACATAGAAGCTCGCGAGATACTCAAAAATTTTCTTTCACTCCACAGATAATAACATAGTTGCGATTAGTAAATTTCTTCATAATATAAACTTAAGTAATTAACTGTAAGTTATGTATCAATATCTCTACTAAAATATAATGCATATTTATTCTTTTGCCTAAATGTTAATTAAATTTAGGCTAAAAATACGTGATGTTGAACCCTTAAAAAATAAAAAAAAATAAAATAGTGTACCATATTGTTTTCTATGAAACCAAATTTGTAATATTTTCCAACTATATTTATTAAGTTAAATTCGTTGTTAATGAATTGATTTTGCGGTAAATCAGAAAAAATAGTTTCCTAAGCGATACAGTTAATAGTTTGTTAACATCAATTATAAAAAATATATAGATATATAACGTTTTATCTGTATTTAATTTGCGATTGTTTCAATTAGTAGCTATAGATCTGAAATTAAAAGTTAAAACTTACAAAAGTATTTAAATTTCCTAAAATATAAATCGTTTTAAAACTTAGATACTTCAATAATAAAATAGTTTAAAAAATCTCATGATAAATAATCGATAAATTATATTTGTAATTTATCATATTTCTTCAATCGTTTATAAATTAAATTTATAATTATCTAATATAAACTCTACGTATATTCATAAAAAGTATTTTAGTTTTAATTTAAAATTTATTTTTATTGCTTAACTTAAATTTATTGTGTGCATGAATATTTTTGTTTATATGATAAATATCGAACGTAAATACTTTCATATAAATATTATAACATAATATATATGTTGACGTCTGTTAAAAACATCGTAAAACCACTTCGATAAAGTAAAGTTTGAAGGACAAAAAAGCAAAAAATATACGCTCTTAGCTTGTTACTCTCGATTTATTAAAATAAAAAAAATAAAAATAAAAAACTACTTGAAAATGGTATAAAAGCCGCAGCTTACTGTTCACCGAGTTATTGCTATATATATATAATCGTGGTTTTATTATCGGTCGGATTAAGTACATGACCGTTTTTTTTTCTCTTCCTCTTCCTTCTACTACGCTGTGGTATGGACTTGGTTCAATTAGGAAGTATGTCGAGTTTTTTATTATTTTATAACACGATAAAATTATATTGGTTATGCATTATCCCCGCAGGCGGGAGTCACGTGAGCTCGAATTCTTTATGGTCCACATCTTGAACTCCCACATCCACCCCCACACGACCGATTAAACGCCCCCCGTGTATAATGCCCAACCTTTTAACCTTTTTTTCATCACCAACTCTAACGGCCTGCATATAATTCGTCATGCCGTCGACTAAGTTTCCAGCTTGCGGTGACGTGATTAAAAGGCCACTAGTGGCATTTTCATCGCGTAGCTTTTTTTTAATTGTTATGAATTTCTCAGTCTCTTTTTGTTATTATTTATTATAACGTTTTTTTTAATTTTTTTTCACGCTGTTGACGGTTGGCTATTATTATTATTGAAAAAAAAAATTGTAGTCGTTTGGTCACGACAGTTCAGAAAGCGAAATATCTCTTCTCCGTCCTAATGAAACGAGTCGAATAAATCAAAACTGAATATTATTATACACGTACATCAAGCGCAGTTCGTAGATAGTTCAAAACCATTATAATAAATTGTTTTTAATGTGCAGCTCTGACTATCCATAAGTTAAGCTATCATAAATGAGCTTCTCTAAAAAATATTGTTTGTTTTAAGTATCAACACATAATTTTACTATACACGTACTATAAAAACTTCCCAGTGAACAAAGAAAGTCTTTAAATGATATTGATTATTAAAAAAAAAAAAATATATTTCAAATTAATTTTTGTAAAACACGTGAAATTTTTAAAATTCAGTAAATAATTAATGCATTTTACATATTAAACAATATGTTTCAATAAAATGTGTTTAACAGCTTTGTTTTTAAATAATACGTCATAATGCAAATAAAAAATAATTTTTCCTCCATTTGTTGGATATTTTTGTGCCAAAATAAAATAATTTTAGCTAACGTGTTTAGAAATAACATATTAATAATTTACTATTGTAACATGTATACTGATACAAAACTTCATAAGTTTCTTAGCAATGATTACGTATGCGAATTAATGTTTAGCAAGAACGCCAATGTTCTGAACTCATGCTATTTTTTGTTTACAACATGGTACACACCTAAACTGTTGGTTAAAATACTTGAGAACCGTGTTCTTTTAAAAAAAATATGTTTATGCTTTAATACCATTTACAAAGCACCTATGGTAGATTCGAATTTTTTCTCATATATTCCCTTAAATTCTGATCATTTTTGTATAAAAATCAAACTTTTCTTTTATGGCATATATTTTCTTCTTTATTAACTGAGAAAAATAATATTTAAAACAATAGAAAGACCATGTATAATATATTTATATTTTTATTTACTCCGTAAGTTGATGGTAATTTTGTATTCAATAAAATCACAAAATGATATGTAAATCCGATAAGCATAATGTACGGATGTTTTATCATGGGTACTATGTACCCAAACGATAACAAACATCACACGCTATTTTATTTCAATGATTTGATCAAACCTTAATGGCTAATAAATATATAATATATATGTTAAGTTTATAAAAATGTATTTTTATTGGAATACAATATTCTTTTAATCTAGTATTATTAATGTTTTCGCTCTTGTGTTGAAAATCATAATAATATGATAAAACACAACCAGTAAAACTCATACTAATTGTATTAAACTAATTGTTTAATAAAATAAAGAACATTATAACTAATATAACATTTAATTATAATAACGAAAAAGGGGTTAACACTTAAATCTTTAAAACAATAATAATATTTTAAGAGGTAAGACAATATCCGATTATTATCAAACGGTATGAGTTTAGCTGATTTCATCGAATTTTTAACAGCTTAGGTTAGGTTACACAATAATAATGATTTTATTAATATTGAAACGATTTTAAAGGTTTTTTTTTTTTTTAAATAAAATAAAATCGCGTTTTTGGAGTTACGAAAAATTTAAATTAGGCGTCAATACATTAAATCTACCACCAAGTGAATCAAGATTTTTTTTACTTTTCATTGGAATTTAACTGCAAACCGCTGAACAATTTTTATCGGTGCACTACGCATTCGTCACTTATTCAGCACAAGTATACAATTCAAAATGAAAAATCCATACTATACATTTACGCAGGAACAATATTTCTGTAACTGTCATTATTTTTTTATTAAATAATGCTTAAAAATGTATCGTATTTTCTAGTATACATTTTTTGGCCTAAGTCACTATTGAATCACTTGTTCGGGCTGAAAGCGTTTGCGAGAATGATAATATGTTTGGTAGTTGTGATTTCGGCCGCATTAAGAGGCTTGCCAGCGTTCGACCTGTTTTTGCTTAAAACCTTGCCTTTTCGAAAAAAAAACTACCATGTATCGTAATGGGATTTAATTACAAAGTATTTTTTTTTCTTACGAATGTAAAAAGCTTTAGACATTGATTTTAAAAATTATATTTCTAAACCACATATTAATAGCTTAAATGTGACTAATTTCCACAAGTTTTTGATTATTTTTTATTATTTTATTATTAGCATGACAAATTATACATTTTTTAAAAGGTCACGTGTGTATTTTGCATATTATAACACGTAAAAACATATAATTCTTGTCTATCTTGTTCGGGACTACTGTGATATTATTATTATTATCATTATCATCAACATCTTCGATGTTATTAAATAATTTTATAAATCATGATACAATATTGTCTATGACTAAGTTTTAATAAATACTTTATTAGTATTTTCACGAAATATATAGTAAATTTGTATATTTTACTATGTTGAACATAATCCAAAATAATTACAATAATCAAAAAAGTTCCTAACACGTCAAAATTCTTAAATTAAATTTTCCCCCAGTTTCGCATATTATTATTTTTATTAATTATTTTTACTATAGTGATAACTAATAACATGTCAATTTTTGATAAGCCGATTGTTTTGAAAATATAAATATATGAAACGATCTTTGTTTGTTATGAATAGACATAAATATAGATCGTAAAACCATATATTATTAAGCTGTTGCATAATAATTTGAATAAGATGGTAAAAAAGGTCGGTTTTCAAACGGTTCTGCTCGGTTTGTTGCTCATAAAAGTCAAAAACATGTGTATCAATCTAAAGGGGAGTGTTTTTATGACAATGATAAACTAAGAGTATATATTAAATTTTGTCTGAACTAACTATATTATAATTAAAAATGTTGTTCTTCTTTATGATTAAAAAATTAAAAATATTGATTAAAATAAGATATGTAATCATAAAATAGAGTAATTTTATTTTGATTTTTTTTTTTTTTTTTTTTTTTTTTTTTTTAATACTTATTTTTCGATAAAATCTGTTTTAGTCCATAACTCATGTATATAATGTGCAGAATAAATGTAATAGGTATTTAATACACATTACAATATTGTATGATATTGCAGGCATTTACGGGTTATAGATTAAAATAGAATTAATAAAAATAATTCAAGTAGATAATCATTAAACTTACTTCGTCATTAAATAAATGTCACTGTAATAGAAAAGTTAAATTTGAATTCAAATATATATATATATATATATATATATAAATAAATAATTTTAAAAAAAAATGCCATATATAGTGTTAAAAACGAATCTAAGTAGAAATGGTTTAAATTTTTAGGTAATTAGGTAACCAAAGTTACGGAAAAATTATTTTAATTATAGACACCATTAGCATTTAAAGAATATTTGAATATTCTATTCTCGATTACTTTAAGAATGAATGAGAAATTGTTTATATTATCCTACCAAAAAATAAGCTAGATCAAATTTGCTATCAAAAACCTCACTGGAAATGAATGATCAAAGCAAATTTTTCTTTACTAGAACAGTGTCTGCAGGTAAAAAAATAAAGTGTAAACACAAATAATTGTAAAATCAATACATTTATCGTTCTACTAATAATCTAAAAATTAAAGAAAATAGTTTTTAAATTATCTGTGTTATTTTCGGCTCCGAACCCGTTTAAATAGAAAACTACGCCAAACGATCGGAGAATAAACTAGATCTTTAGTCACATACTTTAAGCTAGTGTAATTTGTTGTTTTCAAGTGTTTCGAAAATATATGATGAGCATAAATGATAATCATGAAGCATCTATTTATTTATTAAAAAAAAATAGTTCTCAGAAAATCTAATTCAGAATATTAACAACGAACAACGTAACCAAGGTAATGATAACCATGGTAACGACATTAATACGTACTACTTTAGACAAAGATCAAGTTACATATCTAATCATTTTCCATTGCATGCATGATTAATGCTGTTTTTAAAAAATATGATGATAACTATATTATCGTAAATTCGTGTTTCAACATTTCAAACATCGAGTAGTTTTTACCGTTCGTGCCTAAGTATACTCAGGGAATAATGAACACGAGTATATATTACGATCTATACACGAGAATATTATAATTATTATACACGCGTTTACGATGGTTATAATAACAATAATAATAATAATTATATATCATACAGTAGTATAAAGTATGGTGGTACGACGATTGTACGTATAATATCGCATTCCCATAACGCAACCCGTAGACATCTAAACTCTTGACTTTAAATAATATTATTTTACGGCATCCCCGAGTGACTTGTGTGCATCTTTTATTATTATTAGCCGCTAATAGACAGTTAAAGTTTCGACGGGTTATTAAACTAGCACATATAATAATACACAAAATGACGTGTATATATATATATATATATACAGGGTGTTCCACGGAGTTCTGACAAATAAAATAACTTGAAATCTAATCAATATTTTTTCATTTTTTTTTTTTTTTATTTAATTAATAGACGCTTGTACTACACGTATGATATAATTTTTTTTATTTTTATTTTATAATAGGAAAGATAATAAATTTTAAATTTGATATAAATTTTTTTGAAAAAATTTAAAATAGCCTATTTAGAAACATATTGAAAAAAATATGTTTAACGTTTACAGTATTTTATTTGAGTTATCCGTTTGTGACTTATTAACATTTAAATATTCTTTAAATTTACTGCTACTGGGCAATTTATAAAACCCAACAATAAAAACCAGAAGTCAAAATGAAATTATATCTCAATTTAAGGATACCGATAACGGCGATTATCGATAATAACTAATATGCAAAAAGTACAATGGTGAATGGTCATAGGAATTGGACATTGGACCTATATAATCTGATAATCTGAGTATTATCTAGTTACTTATCTTAGATTCATTTTGATTTCTGGTTTTTATTGTTGGGTTTTATAAATTATCCAGTAGCAGTAAATTGAACGAATATTTAAATGTTAATAAGTCGCAAACGGATAACTCAAATAAAACACTGTAAACGTTAAAAATATTTTTTTCAATATGTTTCTAAATAGGCTATTTTCAATTTTATCAAAAAAAATTTGAATCAAATTTAAAATTTATTATTTTTTCTACTATAAAATAAAAATAAAAAAAATTTATATTATACGTGTAGTACAAGCGTCTATTAATTATATATATAAAAAAAAAAAAAAAAAAATGAAAAAATATTGATTAGATTTCAAGTTATTTCATTTGTCAGAACTCCGTGGGACACCCTGTATATATATATATATATAACATTTGAAATGTACCTACAATGTATTAGTTATTATTACATCAACGGCTAAACAACCCTTGCTTGGACTTGTACGTACATATGTATATTGTAAAACACAAGTATAATATACACGTGCAACTTCAGAAATTATTGTGACGATACTATACCCAAATATATGTACCTATGTATGTTATTTTTATTTGCTTCGTCAATATACATTCAGAACAATTATTTAAGATGATGACTGTTTTTTATTTATTTTTTTTTTTTTGCAGTAATAAAATTAATTATATTTTATCACATTATGAGTCCCTCCCCCACCGTAGCAAATATTTCAACACTATTTTTTCAAATATTTTCCCGTTATCTGTATTCATTTTACAGATGAAAATTACTAATTCTACGTCTAATGTATCGTTCCGATTAAACTGTCATAGCAAAAATACATACATGGTTAAATATTTAAACAAGAAATAATATTGTAGTATTTAATCGCAACTATCGGATCCAGCGCAGGGACAAACTTTTAAAATACAATTCGTTTGGAATTTATACACATTCTGCACTTATATCCGTGAATGACTATACACGTGGATGGAATTCGAATGTAACCCTCTTCTCGAACATCACATATTTCAGCCGTCTGGATACCCAACTAGAGTATTTTGTACATAAATAAATGAAATATTTTCAAGGATTGCAATAATACTGTCGAATTTTCAACACGAGTATTCTCGAAACTTATTTACTAAGTTGAAAACAATAATAGTAGAATATTGAATATGCGATGAGTAAATAAATCCATACTAGATTATAAACAATCGTTGTCAATCGTTACTTTTCAATATCTCTGTAGCCTACAATAGTGAACTTTATTTGGAAGCCGGGGCTTAGATGTACAAGCACCTCCTCTTCCCAATTTTAAAATTATAACACTAGTAATTATTTCCATTTTTAATTCATTAGTTTATATTTTATACATCCCAATTAAATAAAATTATGTTCAGTACAAAGATATTATTATATACGATTAATGGATAGAGAGCATGAAAAGTAAAGTTTCAGATCGTATAATCCAAAATTACAATTGTCAATGTAATAATTGAGTGAATAAACTTATAGTGTAAATAGATTATAATAATAATTTTAATTATTAGTTTAAACATTTTGAAAATTTATTCATTGTGTATAAAAACTGATAATTTAAGTAAAAATAGAATATTTCAAGTTTCTACGGTTAATATTTTTGAATAATATTTATCAGTAGTCAGTGCTACTTTTAATATTTTATGTTATAGCTTTCACTGGAATTTTGACAGAAATACTATTGTGAAATTAAATGTTTTTTATATAATAATAAAATTAATATAGTGACGAATTTACAGAGCATCGCAATCTTTCGGGATTTCATCTATTATCTATGGTTAAGGAAAAAAATACCAACAGTATACAATGATGAACTGGGTACTGAGTTAATTCATTTCGTATCGTTCGATGAAAGCACAAATGTCAAATATTGTACCATGGTGTTACATTTTAAAACGACGGAGGACCGTATTTTTAGTATGGTATCCATTAAAAGAACCTATTTACAATTTTCGGAACTCAAATTTAATCATTTATCCGTAATTCAAATTTACAATTTCAAATCGGTTTAAATGGGTATACGTGAACATTTTGAACTAATTATTTATTTTAAACTCTAAAATATTGATGCTAAAATATTATCTATAATATATTATTAGTAGATAGGTATTGTAATTATACAATTATTTAAAATTGTAAAATATAATTAACTTAATTTCTACTACAAATAAAAATCAATTAACTTTAGAACACATATTATGTTATCGGCGTTATATTGGTATCAGGAAAATTAAATTACATAAATTTTGTTTTCTTTATATTGTTTTTCTGATAACTTAAAAAAAGTGTTACTATACTCGTATTTTCAAACAGTGTTTATCTTCATGTATATACCGGTTATATATTTTTTTCATTTTATGACACAACATAAGTATCTGTAAATATAGTGATGTAAATCTTTCAAAAAACAAAATAACTGAAACTATTTGATGCTTTTCGAGTTATAATTATGTTTTATAAATTATTATTGACAATAAAGCTTTTGAACGCTTTCATTAAAACTCTTTTACCATACATGTATAATGTGTAAATGTGCTCAAAAAAGTTTAAGACAACAACACATAATGCAACTAAGCATAACACAATCAATGTCTTGGAATAACTTCGTTTTCCAATAATATGTATATAAATATATATTTATAACATAATCAAAAGAGTAAAGTATATCTGAAAAATTGTTTTATGAAAATGTCACTTAAGGTTTAATCAAGATACAGGGAGACAATGTAACGAACCTAAAGATAATTTGACAGAATTAGCGTCTTAGTAGGCCCATATATATATATAATATATATTATATAAATATACAGATGTACAACAGTTAGTAAACAGGAACATGAGAGGAGGAAGAGAAGAAAAACATGATTACATTTCATCGGATCATCTTCGATAGAATAGGTACTCCGATATTTTACCATGAAAAGGGATGTATACATATATATATATAAATATAAATACTGAGTGGCTATATTGTTTGTTTAATGTAAGTTTTTAGCGGAAAAAGCACTTCGACAAACTTGTTATCCGGCCCGTCCCGGTTCATTACTTTGCCAGTCTCACGCACACGCATATGAACATACACACTCAATTATGTCCTGCAACTAAATAAGGTAGGTACATGTATATGATATATATTACATAATAATACCGTAGTTCATTGGTGGCAATAGATCGTATGTAAAATGGTCTCAGGTACCACATATTAATATTGTGCATAAAGCGTGTATACTTACCCCTATCTAAAGCAGCACCCATATTGGGATAACGGTGAGGTCCATTAGTATGGATGTGTGTCACGAGCTCAAAACTTATGGGAGGAACTGTTCTCTCTCACCCTTTCTTTTACTCTCCATTCTATCTGTGTGTACGTGTATGTGTGTGTGTGTGTATATGTGGATGTCTGTCTGTCTCTGTGCATGCAGTTTTCCTTTGACAACAAACCCAAATTGTGCGAGTATATACTACTAGCTGTAGAATAGTAATACATACTATATATCGACAAGTTTCGAGTATATTTGGTATATTATTATACAAAGTCAATTATCATGTACGTACACAGAGAGCATGTATGGCTTTTAGACCACGTTTATAGGGTACTGGTGATCTGTTCGCTGAATTCTCTGGAATGAATAATAACTCGATTTAACATAAAATTATATCGAGCGATACAAGATTGTGTATCCTAATTGCGTCCAAAAATGATACGTAATTAAGTAGAATCAATCAGTAGACTTCCCGCAACAAACTTTAACTGCCTCTATGGATTTTCACTTTACAACAATACGCCCAAAGGTTTTGGTGTAATGGGACATCTTGTTTAAAAAAAAACCTGAATATTTTTTTAATTATTTTTATCGACAAACAATAATTTCTAACGTAACTTAGACCTATAGCTAACAAACCTTAAATCTAACCATAATGAGTTGTATTATTGTACATAAGTTGTAATATTACGACACCACATTTGAAATTACTATGAGTATAATAATAACGTGATCAACACGAACCCGGCCTTCCACTCAACCAATTTGCCAAGACTGTTTCGCCACTGCTCAATTTACCGTAAAGAGAATCTACTTACGAAATATAAATGTACAAAAAACACGTAGGTTTGACATTTTTTTCAACCTCACCGCCTATAATTTTGCATGCGTTATTGATTGACACACTTTGAGTTGTAAAATATCAATTTTAATTTGTTCTCTAATTTAAATCAAGGACATTTTATCACCCTTACACTGGAATTTTCAGTTTGAATTTTCGTTTACGTATAAATTCGTAGCTCATAAGCATGCGCATAGAGTATACAGCCATACGCTTGTATAATATGAGATAGACGCTAATTTTAAAAGGATAATATGAAGAAAGTCCCGTAAAAATGAAAAAAAAAATAATGACATATTTTGTAATTACGATCTATGATCAAAACTTAATATAAGGTAACAAAAAATTATGAATTTTTATATCATATAATAAACAATCTTTATAAAAATATGCCTTTAATTTTCAACATAGAAAAACAACTTTAAAAAACCTATTTTTTTTTTTTAGATAATTTAAAGCAGTGATGATAAAAATAAGTGAATGAGTATTAATTATATTTTCAGGGAATTTTATCAAGCATATATTATGCGACTAAAGTCTACTTTCACTTATATTCAACTACATTTTAAGATTAACTCTTAAACTAATTTTTAGAATGGTAGCCCATCCCTTGTTGGTGATTTTTAATTACATTATAAATATACAATAGCCTGACCGTTTAATGTAATTATTAGTTCGTAATATTTAGCCAAATTGTTTTGTTCGACACGACACATATCATTTTATAGCCTCCTGTGTAATACTCACGTTCAAATTTCTGCAGATCCAAATCCAAAATTAAACTTTATTCATATTTATTACTTACCTACTTTCATGTATGAAAAGGTACTACTAAGTATTAACTATTGAATCATAATAATAAAAAAAAAAAAAAAATGTTTCAAGATAAAAATTAAACAATTAATTAGAAAATCTCTTTACGAATTGTGCGAGCCCAAGCACATAATAAATTACATGCTACAAAATCAAAATAGAAAGTTTAACTGTATTAACATTTCAGAAAAAATTACTAAACATTAATGTTGTGAATAAAACTTCAGATCATTATAAGTATTTATAAATCGATTATATTTATTTATTTATTTATATAATTAAACTAATTGACATGAAATATCACACAACAATCACATAGCTTTTAATATTATATAAAATACTGACTATTGAAGCATTTAATTATTAAGTATTAACATTTCCTATTATTAATTTTAAGATATAATAATCAAAAATAATAAGATGTATACACATTATTCGCATATTCTATCGGTCTTTGCTTTTAGTTCGATCCACATAATAGAAATAGTTAACAACCTCGATTTGTACTCAAATACTTGAAACAAATGTTTCAGTACGAGTAGATATTGTATAAAATATAACTATATTATAAGACGTAAATTATGTACAAAAGATTTTTTTTTTTTAGTCGATTCGAACGGTAATCACTTATGACGAACTATACTAAAGATACAAACCATTGTGTTGCCGGAACGAATATGCAAATGAACAAACCCATTTCCACATTACGCTTCTAATGTACTTATGCGACAAAGCGCGTACTATAGTTGTACGATGCATATGGGAATCACAGCGTTGTATTATCAGATCGGCAGTGACATAAACGAATAATATATAATATTTAGATACCTTTGTCAAAACAATTTTTGTAATCGATTTATAACACCATTAGTTAAGTGGTATAATTAATTAATATATTTATATATAAGTAGATAGTCTACACGATTGTAATGACTGAAACACGCAGTACCTAAATACCTAATTACCTATATATTATAAATTAATTATGGGCAAACGATCGAGTAAGCAATTTATTTATGAAACTATAATCCTGTAATGATTTATTTTGAATTTTCAAAAACGTATTAAACGAACTAAATCGAAAAAGGCATCATAATTATATATTTTTCATTTAATTGTCGACATTGTCATAATCTGTTGTCTTAGAGTTGTGTACTATAACGTGTTCAACTATATTATCATTGTTCAATTTCTGCTGACTTAATATGCTGTAAACTATTTAACCATAATATAAGAAAATAAAAATTTAACATGACATTTTGTCTCATTTAATTATCGTAGCTCTATAAAATTCCATACCATATTGCAAAACATAATGTGCGTAGAAACTACACTAATATTTAATCAGTTTTAATCAACCATAACAAACTTAAATTGTATATAATCATTGTTTAATCACATTTAAAATATAAATTTAAGTGTTTTGCAAACTCATATGTATACTTTCCATAAAACTGTTTATATTTTTGCTTTACTGTAAATTATTAATTATTTAATCAATAACTTTTTTGAAAATATCTATGTTTTTTATTCAAAGTTCTTATGGCTTATTTCTCAGTTATTAAAACACTATATACTTATGATAATATTCCTTAAAAATTATATTAAAAAAATACAAAATATAAGATGTCATGTTTGATCTAGTATTTATTAACCATTTTTACAAGTTTTTTATGTTAATTAATCACTAAAATTATCAAATAAACATAGCTACCATATCCTTCAAATCCATTATCATTGACCGATTAAACTTAGTACATTAAAAATTAAATAATTTAAAAAATATTCGTTTGAATTTTGATGTGGAAACATCAAAATGTTTAGAAAAAATATTTTCTAAATAATTTTTAGTAAAATCAAGTGGATTTTTATTTGAAACCCCGAAGTTTATATCTAAGACACTCGTTGAGTTGTATTAAAATCAAAAAATCATATTTTAAGAAATGAGAGGGTAAGCATGCTTTATGAATCACTCTAATCAAATTTTAAATGAGTAATTTTAATTAGTCATAATAATATTTACAATAATAACTTTGGAGTAACGAAGTAGAATGGTATTGGCGGTATACAAGGAAAAATATTAGTCCACTGTTCCACTTGAAAAACGTTAATGGTATGAAAAATACTGAAAATAATATTTATTTATTTTTCAAAGCTGTTGTTTTGTTGTGACTTCAAATTATATGAAAAAATAAAACTTCCAAAAAAATAAATATTTTTCAAGAAAATAAGTGCTTACCTTATGTGTTCGTATATATACATATATAAATACATATATATATATTTATGGCACGTGTACTAGGTAAAGCTTCTCAAATTAATTCGGATTATTTTTAACCATGCGTGCGTATTAATATTGAATATTATATTAATGTTTAATATTCCTACTTTTACAAAACAGCGATCATAAAGTACAGAATGCTTTGTTCGATCTACTTAAAGCATAATAGTTTCGTGGCGCGTAATACATATTGTTATTATAAAATCGATCTTGTTGTATGGCGTTATACAAGGAAATTGTTTTTATTGAACTATACTCAATATTTAAAAATCTATAAATATCTTTGAATAAAAAAATATTTACATAATTTTTAATCGAAATGAAAAAATATTTTTTATCGTTATACATTTTAAGTTTCTTTTGCCTTTTTTTTTAATGATAACATGCTTTTTTTATTTTCATTTTCTGAAGCAAAAATTTTTCGAAGTATTTCTATATTTAAAAATCAAAATCGGACGAGTAGTTTATAAGTTATAAGTATTTAAAAATTAGGTTGATGGAGTGGAGTGGTACATGAATATCCTGCAGAATGACTGTTTACTACTTCGTTTGTCTAAATTTTAAATACCGCTATAACTCATAAATTACACTTCCAAATATCAATTTTTATGTATCGGAAATTGGAATACACTGAAAATATTTTTCTTTAGAATATAAAATTTAAAAATTATGTTGTCATTTGATAAAGATACAAAACTTAAAATTTTAATGATAAAAAATATTGTTTTATTTCGACTTGAAGTTATGTAAACATGTTTTTTTTTCAAAAGCATTTATAGATTATTAAATAATGAGTGTCGGATAAAAGAATCATCAGTATAGTTTAGCCGAGCCACAAATGCACGTTTAAAATGTATTGCTACGTTCAGTTACGTATTGCTCAACGCAGTAGTTATTAACTGGTCGCTCTATGTGGCGTACTCAAAGTTATGATATGTATATTCGTGGATCGATGCCGTATATGCTTTGCTATAGTCGGTTGTCCACGAATATACAATCGCACTACTAATGCTTATGATCATCTGGACGGGTAGTATATGTGTACGCATTGGTCATCATATCTGTGCCAGTTATACCTCCCGTACAACGTCATTTTGTTTTATTATTATTCTTTAATCATTGGGCGTACAGTTTTCGTGATATGTCCTTCTTAATATGTTTAAAAGTAGAACTACCATTATTGTAACTAGAAGACAGGTTTTCCTTTCTATACATCAACGTTGAGTGTTTTAAATGTCGTGGCACACTCGCGCCATCTATAGTTATTGTTACTGACCGATGAACAGTATTCGACGGATAGTAGTGTCCGCTGTTCATCACTAGGGCGGAGGTGACTGTATACTCGTATTATTGTGCGATGCATTTTTGTCTCGTTAATTTTAAGCGA